>NC_053435.1:84841902-85441902 GCF_007990345.1 Gossypium hirsutum | reverse complement strand
ACTATTTTCGCTACTATTTTTTGCATGTTCTTGCTTTGTCCTTGTGTTCTCTTTTCGCAGGTGGCGGTGGAGGGAGAGTTTCGCTACAATTTGTTGTCCTTGTGTCCTCGAGCGGCGTTTGTGCTAACATGGCGAAGTGAAGGCGGCGGCGCGCAGAGGCTAGGGTTTTTTCTGAAATAGTTTAGGTTTTTGGGCCATTAGGGTTTTTCTTTTCATTTAGGCCATTTGGGCCTTTTTTTGTGATTGGACTTTGGACTTTGGACGGTTATTAATAGATTCTGTTATCCTTTATTTTTTTTTTTGGTATTTGGTTTATATTTGGGCTAGGGAAAATTGAGTTCCTACAGGTGTTTTTTTTCTTTCTTTTTTCTTTTACTGTAACAGCAGCTATAGGGGGAAGGGAAGAGAGAAGAAGAAAGAAGATGAAAACAAAATGAAAAACAATGTTAAACAATTTTTTTAGATGATGTTATCTGTGACATCGTGCTTATGTGGCACGCCACATAGGCTTACTTCGTTGACCAGCGCTTGACTAACAGTTAACTCACATTTACCATTAAAATTGGGCTGATTTTTGAAAAAAATCATAATGTTGAGGGTGCCAATAAAAAAAAGTTAAGGGCTCAAACCCAAAAACCCTTAAACGTTGAGAGTATTTTTTGCAATTATGTCTTAGTATATGATTATAGTACTTTGACTCCCATTAGTGTCAAGTTTATTTAAATTACTGTTAAATTTTAATTAGCTTACGTTATCCATTTTTTTTAAAATTTACTATGATGTTCAATTTAGGGTTAAATGTTATCTTCAATAGTTTCATGGTCTCCAATTTCACTTAAAAACCTTACTAAAACCCTGGTTTTATAGCCTACAAATATGCTATTAAAGTTGTTAGTTTTTCACAGTAAACCAAAACAAATCATCTTCTAGTTCTACTATAAATCTTAAATAGCTAAGTTGTTTCTAGACTTTTCTAGCAATAACATTCCTCCCACTATCTAAAGCATTCAAGCTCTAGCACATTTGTAACACCCCTACCCGGGATGAATTAGTACATCACGAGCAAAGAATGTTACATTTGGACATCAATTTTACTTAACACGAACATTGATTTCAAGACTTTTTTTCAATATAAATAGACTCCTATGAAATTATTTAAGTCATTTTTAGGCTTTGTTTAACGTTTGGTTTTAAACGGGGCCTATTGAAGGCTTATTCAAGTCAAAACGGGATAAACAAGGTCAATATTGCAACATTGGAAAGTGGGTGTCACGACACTGATGAATGTCACAACACTGGAAGTGGGTGCTGCGACACTAAAAACAACATCCTCAAAATCGTAACATTAGACTCTAATGTCACGACACTGGCTTTTAGATGTCACGACATTAAAGGTTGGTGTTGCGACACCAAAGACAAATTACTCTACTTCATGTTCAATATCGCGACACTAATTTCTGATGTCGCGACATTGAGGTTAGACTACCTGGAACATGTCTAAAAACATTTAAAATTAAGTTTAAACTCTCAGTTATCTTCACTCAATCTTTACCTATGCATTTAAAACAATGCATTAAGCTCGTGAAAGCTTAGTAAGTACCCATGAACTTAAATCTTACAATTTCTTAAAATTTATTTAATAGTAACAATACTATTAATATAATTTCAAAACATATCACTATTTTCAAGAGATTATTTACAACTATATAACACTTCATTTAAGTCCACTAACCTATTATTTTATAGCCATTCCTCTAACTTCACTTAACACTTATCACTTTCATATTCATTTTCAAGTTCACTTAATCATTAAATTTTCATTTATTATGTACTTATGATTACTTATGATATTCATTTGTCATCACTTATGTTTACACTTATTCATACTTTAAATTCACTTACCATACCTCATTTCTCCAATACTATATTATCACTTCATGATTTATCAGAATTCACTTACCTTGGTTACTTAGCCCGTGAAGGACACCTTTGAACCAGATGAATACACAAAGTAATTCACGAAGCATGAGCATAAAAGTGTTAAATTCAAGAGCATTGAAATGCTAACTACAAGAGCACCAGAGTGCTAAACACAGGAGCATTAAGTTCTAAATATAGAAACGCGCTATAGAATTTCTATGGCATGCCAATTATATCCATGAAGTTCAATGATGATCTACATGGGCACTCAAATATCACTGAATTTACAATAGCTAATCACGAATATTGTATTCCACAATTTTCACGATTTCATTACACTTTCACATTTCTTTCATTTAGATTTACTATTTAAGATTACCTGAACATATAATTGTTGAAAAAAAGGGTTTGGAAAACACAATAAAAAATAAGTTTAAGGGAAAAACCAGAGTTTTAATTTTTTTTCCAAAAATAAGAACTTGATTGTGATATCTAAAGTAATAAACACTTAATGAAAGTTGTACCTTTTTTATTTATCTAGGATGAATGCTTCGACCAAGTAATCTTCTCCACTATCATCAAGCTCATGTCTGCTGAGTGTGAGCTCGCTTCAAATCAGAAAACTTTTCACAAAATTACCAGTGGGGTAATTTTACAATTTCTCTAAAATTTGAGGTTAAGTTATAAATATAAAAAATATCTCTAGAATTTTTTTGAAATAATTTCTTCAAAGAATTTTCTCTCTACAACTTTCTCTTGAATTTAAGTGCATGAAAAATAATGACCCATGACTCTTTTTATATAGGGAGAGTTTAGAGAGTTCAACTATGAATAAACTTAATCACTTTAATATTAAATTAATAAAATACTATTAAGATAAATATTAAATTAAATTTAATATAATATAAATTTTATTAAAATAATATTATTTTTGAAATAGTTAATCTGAAATCAAATTATTTGGTAAAGTCCCAGTAGGAGTGTGATTCCTCCATTGCTAAACTGCCAGAGGACCACTCGTCGACCACTGCAATGCTGCCATTAACATCTTATTCGATGGTGCCATCGTAGGTGCGACACCCTTATGGCACCCTAAACCAATTCGATTGTTGCCGTTTCGATCCGGGCCAGGGACAGCTCTAATGGTCCAATCTTGCCACCGATTGGATCGTTGTTCCGATTTCATGTACCAGGCTCGATTTGACAAGTTTTTGGGTTTCAGTCTTGATTTTGGGTTCTTGAGCCCAATTTTCGATCTTAGGTCTAATTTTCAAGTTCAATTACACATTTGGCCAATTGTCCAACTTGAAAATTAATTTCTAAAAACATTTATTTATTTTAATTAATTTAATTAATTTAATTTTACTTAGTCTGTAATGACCCAAAATCCACGGGCACCGGAAAAGTGAGTTATAGGGCCTCCGTCTTAGTTATTTAATGAATATTATATTTTATAATTAAAATATTATTAAAATATTTTAATGAATATTATATTTTATAATATTAAAATTATTATTATTATGGTTTTATAATTATTATGATTATTTAATGAATATTATATTTTAAATAAATTAAATATTTGATAAATATATGGTAATAAAATATACATGTGTAAAAATTATATTGGTACATTTGTAATTTAAATACTAAATTACTTATAATTTAAGTAAAAAGATATTTGTTAATTAAATAATTAAAATTTTAAATTATGAGATTTTTGTTTGAGAAACAAATTAAATAATGACAAATGTAATAAAATTATTGGTACAAATGTAGAATTAAATATGTGTACAATTGTAAAATATGTAAATGATATTAAAATAGATATTTAAAATAAATATATTTTAATATATGCTAATTAAATAAGTAAAGCAAATAAATATAAAAGAGAAATAAAGAAACAAAAGGGAATAGAAACAGAATTGAAAACGGGAAGCACGGGAGAAAAAGAGAAAGAAAAAGGGAAAGAAAAATAAAAGAGAAAACTAAGGATTTGAGACTTGGAGTTAATTTGATAAGTCAATTAAGTCATTTTTAGTTAATCTTAATGTTTTAGAAGCTTTGAAACAAGATTTTGATGAAATTAAGTTGATAGTTCAAGAGTTCATATGTTTCCAAATATGGTTCATGTTGGACAAATTATGGAATTAGGGATTTAATTGAATGAATTATAAGTTAGAATTGATTAAGGGATTAAATTGTAAACTAGGCTATAAGTTTTATGTTGTAGGGACTAAATTGAAGAAATTTTGAAATTAGGGAAATATGCAGGAAATTTTATAATTAAATATAAGTTTAGACAAAATTTGAATAGAAAAAGAGAGTGAATTGGATTAAGAAAATAATTAAGTTTAGTTAGGATTAAATTAGGAATAAGGTAGGAATTGTTTAGAAATTTAATTATTTATTATAATTAATGCTGTAAATAATAATGTAAATTACTATTATTTTCGTAGCCAACAAAGAACCTGAAGCATCAGCATCAAAAGGAAAGGAGAAAGTCATCGAGGACTAAAACGGGAGAATTACGGTGTGTATTACTATAATTTGAATTTTAATTATTATTGATTGCTGAATTTTTAATTGTTATGTATGGTAAGTAAGACTTGAGGTAAGTATGTGAAATTGATATGAATATTGAGTGAAAATGAAAGTGATGCAAATTGAATTAAATTGAATAGAATAAGTGAATTATGGAATATGTGATTATTAAAAAAAGTGTATTGATTGAAAAATGAATGGTGATTTGAATTGTGAATTGAAAGTGATATAGAATTGAGAAAGTGAATTGAATACCCTATTACCTAGTCAGGCTAAGTTGGTTATAGTTGGCATGCCATAGGATTAGAAGTGTTTAGGGATGCTTCGACCTCGAGTCAATTAGACACTGGGTGTCACTAAATTTCTTCTGATAGATTCGATGAGGTACTGGGTACCAACTTTACTTCGGCTAGGCTGATGAGACACTGGTTGTCAACTATTACTTCGAACTATCCGATGAGGCACTGGGTGCCATATTGGTGTGTTTGGTTGGAACCGTGTATCCGCCAAAGTCCGAGTTACGTTAATAGGGTGAAAAATTGAAATGTGAATTTAAGGCATTGAAATAAAAAAAAAGAAATTGAATTATGAATAGAAATTGGAATTGTGATAGAAAGAGAAAAGTATGAGCTAAATGTTCATAAGTGGTTTAAATTCAAGTTTGTGAAAAATACATTGATTGACGAATAATTAAATTGAATTGTTATTATGAAATGATGAAAATAAAAATAAAAATAAAAATAAAGTATGAATTAGTATTTAAGAAATTAATTGTTATGTATTTTAATATTTATATTTTTATTATTGATGATATATTTTGAATTATGGTAATACCACTGAGTATATCCATACTCAGCGTACGGTTGTTTTCGTGCGCAGGTTAGTAGAAGTCAGTGTCCCGGCTCAGCATCCAGAACAATCCCGACTCCAACACAAATTTGGTGATATATATTTTTCTTTTGGGTAAAGGTGGCATGTACATAGGTGTTGTTTAGTCACTTGAATATGTATATTACTTTGGGTAGTGAAGGATGAATTATAAGATTTAGATGGTTAAATGAATGAAGTTTTTAATCAATTTAGAATGATGCTATGATAGTTATTAAGTTAAAAATTATGTTAATGATATAAATATTAGTTATATGAATGTGAAACATTGGTGTTGGTTGTTTTGGTTTGAATTTGCAGGGGGTTTTAGGTAAAAATAAGTAGAAATGCTGCCGAAATTTTTTATAAAAAAAAATTCTCAGAATACTCGAACAAGTCCCGTTCTACTTTTAATACGTGTTTGAACTTCGAGAGTCCAATATAGGGACTTAATTATTATATTATAGTATGAAAGTTATATTAATTGTAAATTATTCGTAAGTTGTCTAATATGTCCGATAATGCCTCATAACCTCGTTCCGACGACGGTTTGGGGTTAGGGGTGTTACATAGTCAAAATTAGTGTTCCCAAAAATCAATTAGATTTTCCAAATTAATTCTTCAAGAATATTATTTAATCGAATTTTCTAGTTGAACAATTCTCAGGACAGCCTAATTTAGTTCCACATCAAATAAATCAACTCAATTGAATTATTTCCAAAGTCGTAGAATTTTCTTCTGATTCAAATGCAGTACAACCAAGCTTTTGTTGAGCTCGCAGAAGAACCAATCAGACATATACAATTAGGCTCGATTTATTACATTATTTCCAAAAACATTATTCTGATAATTCACAATTTGCTTAATCATAGAGGCAGCCCACAAGAAGAACCATGATTGAAAACTCATTATTGTATACTCTTTACGAAACCAATTCATCCAACTGCTTTGTTCAATGACCTCGTCATGTGTGTGTTACCCTCATATGATCCTTAATTCCTTTTAGTTGAATCCTCTCACTCAATACAATCCTATTTTATTTCATTGTCACCATTGTGTATTCTTAATGATTAATATGATCACTGTCAACAAATTACTGTGATAAATTGCTTGTTCGAGAACAAGCAACTTGTGGCCACGTTCCATACACAATGCCAATGAGAGGATATCATTAACTCTTTAATGAAGCTATGAATTTCATTGTTGCTATTAACGTCATGCTATACACAAGTTATGTACCTAACATACTAGCTGGGCACGATCATCTTTAGAGCATAAGCCTCCACTTATATCAAAGCACATGAGTTACATACGCACGGTCAGTGACTAATTTAGGATTTAGGTAAATCACACCATGAATGTCACAAGTGAATCCATTCACAAATGGATTCAGAATTAATTCATTTTGGGCTCAGTCCAATGTATCATTCTTCTGATGAATACATCTATGTCTCTACCCATGGAGTCCACTGCTCCGATAGCCAAGACTAGCCATCTCCCCAATTGGAATTGTAGATGACATAATAATATTTCTAAGTATTTGAATCAAATGCTCACTTTGATTCTTTTACGAGATTACAAACTCATTTAGATTATCTTTTGAAGTAAGTTGTCTTTCTCGCAATGTAAATGTTTTTACAATACCACTTATTATCAGTTTGAACTTAGACAATCAAAGAGCTAATATTTGCTTGTCACAATTTCGCTATGCATGCAAAGCATGAAAGATAGAAACACAAAAGACATAATAGTGAAATGTAAAACTAACTTTATTTATTTATTCATCATTCAAATACATAGAAAATAATTACATGTTTACTACAATATGGGCACATTTCCCAACAACAATTTCGATATTGAAACTTTTAAGAGCATTTTATTTACACTTTCATTTCATGACTAACCACAATCTTTATTCATACTGGTATTTATTTCACGATTTTTCACAACAAAACTACACTTCTACACTTATTCAATTTAGTCATCATTTTCACAATTTAAAGAATAATTGAAATTTCAATTACAACAATCACAAGATATTTATTCACTAAATACTTGGTCCATAGTTTATCATTTCATACTCTTTACATCATTTTCATTTATTTAACAATATCACGTAAACTTTTGTATACATTCCAATTCAATCTTTTTTACTACAAAATTTAATATTCGCTACTTAGTCAATTTAAATCAATTTATTTTCATGTAACTCTTTACTTCTCTTAACTCAATTATAGATTTCACAAATTTCACAATTTAGTCCTTATCATCATAAAATTTTAATATTTATTATAATTTCACTTTAATATCATTTTATGTTTAACTCACTACCTTTTTAAACTTCAATTATGTTTTCTATCATAATATTTTATTTCACATATCAAAATTATTTTACACTTTATTTTACTAATTTACCACAAATCTCATAAAGTTTACATTTTAGTCCTTAGGTAATAAGAAAAATCAAGGGTACTTACCTCTCGTCAACCCTTAATGACTTGTTTTTCTCATTTATTTGCCACTTCAATTGTAATACCTTATACTCGACCTGATCATCGAGTCCAAGTTACAAAGTGCCACATTAGTTTCTGAAGCAACTATGATCAATCACAATCAAATTACACCATTTATGCTTATGAAAACATACGTTTAAAACAATATGCAATGATTTTTGGGTCTTACACAAGCTTACGAAAGCTCAAATAGTAATTCGAGGTTAAAGAAGGACCAAATTGTAAAAGTTCCAAAATATAGGGTTGATGTTGTGACGTCAACGTTTCCACCTCGTGATGTCGCCAAATAGTTTGTCACATCACAAGTCAGACGACTCGATGTCATAACATCACTTACTGTGTTAGCCTCGTCAAGACAATCAAGTTCCTTGTCTCGCTGTGACATTATAGATCTTTTCTCATTGCGATGACATTCAAATGACGTTGTGACGTCACATACTATTTCTGCATTTTTCGTAGATCAACAAACTGCTATTTACCAAATCCAAACACATACATACTACTCAACATTCAGCTAACACATGCCAACCTCAAATATCCAAAACATGATTTACATTATCTTATTACAACAATAAGTTCAGCCTTAACACTATTAAGTAGGCTATCTGATACACTTCACCTATACTTTTTTTCAACCATACCAAATTCATCAAAATCATTTACCATTGCAGCATCAACACATCACAACCATAAGATTTATATATGAACATATAACGACTCAAGTAATTAGATTCACATATATCAATCTTTATTAACGTTCACATAGATATAAAGTATACCAAAAGTGACTCAACTAGGTACATGCCAACTTAAAGCAAAAATGGGATATACAAACTTTGCTGAGTCCGGGATTATTGACTAGATGCTAAAGTCGATGCTCAATACCTAGGATTGAACCTAACCTACACACAGAAAACAAACCAGACACTGAGTGATAAAATTTAATGGTATTTCTAGAATTCAAGGAAATAGAAGCAAGTTAAGTCAATTAAAACTCTTAACCAACATGATATTCAACCATTTACCAAACTTCATACAATAATGGTACCAACTATACCATGTGACTGATTCTATACTTGTTCAACTAACTAATATAAAAATACATCATGCTAAATATCATTTCCCGAATTGAATCAATTAATTTGTCACATTTTCATATCAATTATCAATAGCAATTTAATTCATATATCGATATCAAATTTACATTTTAAATCCCTATAAACTTGACTCAGATTTCAAAAAGAATATATGAATTAATCCAACATGTATCCCTATCCGGCACTGTAGTGCATCATCAAATAAACCAAAAGAAGTATACCAGCACACGTAGTGCATCATCGGAAAAGTGGTGTATGCATGATAAGTTTTATATTTATGATTGATCATACCTGAAAACTAACTATTATCATGATAAAGGCAAGCACACCTATCGAACAGTAGTATAGCTTATAGTAAGACCGGAATGTCGAACCCACAGGAACTAAAAGTACTAGTATTAACCTTCTTTTTATTATCTAGCCTAAAAAAAGGGGGACTTGCTTTATCTAAACTAATTAACTAAACTAAGAATGCACAGGAAGTAAATTGGGGAAATACTTTTGGGAAAACTGATTGATTTAGACAATACCTAAGGAAGAATCCACCTAGACTTCACTTGTTATTTGACTCTAAATTAGACAATTTATTCACTTGACTCGATCTATAGAAATCCCTAATTTATATTATTAACTCTCTCGAGACTAAAAACGTCTAACCCTAGGTTGATTAATTGAAATCTCTTTCTAATTAAAACCCCTAGTGTTGCATTAACTCGATATATGGATTCCCTTATTAGGTTTGACCCTAATCTGGCATATTTATATCGCCCTATGTCTAGGGGTGTAATCAACTCGGCTTAATTATGCTAGATCTACTCTTAGACAGGGATTTTTGCTCCTCTGAATAAGCACATCAATACTTGAATCAATATCCTGGAATATTAAAGTAAGAATTAAGAACACATAATTAAGAACAAATCAAGTATTTATCATATAATTCAGAAATTAATAAGATTCGTCTTAGGTTTCATCCCCCTTAGGTATTTAGGGGATTTAGTTCATAAGTGTAAAAGAAAACATTTCAGAAGAATAATGATAACAAAACATAAAGAAAACCCAAAAACCTCTAAAGGAAATTGAAGGGAGATCTTCAGTCTTGAAGGAGAATCCAGCTTCTGAGATGGATCAATAAGCTTTCTCCGAGTAATTCCTTGCCTCCTATTCCGTGTGTCTTTTCTAGGTACCTCCTGAGGTGTTTATATAGGCTTTAGAATGCTTCAAAACCCTCAAGAGTGGCTTTTTTCCGAATAAGACTAGACTTTGGCTCGACAGGGACATGCCTGTGTGACACGACCATGTGGTGTGGCTTAGGCCGTGTTACAATCTGTTAAATAGACACGGGCGTGTGGTCTACCCGTATGAGGAAGCCTAGGCTGTGTTGATTTCCCACGTTGACCCATTTTCTCCTTTTTTGGCCCGTTTCTCACTCTTTTTACTCTCCTATGCTCACCTAAGTATAAAACATGAAATTAAAGGATTAGGAGCATCAAATTCCACAATCTGATGATAATTCATCCAAAAATATGCTAAGCATGGGATAAAAATATGTATAAATTACGACTTATCAATTACCCCCACACTTAAGCGTTTGCTTGTCCTCAAGTAAAATCCTCAACTCACAATCAAAATAAATTCTTCTCAACTTATAATTCTTATCAATAGTATCTCAAAATAGTCCATAAGTAATCATACATTGAAAATTCAACTCGAAGAACATCAAAGTTTTAAACATTCCAAGTTGAGCTTTTTATCAAGAAAACATGGATGTCTCCCCTCATCTAAATAATCACATTTGATTCAAAATATCATAGAGTGTCACATCCTCACTAAAGATTCACTCAAATCACTCGAGGTGTTTAAGGATAAGAAATTTAGCACTCAACAGTCAATATGAAAAGTTATTACCATAGACTTGCGTGAAAATCAAATCTCCACCATTATATATTGAGATGATACATCAATCAAAAGGTCTTTAGAGGGTTGTAACGTGGTTTTGGTTAGGAGGTGTGGTCACAAGCTAAAAGAAAATGTTAGAGTAAGATTAAATTGAAAAATTACCTAACTAGAAAAATACTAAAGCTGACAAATTACATTCCTAATTAGAAGATCCTAGAATTGAGATTTTCTTCATGGAATATGGAATTAAATACTTAAGCTCAAAAACAAAGAATTACTACTAATATGTATGTAAGTATATATATATTTTAAGAACAAATCAAAATAACATAGAACTTTGCTAACTATCAAAAATAAAACATAGCTAAACAATTTATTCAAATCAAATCTCGACAAAAATAGATATCAAATGAGGGGATTTCTGTAATGACCCATATTTCACGGGCACCGAAAAAGTGAGTTTAAAGCCTCCGTCTTAGGAAAATGAGTCCGTAAATATTTATTAAAAATATTTACAAAGTTAGTTATGGGTTCAATTAGATTTTTATTAGGTGAATTTATTTTTAATTAGAAGTAACTAGTAGAAAGGACTAAATTGAATAGAGCATAAAAGCTAAATAATAGAATAGAGAAAGGATAAAGGATTAAATTAGTAATTAAACCAAATTAGTGACATGTGTAAGATAGAGAATAAATACATGTGTATTTAAATTATTAGTACAAATGTATGTTATATATATACTTACTTATTTATTAAGTAAAAGATATTTACTTATTATTATTATTATTATTATTATTATTATTATTATTATTATATTTTATCTATTAAATGAGATAATGACAAATGTATGGTATGGGATTAATACATGTGTACATGTGTGTATAAAGACACATGTATTATTTTTATTTGTTATTATATAGATATTTTATAATTAAATATTAATTAAGTAAATAAAATGAAATAAAGAATAAATAAAATAAAGAAACAAAAGAAAAAGAATAAAAAGTTACAGAGAAAGAAAAGTGAAAGAGAGAAAGAAAGAAGAAAAGAAAAAGAAAAAGGGAAAATTAAGGTTAAGGGCTTAAAGCTTGATTGGTAACTTGATTTAGTTCTTTTTCTTGTGATTTTTATGTGTATGGAATCCTAATTCAAAGTTCTACATGTATGAGGTTAATATGAAAAATAATAATGAATTTTTAGATGTTTATTTATATGAATAATTTGAGGATTTATGGGTTAATTTGATAGAAATTTCAGTTAGAAGTGAAAAATGAGTGAATTGCTAAAAGAATTTTAAGTTAGGTTTAAGTAGGGACTAAATTGAAATGAGCTCAAAAGTTATGTTTTATGATGAATTTTATGAGCTATAATTTATTAATGAGATGATTAAATGAAAATATGAAGATTAAGTTAAAGAAAAAATGGTTATGGAAAAAGGACGAAATTGGAACTTTTGTAAAAGTTTGATAGAAAGTGAAAATGCGATTTATGAATTAGCGTATTGATAAATTTTAATTGTATAATTGTTCGTAGCTAACGTAGCACCGGAACCATCGTTGAATGAAAAGGGAAAGGAAAAAGTGATCGACGAATAGCTCGAGAAAAATACCGGTTTGTATTATCATAATTCAAGTTATTTCTTATTAAATGTTTAATTTTAATATATGGAATTTGAATGTGAGGTAAGTAGTGATATTTGAATTAAATGAGAATTGGATTTGATTGATGAATGTATACATGTGTGAAATTGAATTGTATAATGATTTGTGGTGAATTTGAAATTGTGATTGAATTGTTATTGCGATGGATTTGAATTCGAATAATTACGATCAACTGAAAGTGAAAGTGATATGAATATGTGATTTTGATACCCTATTAACTAGTCGGGCTAGGGTGGATATAGTTGGCTTGCCATAGGATAGAAAGAGTTCAGGGATTCTTCGACCTCGAGTCGATGAGACACTTAGTGTGTCCTATTTACTTCGAATAGATTCCATGAGGCGTTGGTCGCCACTTTGCTTCGGCTTAGCCGATGAGACGTTGGTCGTCACTTATTTGCTTCGAACTATCCGATGAGGCGTTGGTCGCCATTCTGGTGTGTTTGGTTAGATCCGTGTATCCGCCAAAGTCCAAGTCATGTTAATAGGAGAAAATAAGTGAAATAATAAAATCAAATGAATTTGATTAATCGAGCTATCGAATAAAATGAGAAAGTGATAGTGTAAGATGAAATGTAAGATTAAATTTGTAAAGAGATTGAATGCATAAACCAAAGGTTTATGAAATGTTTATATTTGAAATGTGAATTGAATAATTATATGTGGTTGAGAGATGAATCAAAGGTTCATGAGTTAATTGAAATCTCATCGATGATTTATTGGATTTAACATTGGAAATGATATAATGGAAATATGATAGTTTGGTATGAATTTAAATGTATGATTTGCTAATTATATATGTATGTTATGATATTTTATTGTTGTTATAATTTGAATTATGATAATACTACTGAGTATTTCCAATACTCAGCGTACGGTTGTTTCCCGTGCGTAGGTTAGGTAAAGTTGAAGTTCAGTTAAGCATCCGAGTCAATCCCGGCCTCAGCTCAATTTTGGTGATGCATTTATCTTTTAGATATGTTACATGTACTAGGTTTGGTGTTTGTCACTTGTAAATGTTTTATATTTTGAATGTAAATGTGGTGCATAATCCTTAAGAGGTAATGAAATGAATGAATGAGAATTTGCTAAGTTTGAAAGGTTTGATGAATGTTATTTGATCAAGATTTATAACAAAATGTTTTGGGCATGAATTAGGTGTGTTTAGTATGTGAAAATAGCTTTAAAATGGTCAAAAATCATGTTTTCACACGGCCAAGTCACATGGGCGTGTGCCCAGGCCGTGTGGAAAAGTCAGAATTGGCTATAGGTTAGTTCCACGGCCGTGTGAATAAGTCAGAATCTGCCCATGGGTAAGCCATACGGGCATGTCCCAGGCCACACGGGCATGTGCCCCTATCTTTAAGGAAAAAATTCTAAAGTTGTCAATTTAGTTCTGAATCACTTCTAAAACATATATTGGGCCCCGTAGGCCCATATTAAGGAATTTAAGATGAAATTTGATAAGAATTGGTCTATAATGTAAAGTTTATGACTCGATTTTGTAAAAATGTTAGTGTATAAGTCCGGTAATGCCTCGTAGCCCTATTCTGGTGACGGCTTGGGGTCGGGGGGTGTTACAATTCAACAATAATGGGTTATGGGTTAATATTGAGGGTAAATCAATCCATGGCTTGTTAGGCTTAAGGGGGTTCACTAAGGGATAATTATGAGGGTAGACTTTTACGGAGTAAGTGGGTTAAACCTAAGTGTCTTTATCATCTCGACATATCAAATCAAATGGTGTGGTTTTGACATGCATAATCGAAGCAAGTTCTAGAATAACAAATCAATATTGACGCACTCATAGCAATAATAAGAGTGAGCATGAAAGAAATAATATATGCTCTAAAGGCTCAAAATCTCACAAAAATTATGGCTTTTTGATGTTAAACCTGTGAATTTCAACTCAAGATAATACCTAAACTTAGGGAAACAACCTAAAAATTTTTAATTCTCAAAAATTAACTTATCATGCTTGATTCTTTAATTCCTTAAATTTTAAATAATCAACGCATAAATGCCTATGTTTTAATTCAAGACATATCAATAAAAATCACAAATTAATCAAAATTCATTCTAATAGTGATATGAGTGAGACAAAATTCAGGGATTTTTCTGACAATGATATAAATAACCCCCTCACACTTACGATGTATATTGTCCTCAATGTACAAAGATAGGTTTACTGAAAAATATAGATATAAGATCATAAGATAGGGAGAGAAGTGAAATTTCCTAAATGTTAAATGGAGTCCTTAAATTGGAAAATAATCGGCTAAGGCAAGGGTGAGATTTGGAGAAGGATACCCCGGTGGTGGTAGAGGTTATTAGTCCACAAGTCCTGCGCCAAAAGAATATTATAACTGGTGGTAGCTATGGTCGTGGTCGAGCAGGGCATGGCAGTCGTGGAGGACCTTTTCTAGTGGAGGTGCAACTTCCTAAGTAATAGTGAGCTTTGGAGCTCTTTATAACTGCGATAGAATCATTAACTCTTTAGGAAATATAAACTAGCATGATTACTCATAAAGAAATGGCCGAAAATATAAATTACATAATATAAATTATAAAACCTAAAAATAAAGTAAAAATAGTATTAAAGATAAAATAAAAAGTAAATTAAAAAGATAAAGATAAAAATAAAAATATCTTCAAAAATCCTCATCGCCAGATGGTTCGCGAGGTGGGCGTGGCGATGAGATGTGAAGGTGCTCACAAATCTGATGTAAGGTTGCATTAATGTGATCAAATCATTGAAAACATTGCTGCTCGAATCGTGTGAGACGCTCAGAGATGTCAGAGAGTGAAGATGTGAAGGTGCTCACAAATCTGATGTAAGGTTGCATTAATGTGATCAAATCGTTGAAAACATTGCTGCTCGAATCGTGTGAGACGCTCAGAGATGTCAGAGAGTGAAGCAGCCGCATGAACTGGGAAATGAATAGGTGGTGGCACATCTGACTGATGAGTGTGAGAGAGGATGCTTGCGTCGCTGTGTTGAGGAGATCGAAGTCCTGCGCCAAGCGAGTCACATAAGGCCCGATGGAAATGACTCCCTTCCTATGCCGTTCTGTCTGATGTCAAATGGTGAGGGCGATGAAATAAGCAAGGTCGAATACGTGCCCATGTGCCATGCTCCATAAAAAAAGGCGTCGTTAGTGTTGACGACGCTGGTGCTCTCTCGCCGTCCTGTTAGGGTGTGGGCTAGGATGGCATGTAAGTATCTCAAGGATGGGGCCAGAGTTGCTGCCTTGCAGCGGCTAGGGTCATAAGTGGCCGAAGCAAGGACTAGGGCCTTCCAGCAATTTAAAGACGAATAGTGGATGTGGCGATGGAAGCTGTCGAAGTCGTAGTCGTCCATGAACTCCTCCGTATATAGTTCTAAAGCGACACCGAACTCAGGCAGGCTCAACTGGCAAACTAAATCGCCGAGACGGAACTAGACCGTTCTGGGATCATCAAATTCTGTTATAACGACTTGAAGGTGAAAGGTCAAACAAAGTTCAAGTGTGAGCTCGAGGCACGTCGGCTCGATGATCTCAAAGAAGAGCCCCTACGGGTCAGTATTTAGGAGAGCTCGGACTGCGTCAGCGAGTTGGATCTGCTCTAGGATGGTCCAATCAATGCAACGTCCCACACCTAGGGGTCAGACCCGTAGTATCTGAAATAGTTCCTCTTGTGGTCCTAGTGGAAATTGGAGGAATGGGTGTCGAATCTCGGTGGTAGGACCCGAGGAGGATGCTGCTCCTTTTCGCTTATTCGAGGTGAGGATGGCAATTTTCTTACCATGTGGATTTGACATGGTATAAGACTAATGAACGACAGTGGTGCTTGACAGAAGAAGAGTGCAGCGTCAATGAGCGGTGGATGGCAGCGGCGGTGGTACAGGTGCGACGGCTACGAGCATGGGTAGTGAAGTCGTGTGATTCACAGTGATGGAGCGCAAGGGTGAGAAGAGGGGAAAGAGAGGAAAGAAAAGGGAGAAAATGGCAGAAGAAAAGAGAGTTAGGGGTGGCCAGTCGATGGAGGGAAAGATTGCGGCAGCTAGGGTTAGGGTTTTTTGGGGAAAGAGGATGATGAATAGTGGGGGTTTATATAGATTTTGGGGCACACGGTCGTGGGGCATGCCCATGTGCCCTTATTTTAGCCCGTGTGTTTCGTGATTTTCAAATTTAGGCGTGTCTAGAATTCGGCAAACGCCCGTGTTCCTTGGGCGTATTGGTGCACACGGCCGTGTCGCACGGCTGCGTCCTGCTTCGTTCGCTTCTCCCACGCTCGTGTATATATGTGCACGCCCGTGTTATGTTGACAATTTTCATCACTGGTGTTGGGAAAGGGCGTGTCGTGTGCCCGTGTTAATTTTTCAGTTTCTACAACGGCTTATAGACACGATCGTGTCACACGCCCGTGTTGATTTGGCAGGATTTCCCACGGCCATGTCGTCCGATCGTTGCAACGTATCAATTCCATTTTGGGGAAAAATTTTACTCTGTTTTCACAAGGTCGTATAGCATGGTCGTGTCACCGCCCGTGGTATGAGCACGGCCTAAAGCATGCCCTTGTGCTTGGCCGTGTGGATTTGGAAAACATGTGTTCAATGTAACACCCCTCGCCCATATCCGACGTCGAGACATGGTTCGAGGTGTTACCTGACTTAACTCAATCAACTATACAAAACCGAGCGGTAAAATTTTGATAAATTTTAAAACTTTTACTTACATAAGCAATTAGTTCCTTGAATGGGCTTACGAGGCCCAAAACATACATTCGAGACGATTTAGACTTAACTAAGAATTTAAGAAAAACTTGGTGAAATTCATGATTTAGGGTTCCACACGCCTGTGTGACTCGGGACACGCCCACGTCCTCAGCCTGTGTCTGAGATTGACTTTAGGGCAAGGCCATGACACCCGCCCTTGTGGCCTACCCGTGGGCGGCAATACTGACTTATAGACACGGCTATGGCACACGCCCGTGTAGCCTAACCATGGACAATACTGATTTAAAAGTTTAAGTGCAGGGAGACACACGGCCATAACACACACCTATGGGGGTGAGCCGTGTGTCACACACAGTCTAATCACACGCCCGTGTGTCTTGCCCGTGTGGACAAACTAAGCTATCTTCCAAGCCATTTTGTTACCCAATTTGCACAATCTACACAAGATCTTTTCAATATGCTAATTCCATCCCAAAATACATCAATTCATCCATAGAAGGAACATCATATACATTTTCCAAAATGAATAATAGCCATTATCTAGGCTTAATACAAAATGAAGGGCTTTTATCTTAAGCCAATATACATAAACAATTCTCAATAATGCAACTCCCTAGTCTAGCCTTATACATGCCATAATCAAAAATATAAATCCAACTATACCGAGTATTACGGCTGATAGTGTGATCGATATCTCTGACTTCAAGGGATCCTCGAGAAAAATGGCAGTACTGAAAGAAAAGGGAAGGAAAAAGAGTAAGCATAAAGCTTAGTAAGTTGCATATAAATATATACACAACAACAACTTCACCATTTATCAATTATGCTCATAGCTCAAAGGTAAGTATAAACTGGACTTACTCATTACCATTAACTCAATCATATTTTCTAATCGAGCACATTACCCATGCCTGCCAAATAGGTACTTGTAACTCTTACAACATTATCATACTTTCCTTATTAAATCTCTTTCTTAACCCTTAAATTTGACCTTTTGGAATACTACTAGATATTCTATAAGCCTCAAACATGGGTTACGTTGCCGCTGCCATGTCCTAGACATGGTCTTACGCTGGTTATCTCCATCGAGGCCAATGCCATATCCCAGACATGGACTTACACTAGTTCTCGTGTATATGTGCTGATGTATATCCCAGACATGTCTTACACTAGCACTAAACTTAGCCGATGCATGTCCCAGACACGTCTTACACTGGCTATCATCATCGAGGCTGATGCATGTCCCAGACATGTCTTACACTAGCATTCATCTCTACGCCGATGCCATGTCCCAAACATGGTCTTACACTGGCTATCATAATGTGGCTGATGCATGTCCCAGACACGTCTTACACTAGCCCTAGTCTCAATGCCGATTCCATGTCCCAGACATGGTCTTATACTGGTTCTCACATAACCCAATGTCATGGCATGAATAGCTGGTTTGTTTCCTGGGGTTCTTATTGGATCTTTCGACTTTCTCGATCATAAATACATATACTTAGTTCAAATTCTAGAAACTCATGCTATATCAAATCAATAACAATAGAATACATGCATTTAACGATATAGTTGTATTATTTACATATGAGGTCATCAAAATACCTAACATGTTGACCATCTATTTTCTTGTCTTATGGCCGGCCAACCTATTCCAATAGGGTCTAAATGCCCTTTAAATACTCCTAATTTTAATTCTCTATCTATTTGGCACCTTTGGGTACTAAAATGTAACTTTTGTCTTTTATGCGATTTAGTCCTTTTTCGCAATCGAGCTTGAAAATATTAAAATTAACTCACCAAATTTTTCATGCACTAATATAATCGTACTATAACCTTATAAAAATAATAAAAATAATTCTTCTATCTTCGAATTTGTAGCCTCAAGACCATTGTTCCAACTAGGCCCTAAATCGGGTTGTTACATTCAAGGACTCAGTTAATAATTTAGATGTTAAAAAACTAAAATTTTAACAAAATCAACACTGTTAGTGCTCGGGTTTCCTCTCGAGAAGTACTTATTTATAGTCTAAGCTTGACTTACCTCACTTTCGTGTGATTACGGTGGATTGAGGAGTTGAAACTCCTCACCTCTGCTATCAATTTTATCAAAATAAGGTTTGAGTCGAGTATTTAAAAGTTTCAAATACAGTATGTGTTACCTCGACTATACCATGTGAGAAGATGTTCATTACCGTGAAGGGAGTCACTCTATTCGTATTATGCTCTAAAGTAGCAATTCGGGGCTCATTTTCATGTAACAATACTTTGTCTCCAACTTTAATTTGCTTTGTTTCATCCCTATACTCATCGTGGTGTCGCTTCGATTTTTTGTGTGCTTTTGGTTTCTCCTTGACAGGTGTTCGCCATTCATCTGAAGTCTTCGTTCTTAATGAGTCGGCCTGTTTTCGTGGCGTGGATTAGGCTCCATCACGTTCTTCCTAAGGGGCTCCTGCAAAGAAGTTTGAGTTGTAACGTTATTTAAATTTACCAAGCTTAAAGAATCATCTCAATTGCTAGATATTTTAGCAGAATCACGAGCTTGGAGAGTGATCATGTCATCGCCTACATGAAGTGTCAATTCTCCTGTACCAACGTCAATAATAGTTCTAGCAGTTGCTAAAAAGGGTCGTCCTAAAATCAAAGGTATGTTACTATCCTCTTCCATATCTAGAACAACAAAGTCTACTGGGTATATAAATTTATCGATTTTAACAAGAACATCTTCAATGATACCCCTAGGAAATCTAATGATTTTATCAGCCAATTGAATGCTCATCCTAGTTTGTTTGGGTTTCCCAAGACTTAGTTGTTTAAACATTTTATAGGGCATGACATTAATACTAGCCCCTAAATCAGCCAAAGCATTGTTAACATTTAAACTACCAATTAAACAAGGAATCGTAAAACTCCTTAGATCTTTCAACTTGTTGGGTAGCTTATTCTGTAGAATGGCTAAGCAAACTGCGTTCAACTTTACATGCGGCGCCTCATCCAACTTCCTCTTATTCGCTAAAAGCTCCTTTAAAAATTTAACTGCATTCGGCATCTGCGAAAGAGCTTCAATAAACGGTAAATTAATATGTAATTTCTTTAATAATTTAAGGAATTTACCAAATTGTTCATCCGTGTGGTCTTTCCTTGTCGCACTGGGGTATGGCACACGAGGTTTGTACTCTCTACTTACCGATTTTTGCTCATTGTGGTCCACCTTACCTTTACCTTTACTTACCACAATTTCTTGCCTCGGTTCTGGTTTAGGTTCAACTAACCCTTCCTTATCTCAAACGGTAATCGCATTGAGTTAGTCCCTTGGGTTTGATTCAGTATTACTCGACAAGCTACCTTGTGGCCGTTCAGAGATTAGTTTGGCAAGTTGGCCTATCTGGGTTTCGAGCCCTTGGATCGACGCTTGTTGATTTTTAAGTGCTATCTCGGTATTCTAAAAATGAGTTTCTGACATCGAGATAAATTTTGTTAGCATCTCTTCAAGGTTCAGCTTCTTTTCCTGCTGGTAAAGTGGTTGTTGAAAACTTGGGGGATGTTGTGGCCTTTGATTTCCTTGACCATCCCACGAGAAATTGGGATGGTTCCTCCAACCTACATTATAATTGTTACTGTATGGGTTATTTTGAGGTCTAGAATTATTATTACCCATATATTGAACTTGTTCCTCCTTGATGCTAGGGTTGAAAGATTGATATTCTGTGTGCACTCCTCTTTCATTTGCATCGTACCACATCACTGGATGTACCTGAATAAGACCATATAAACCCTCAATCTTTTTATTTAAAAGTTCTATCTGGTTAGATAGCATAGTGACCGCGTCGAGGTTGAAAACACCGACTGCTTTTGTCTGCTTTGTTCTCATGACTTGCCACTGATAGTTATTTAGTGACATCTCTTCAATAAAATCGTGAGCCTCTTCAGGTGTTTTGTTGTTTAAAGTACCACCAGCGGCTGCGTCAATAAGTTGCCATGTTGAGGGGTTCACACCGTTGTAAAAAGTCTGAACCTGCAACCATAGAGGTAACCCATGGTGAAGAAAAATTCTCAATAGATCATTGTATCTCTCCCATGCATCATAGAGTGTTTCTAGATCTATCTGCACAAAAGAAGAGATATCATTCCTTAATTTAGCAGTTTTAGCCGGCGAAAAATATTTAAGTAAAAAATTTTTGGTCATTTGTTTCCAAGTAGTGATTGACCCTCGTGGTAATGAGTTCAACCACTGTTTAGCCTTATTCCTTAATGAAAAGGGAAATAACCGAAGGTGGATGGCATCATAAAAAACGCCATTGATTTTAAAAGTGTCGCAGAACTCCAAAATATTCGCCAAATGAGTGTTTGGATCATTATCCTGCAAACCATCAAACTGAACAAACTGTTGTATCATTTGAATCTTGTTAAGTTTCAGTTCAAAATTATTTGCAGCAATAGCAGGCCTAACTATACTCGATTCAGCTCCTGTTAAATTAGGTTTAGCATAATCATACATAGAATGAGGAGCAAGATTTTGATTTATTGGATATGTGGCAACCACATGAGGTAGCTGATTATTATGATTTTTAGCCATCCCCTCGGTTGTAGTTTGACTATCGTCCTCTTGCCCTTTCTCTATGTGTTGTAGGCTTCGCCTTATTTCTTTTCTATTTCTGCAAGCTATGCTTTCGATCTCACTATCAAAAAGTAATGGTCCTGACGAGTTTCTTCTAGTCATAAACTATAAAAACCTACCAGAAGTAAATAAAAGAAAATTTAGTAATATAAACAAAATAAAAATAAAAATAAAAATTAAATTACAATAAAATAAATGGCTAAAGTAATAAAAATTAAGCGTTCCCAATATCTTAGTTCCCCGGCAACGGCGCCAAAAACTTGGTGTATGAGTGATAAGTTTTATATTTATGATTGATCGTACTTGAAAACTAACTATTATCACGATAAAGGCAAGCGCACCTATCGAACAATAGTATAGCTTATAGCAAGACCGGAATGTCGAACTCACAGGAACTAAAAGTACTAGTATTAACCTTCTTTTTATTATCTAGCCTAAAAATAAGGGGATTTGTTTTATCTAAACTAATTAACTAAACTAAGAATGCATAGGAAGTAAATTGGGGAAATACTTTTGGGAAAACTAATTGATTTAGACAATACCCAAGGAAGAATCCACCTAGACTTCACTTGTTATTTGACTCTGAATTAGACGATTTATTCACTTGACTCGATCCGTAGAAATCCCTAATTTATATTATTATCTCTCTCGAGACTAACAACGTCTAACCCTAGGTTGATTAATTGAAATCTCTTTCTAATTAAAACCCCTAGTGTTGCATTAATTCGATCTATGGATTCCCTTATTAGGTTTGACCCTAATCTGGCAGATTTATGTCGCCCTATGTCTAGGGGTGCAATCAACTCCGCTTAATTATGCTAGATCTACTCTTAGACAGGGACTTTTGCTCCTCTGAATAAGCACATCGATACTTGAATCAATATCCTGAAATATTAAAGCAAGAATTAAGAACACATAATTAAGAACAAATCAAGTATTTATCATATAATTCAGAAATTAACAAGATCCGTCTTAGGTTTCATCCCCTTTAGGTATTTTGGGGATTTAGTTCATATGTGTAAAAGAAAACATCTCAGAAGAATAATGATAACAAGACATAAAGAAAACCCAAAAACCCCTGAAGGAAATTGAAGGGAGATCTTCAATCTTGAAGGAGAATCCGGCTTCTGAGATGGATCAATCGGCTTTCTTCGAGTAATTCCATGCCTCCTACTCTGTGTGTCTTTTCTAGGTACCTCTTGGGGTGTTTATATAGGCTTTAGAATGCTTCAAAACCCTCAAGAGTGACTTTTTTCCGAATAGGACTAGACTTTGGCTCGACAGGGACACGCCCGTGTGACACAGCCATGTGGTGTGGCATAGGCCGTGTTATAATCTGTTAAATAGACATGGGTGTGTGGTCTACCCATGTGAAGAAGTCCAAGCCGTGTTGATTTCCCACGTTGACCCATTTTCTCCATTTTTGGCCCGTTTCTCGCTCTTTTTACTCTCCTATGCTCACCTAAGTATAAAACATGAAATTAAAGGATTAGGAGCATCGAATTCCACAAATCTGATGATAATTCATCCAAAAATATGCTAAGAATGGAATAAAAATATGTATAAATTACGACTTATCAACAAGCCAAAACAATTATATTGGCACACACAATACATCATCGAATGAACCGAAATATGACCTGTATATTTAATAGGCAACCAAATTCCAATTTCATTATACGTTCAATTCACATTTTGTCAATCTCAATTCATCATCAGTTCACTATTCCACTAATGTATATAACATATCTCAACCAAATTTCATATCAACTTCATATATTAGATAAGTCATGCAACTTTCTATTCTATTCAATTTAGTCCTCTATCTCGATATACCATATCAAACATCTCATCTTAACTCATACAAACATTATATACTTACCTCATAACTAATTCATGTAATTTAACATGAATAAGCAATAATTAAATTGAAGAGGGCAATAGAAATACAAATCGAAAGCTCGCGTCACTCGTCGTTAGCTTTCGCCTTTCATTTCCCTTTTGATGGTTCTGCATTGTTTTTAGCTACTAATAATAAATTGACAATGTAACACCCCCTAACCCCAAATCGTCGCCGGAATAGGGTTACGAGGCATTATCGAACATATTGATTAATTTACAAACAATTCATGAATAAACAACAAACATATTAAAATTAAATCATTAAGTCTCTTTTATGAACCCTTAAAGCCTAAATCATGTATTATAAATGAATAATGACTTATTCAAGTACTTCGGAATTTCTTTTTTGTTATATAATTACTTTTTTTGTTTATTTATTTTATTATTATTATTTTAAAAAAACTCAATATAACCCATTTATAAACATCTAACCTTCCCTGCAATTACAAATTTACAACCAATTCAACACAAACAACAACTCAATAAATACAATCTTCATCCAAATCACATTCGTTTCATAACAATATCACTAGTCCTTATTTTATCTAACATTATATCCATTCATACTTTCAAGTAGTATTTAAACATCTTAGTTAATTTCCATTCATATCATATATCAACTTATATTAACTTCACTAATATATTCATGAGTTAATACAAAATATAGTCATATAAGCTCCAATACATGCCATATAAACCATTTAAAATATTTATAACAAAATCTATAGGAAAATCGAGATTGTGTGACTTGAGTGTGATGATCCAATTCTCTGACCCTCCCGTTAATCTACAAAGAGCAATAAACATTACAAGTAAGCTGACTATAGCTTAGTAAGTTCGTCGGCTTTAACTATAAATCTTACCAAATATTAGTTTTCCAAAATTCAAATCATATGGACATTTCAAGTAAGTTACTTTCATCCTGTAATTCATAATCTAATTTTAAAAAAAATTTACTTAATTGAGCTCAATAATAATGATAATAACATTACTTACATTTATTTTTCCACACATTACATTTGCCGACTTACCAACTTGTCCATTCAAGGAACGGCTTACGGATTTGAGTACATCGTGATTTGAAGCCCGAAGTCTAGCTGAAGCACATAAGTGCTAAACAGAACCCGAAGGCTAACTGAAGCACACAAGTGTTAAACAAAAGCCCGAAGGCTAACTGAAGCACACAAGTGCTAAATGGAAGCCCGAAGGCTAACTGAAGCTCATCAGAGCTGAACTGAAACCCCAAAAGGGTTAACTGAAACTCAAAACTCATATGAGTTAACGGAAGCTCGTAAGAGCTAAACGAAAACCAAACACGAGAATTCGCAACAAATGATGAATCTCGATTTACTTGGGTAATTTACCGTCAATTCATCTTTTTCACTGAACGATCGTACTCATTTTCTGTGCTCCGTTCCTTCGAAATACTCAATTCAATTTCGTAACTTTTGTACATAATTTACTTATTTTCAACAATTACCATACACAAATATTAATAACCATTCATAAAATAATATTTAAATTTAATAATTTAACCGTACGAACTCACCCGGAACAATTTGCAGTAGTTGTAGATATTTCCGGAACTATTCCGAAATTTTCTCTTTTCCTCGTTTATCCTCGATTTCTTGATCCATAATATAAATTTTTTCCATTTATTCATTAATATTTATTCAAATTATACTATAATTTACAGCTTATGCACTTTAATTTTCAAAATTTCACTTTTACCCTAAATTTTACAATTTTACAATTTAGTCCCTACTCAATTAACCCTCCAATTGAACTAATGTTTCTCAATTAACACTTTATTCCATTACTTTAAACTACTTCATAACCTTTTTAAATCAAAATTTCAGCATTAGACCTTAATTCCAAAATTTTTCACAATTAGGTCGTAAAAATCAATTTCCACTAAAATTGCTTAATAAAATCATTATATAATAAGATTAAAACTTCAAATCCATGCTAAATCATCATAAAATTTCATAAATTATTCATGGAAACTTTCAATTTCACTCATAGAATAAAAAACAAATGAATTTAATAGTAGGACCTAGTTGTAAAAGTCTTAAAAACACAAATTACAAAGAAAAAACAAGAATTAAATTCACATGATGCAAAATATGAAAAACCAGCTTGTTCCAGGCCTCCTATGGCGTTTTTATCTGATGAGAAAGAAGAAAAATGAAGAAAAACCCAGATAATTCCAATTTAGTCCTAACTTTATTTAGTTAATCTTGGCAATATTCCAATTTTGCCCTTATTTCACTAATTTCCTGACTTTTTCTCAGCTATTTCCGTCCAAAATATCTTCTTTAGGAAAATTTTATCTTTAGGCCCTTCCTCATTAGACACTTAAGCTATTTAATCACTTTCACAAGTTTTACACCTTTACAATTTAGTCCTTTGTATTTAATTAACCACCCAAACGATAAAATTTTCTAACAAAATTTTGACATCATATTACTAACACTCCATAAATATTTATAAAAATATTTTCAGCTTGGTTTTACGAGATTGAGGTCTCGATACCTCGTTTTTAACTTAATTTATTTAATAATTTCTCTTTAAATTTTAATTTCACATATTTAAAATATTTCTAACATCTCTCTCACTTCTAAATATTATTTTATTTTAATTTCCTAATCTCAGTCGTTGAATTTAGTGATCTCGAATCACTATTTTGACACCACTAAAATTTTAGGCTGTTTATAGACAATGCATAATATTAAATTGCAGCTCAAATCACAAACAATTACAAAGTCACACATTGTAACATCCCGATTTTGGGCTTAGTCGAAACAGTGGTTTCGGGACCACAAATCTGATGAGAAAAATTTCATTTTTATTATATTTTTATGATCTACGATTTCACAGAATGATTTCATGAAAATTTCGTTCGAAAATTTTGACGTTTGGGCACTCAATTAGTAAAAAGGACTAAATTGTAAAAAGTGCAAAAGTTGAGTTTTACATGTTAGAGGTGTCTAATTGTCATAAAATTTTAAATGGGAGGTCCTCAAATGATAATTAAACCATTGTATAACTTGTTGGAAAAAAATGGCCTTGGTTGGGTAAAATTTGAAAGAATAGTAAAAAGGGCATTTTGGTCATTTAGGGGTAAAATGAATTAAAAGACAAATTTTAAACCCCAATTGTGTCCCTTTCTTCTTGCTACAGTAGAATGTACCAAGAGCAGCCATGGTTAGGGTTTGGCCAAGCTTCCAAGCTTAATAGTAAGTGATTTCGAGCTCCGTTTTTAATGTTCTATTTATTTTTGAAATCTTGGTAACATGATCTGCTCATTTCTACCATTATTTTGAGCTAGGATTTATGTTTAAAAATTTACCCATGAATGATATGCATGTATTTTTATGTTTAATGGTAGAATATGAAGCTTAAAATTGTGTTAAACAACTTTTGCTAAGCAATTTTACATGAAAACGAGTAAAACGACATAATTGGTAAAAATACCTAATGTTCATAAGTACATGTTAGAGTGAGAATTTGATGTTGCTATAGAAGAGAAAAACGATTAGAATGTCATAAAACATAAGAAAATAGGAAGAATTTTAATTTCCGAATCTTAGGGAAAAAGTGAAAATATGCAAAATTTTAGGGGTCAAAATGAAAATTTGTAAAAATATGATTTTTAGACCCATATGAATAGTGTGATTAATTAGTAGGCTAAATGTGATATTATAGATCAAGGAAATCGAGATTTGGGCTTAAATCAGGAAAATACAAGGTTGTGGACTATAATGGTAAATTGCCATTTCTGGATCCGAGGTAAGTTCGCGTGATTTAATAAGCCTATTATTCATATTATTATTGATATACATGAAATATAAATTGTTATAATTGTATTGAATTTGATGTTAATAGAAATTTGATGGAATATGATATTTAAAAGAAATGGGTGATTACCGAGAATATGAGATCTTACATATGATTGTCTTGTTTGCATGAGTGGTTGTGCTAAGAGATAGCACAAGTACGTACTCGAAACTCATGAGTACATGTTTGACATGTGAAATGAAATGGACTTGTGAAGAGAGTGCAAATGAAATAAGTTTTAGTATTGTTCAATTGATGGACACAAACGGTGATTTGTGGTTGATGAATTGAGATTAAATGAGGAAATCTCGGTTGAACCTTCGAAATGAAAAAACTTGGTGCTAAGTGGATATACCACGGTTATACGTGTAACGTGGTGCTAAGTGGATATACCACGATTATACATATTGATACATGTAACGTGGTGCTAAGTGGATGCCACAGTTACATATATTGATTCATTAACGTGGTGCTAAGTGGATATACCACGGTTAAACATGTAACATGGTGCTAAGTAGATATGTCACGGTTATACATGTTAATTTAAAAAGTGGCGCTAAGTGCGTATGCCACAATTACATGTTAGCCCAATAGTGTGGAGCTATGTGCTAAAACTACCGGTTCGAAGTGTTCACCGGGAGAAACAAGTTTGCTAAATGAAATTTAACGTGAAAAAAAATGTGGGATAATACCGGAATATAAATATATGAGTTTTAAATTATGAGTTAGATATGTGATTGAATTTTTTATAAGATGAATATGGACAAGTATTATCTTGAAAGTTGATAATAAGAAATTTTAGTGAAGGAATGAAATTTGGGATAAACAGTCTAAAACAGTAGCAAGGGAGTGACTTTGAAAAATCACAAAAAATAGTATAAGTTTAACTAGAAGTGGAATGAGATATGTAATTAAAGATTATTGAATATATTTTCATATAAAAGAAACAGAGCAAACAAAGGAATTCTTTATTTTGAGATATTTATATTTTTGTAAGACTGGTTCAGACTGATTTTGTGATCCCCTATTCTGAATTGTAAAAATCATTAAAAATTGTAAAAAAATATTTAAGGAACATAATTTATATGGTTGGATTCCTTATTGAATTTTTTTTCAGAAGAAAGAAACTAAAACCTCGTTTGAATTTGGTAACAAAAGATAATTAAATTTTAGTGAAGAGTGGTCGAAGCTGTCAAACAGAAAAACAGGGGAGAGTTTAAATAATAAACTGTACTTATTGGATAGACAAAAAATTATGAAAAACTTATGGTGGAAAGATATATGAGTATAGTTTTTGGAAAAATTTACAGATCTTAATTTGGAGTTCCGCATCTCCAGATATAAATGATTTAGTGACTGCGACTCAAGAAAATAGCTTAACCAGAACATGTGTAAATGTACAATTGAGATAGTTTTACTATGGAAAGCATGTTACTAAATTGCTTATTATTTTCATGCGAGCTTACTAAGCATAAAGCTTACCCCCTCCTTTCCATTTCTTTTAGTGTTGTCAGGTTAACTCGGGGTTGGAGATCGTCGGAGGCAGCATCACACTATCAAGCCAACACCTTGACAGTATAAACACATATGCTAGAATTATGAAGTGAGTGGCATGTATAGGGACCTAGTTTTATAACATAGGTTATTATAATTTGGCCAAATATATTGGTCTTTAGTGAGCTAATGATTCTGACTTATAAATCTAGCTATTCATGTTATGTCTGATATTGGTGATGTGCATATGCTTGTTTGCCATGCGTGGTTGGTAATATGTTATGTGTTGTTGTAAGAATACCATGCTTGTGTCTTGATTGTGAATATACAATTACTCAAATATGCCATGTCAATTGCTATGAAAATGTATAAGTGTATGTAGGTAATTAAGGGTGACAATTGGCTTGGAAAATAGCCTTGAAATTGACCACACGGCCCAATCCACACGGGCGTGTGACTCTCTGAAGCAAGAAAATTAGTTAAGTTGTCCAAATATTTTCAAAGTTCTTTTGTCCAAATATTTTCAAAGTTCTTGATTTAGTCCCGAACCACCCCAATGTATGTTATAGGTTTCGAAGACCTATATAAGGGACGATATGCATGTGTTCGAGATGTTTTAATTTTTGGTAAAATTTTGTGGCCCAGTTTTGCATGTTGTGAATGTTTAAGTCCCGTAACTCCTCAAACCTTATCCTGACGTTGGATACGGGTGAGGGGTGTTACACACATATTTTTTAATTTATTCAATTTAGTCCTTAAAATGGGGACTAACCTAATTTTCAATTTAAAGCTCCAAATTGAAATATGATGTCATTAATACCCATTAGAGACCTCCTATTTATTATTACTACTGTCAATTTTACATTATATTTAATTTAGTTCTTATGAAGAAAACTAAAAATTAAAATTTACAATCTAGCCCATTTTTACATCTAAGCTTAAAACCTATCAATTTAACACCAATTTATTCAAGAAATAAACAATGGAAAGTTTAAAAAACTTTAAAATTTTTATAAATTGATACAAGGGCTAGCTAAATCAATCTCCCACAACCTAAAAACATAAAATTACAAGAAAAGGACTTAGGAATCTCACTTGATCAAGGGTCAAATGTGTAACTTCCAAAAATGGTTTTTCTCCTTTATTCCTATGGTGTTTTGGTGTTCAGAAGATGAAAAAGTGTTAACATTCTCTCATTTTCCACTTATAAGCCACATATACTTTTAATTTTAACCTTAATTACCTAATTAAACTTAATTTAATTAATTTGATTTCCCTTAATTAAACCGTCCATCAACACATATATTGGAATGGTCTAATTGCAATTTTAGACCTTTGGTTAATTGCAATTTAAGTCTTCAAGACATTTTCTAATTCAAAATCTATAGCGATTGTACTTTACAATTTAATCCTTGAACCTTAATTAAGCAATTAATAGAAAAATTGAATTAACAAACTTTAATATTCTTTTCTAAAAAATTTTCAAATATTTTAATTTAATATTCAAGGACCCGATTTACGAAAATGATCTTCTAAACCACATTTTTCGACTCTATTGACTTTCAAGTCGTTACATGAATCATTTCCTCTATCTCTCTTTTCAATATCATGTCAAAAACATTAAACTTTTCATGAGAAATCTATACTTTATCATCACTTCCATACTTATCTAACAAGATTAAACATGAAAACATAATAAAACATTGATATTCATACATTGTTCTCTTGATTTTAAACCTTAACTTGATCCTCTCTCCTAAAACTTCTATTTTTCTTTAATCCAAGTTGATATTTATATTCACCATATTCTTCTTATCATTTTTTTCATCTTGATGGCTATGGAAATTCTTTTAATTTCTCGGTGAAAATGATGAATTTTGATAGAAAGGACCAAATTCCAAAGAAATCAAACTTTCTTTTTTTCATTCATCCAAGGTGGACACGAGATGGAGAAAAAGAGAATGAAGAATTCTCTACAAGGTTCTTCTAAAATATCTATTCATTTAAATAATATAATATAATATAATATAATACTAAAATAATATTATTTATAATCTAACTAATCATTTCTCAACACTTTTCTTCCATAATTATTACACTTGATAATTTTCTAATTTGAGAAATGACCATTTTTGTCATTCATGATTCTCTACAATTCCATCCTTGAATCACTATTCACTTTTGGTAAAATTGTGATTTAGTCCCTCACATTTCTCCACTTATTCAATTTGGTCCATGATTAATATTTTTGTTACAGGAAATTGGGTTATTTTCACTTTTTGTCTATCAAATTCTCATATTTACATTTCAACACTTGAAATTTTGAATATTTACACTTGTCACAAAACTTTTCACTTCTCTACAATTTAGTCCCTACTTTATTAATATATCAGAACACACTTCTTAATTAAACTTTCTTTGGCATTCATAAACCTCATTTTTTAACAACTATATTCCTTATTTTACTTTACTAAGGAATTCATTATGCACAATTCTCACTTAATGCTACTTTTATAATATATTGATCCATCTCCTCAGTAGTTGTATGCATTGAGCGGAATGTGACAAGCTTTTCCAACCATGTGCACTATATTCAGAGATAGCATATTGATCCATCTCCATTGTACATCAGGTTCTACCATAAACCTTTCTATGGTTTTCCTTTGACGACACGACACTAAGAATCGATGACACTCGTACTCTACATCAAAGTTACTAAGTTAAATTGTTGTCTCTTTGTCTATTGAAAGGTCTATTAATAAAAACAACCTCTTCTAGTGCAATACTTGTTTCCCTGCATGAAAAATGAAATGTATGTGTTTCCAACTTCCATCTTTCCAACAAGGAAAAAACAAATTCATGAATGATATTGAACTTTTTCGTTATTAATGCCACATGTAACACCCCTTACCCAGTCTGATCGCCGGGCCAGACTTACAGAGTGCTACCACAGCCACTAGAGCAATCACATACACACAAAAAATTCCATTAGAATAGGTTTACTACAATCCCTACATCGATATAATTTACACTATATTGACCCACACAAATGTCAAACAGATGAAATGCGAGTAGACCTCGTGGGCAAATACAACCCGAATAGTCTCGCGTACAAACATCTCACCAATAGTCCTATTACGGTGTGTTTAGACTCCGCGTAAAGACATGTGGCAGATAACACCTGCAGATAGACTTATAGCAATTTGGCTTGGCAAACTCATACATACACAAAGCATCTGTAGACTGCCTTGCGAACCATAACTGGTGGATAGTCATGCAAATATACAAATCACGGATTATCTCACTAATAGTCCTAAGTGGACAATTCGTTTCTAAATTCAACCTTAAAACATTCAGATGTTTAACAAACATATCAACATCTATAACTTGCCAAAACAAATATACACAAGATCAAACAATCCATTTAACTTCAATCATGCCACAACATTAATTACTTATACATTCACCATATCAATATCATTTCAACATATCATATTTTACCAACTGGATCAAGCTCAAATATCAAAGGCGTATATGCATATACATGGTTTAACTAACCAAAACACAACAAAACTATTAACCATTAGACTTATTTACATGCCACTTATAACCGACCAAAATGATCAAAGGACTACTGAATTGATGGGTGGGTAGTGTGAACTTTAGAGATGATCCAATGGACTTGTTCCACAAAATGTCAACTACATAAATAGAAAATAAAACAGAGTAAGCATTACATATGCTTAGTAATTCATACGAAATTTACTTAACTTACCTTAATATTCAAATAATTTAAACAATTAAAACATATTGAAATTAAACATGAAAATCCTTTGGCAATCTGTTACTTTCAAATGCATGTCAACAAATACGTTTAAAGGTTAACACATTACATATCATGAGCTTATAATATATGTACAGAACATAACAATCTATCATATAGCACATACTATTTCAATATATCCCAATTGCAATATGCATAAATCCATTCATAGAATTCTTCCCAATCAGTTTACTATCACTTACTACCATTTCCATTTTTGTCTTTTGCTTGAAGGCCACAATAATTTGAACTCAATTGCTTGGGATTGATTTGTTTACTTATACAATGTATTTGGGCTACTAACACTAGTTTCGGACCAGGATTGCTAACATTAGCTTGGTTCGATACTGCTAACACTAACTTTAGAGAATCCACAACATATGCAAAATCTCAAGTCATCGAATTAATCCTGATCACAACACCCATTTATTCATACAAACTGATATTCTCGGGCCGCTAACACTAGCTTCAGATTAAGGTTGCTAACACTATCTTAGCTCGATACTGCTAACACTAGTTTCAAAGAATCCGCAACATCTGCTAGATCTCAAGCTATCGAATGACCCCTGACCACGATGCCCATTTTCCTTTTTGGGACTTTAATAGCATCCCATTTGCATCTCAATTGTTTATTAAATTCACACGTCTTGTTATTGAATTCATTACAATTTATCAGTTTCAATTACTTTATTTCATCCTATAATAACTCTCTATTGTCAATAATTACGAAAATTTTATGCTAATTTTGAAATAATTCATTTTAGTCCCTAACTTCAAAACTAACAAATTTCACTTTACAAATTAGTCTTTAATCAATTCTAAGCTTACAACTAACCCATTTAACCATAAAAACATCAATAACCATCAATAACAATATTTCAAAACTTTAACAGTTTTACGATTTAATACTCAAACTATCTAGATTAAGCTACTATAATATCAAAAACATAAAAATTATTAAAAACGGACCTTGAATACACATACACGCAAGAGGAAGAGTTTGTCCAAACCTCAAGCTTCAAAAATGGCCTTCTTGGTTCTCTTCTTGTTGATGAAACGATGAAGAAATGTCAAATGATGACGATGTTTGTATTTGATTTCATTTTAACATATATTATTAATCATAAAAATATGTTTTTTAATTAACATGTATAATCTTTTAAGTAGGCACAAACCGGCCACTATATTTTAAAAGTGGTGTAATTGCCACTTAAATGCTTAAACGTTTATTAAATAAGTATTTTAATTAATAAAAATCAATAATGATTAATTTTTACAATTTTATGATTTAATTCTTATATCTTAATTGACCATCAATTCAATAAAATTTTAGGATCAAAATTTAATTCACCTATATAATAACTTTAAATATTTATGAGCTCGGTTTACAGAAACAAGGTCCTAATACCTCATTTTTCAAGACCACAGACTTTAGGGTCAAACTACTTCTACCCTAATTAACTATTCAATTAACAAATTTCACCATACCAGAATTTAATAATAAGACAATTAACTCATAATATTTATGGACTCGATCATCGGATAACTAGATTCCGAAACTATCGATTACGACACCACTAAAAATCAAGTTGTTACACCACATGTACACTCCTCAAGCATTTTACTATACAACTATCAATCTCCAAGAATTTAAAATTATGTTAGATTCGGAAAACTGGTTCTACTTTTCATTTAAAAGAAAATCACAAAAGGATAATATTTAAATTAAAAAGACTTTAAAATTTTTAAAAAATTAAAATTAAAAGAAAATTGAGTTTGAAGTTTCACCATATTGAGAACTAGTTACAATGTGCTCTTCCTGAAGCCTTGATTCCACCATTTTTCCACAGAAAAAAAGAAGAAAAAAATAAGTTTTTTTTTAGAGAGTTTGAAGAGATTTTTGGTGGAAAGAAAGTGAAATAAATGAGGTATTTGTAAAGAGAAAATCAACTCTCATAATTGTCAACTTCTGCATATTTAATAGATTAATTAAGACAACAACCAAATAAATTCTCAGATCAAACTATCTACGCATAGAGTTAATTTTCTAAACTTGAAAAATAACTTCGTCATATACATATTTTAATAAATAATAAAGAAGTTAAAATAACATTATACAGAGTGATAGCCACAAATGATTAACCTTCCTGAACAATAAACTGTGTTACTGTCCAAAATTCTTTCTTCTTTATTTTCTTTGTACAATCTTATTTTAACATATTTTCATTGTTTTCTTTTCTGTTTTATTTTAAGAATTATTTCCATCAACTCTTAAAAATTTGTGCTTTATTTTTGCAAAGAATGTGCATTGCATTTTCATTGGCTTTTGTGATTGTTTGTGTAGGTTGGTGATGCAAACAAGGACCATTCTTGTTGAGGAAGACCAGAAGACATGGACACCCCAAGGAGTGTTTTCAAAATAGACAAAATAAAAAATAAAAACTCTCGTGGTTCTGATCATGTTATAAACAGGTGGAGTTTTGTTTGTTTATGCAATACGTGAACTCCACCTCATTTCTTCTTCTAAACCTATGCCAAGTACTTAACCTCCGCTTACCAAGTCGTTAACCGCACGCAGACCAGAAGGACAGGCTCCCATATCAACGATTGGATTATGAGCTATCAGAAGCAGCAACTTATATCAACGAACCCTTTGTAGGGCTCACTCTTTCGGCCAGCTTTAGGGCCTTACATCGATACATCTTCTAGGTTTATCAGTAACTTCACAGATTTTATCTGTTTGTAATCTTTTTTTTTTATTCGTATTATTATTGCAAACTTTAATGGGAAATATCTACGGAAAAAAAATGGTTTGTTTAGTTAGAAAGGAAATGGTTTTTTTTTTTAATCTAAAAAAGGAGTGCTTTGCGATAACCATAAAACAGTTCTATAAGGATTACAACTCATAATGGTTGAGTTGATTCGAATTTGGGTTGGTCAGATGCAAAAATTTAGACTCGCTTTTTAAGTTCAGGTTGAAAATGGACTTAAAATTTTATCTAAGCTCGGCCCATATTAAAAATGTTAAATCCGATGTCAACTTGACATGACCGGAATAAATTTTTTTAGATTATTTTTATATAAAAATAAATTTTAAAAAATAATACATCAAATACACTAAAAATATTAAAATAAATGTTTCCTAATAAATTAAAAATAATAAAAAAACAGTATAGGTATGTGATTTAGGCTGGGCAGAGCCTAAGTTAAAAAAATTCTACCCGAAGCTCGATGTAACAACCCAATTTTTCAGTGGTGTCGCAAAAGGTGGTTTTGAAAACTTCATTTCTGTAAGCCGAGTCCATAAATATTAATATTTAATATTTACGAGGTTATTGTAGAAATATATTAAAGTTTGGTCTAGTAATTTTGTCGAATTGATAGTTAATTCAGATACAAAGACTAAATTGTAAAAGTCTTATCGCTATAAATTTTTAAATAGGTAAGGGATGAAAATGGAAATTAGAGTTTTTTTTTTTGGTAGAGCATTTTAGTTCTTCAAATGGTGGCACATAATATTAAAATCCAGTAACTTAGATAAATGTAATTAACTTTTAATTGATTAAGGTTTAATTAAATAACTATTATTAATTAAACTTTAATTAAAAGTATATAAGTTACAATAATAAAGATTTTTTCACCCTTGCCGTGAGAAAGAAAATAAAACTTGAGAAAAATTGCGAGCTATTTGGTCTCTCAATTATAAGTTAATTTCAAGCATTCTTTTTGTAATTTTTATGCTTTTGAGGTCATGAGAGTTTGATTTAGTTAGCCCATGTATTAATTTGTAAAACTGTTAAAGTTTTTGAAAATTTTCATTGATCGTTTCTTGAAGAAATTGATGTTAAATTGTTAGATTCTAAACTTAGATGTGTAAATTTTAATTGTTAGTTTTGTTAAAAAGGACTAAAGTGAATAAATTGCAGCATTGATGCAAAATTTTTGTAATTATAGATAGTAGAGGGTCAAAATTGGTAAAAAAGGACTAAAGTGTATAAATTGTAACAAGGATGTAATTGATATCAGTTTTGAAATCGAAGCTCAAAATTGGAAGATATTGCTATTTCAGTTTTAGAGCCTAAATTGAATAAAATGAAAAACTTAAGGGACATTCAAAAAATGAAATTGAACCATTACATGCATATAATAGAATCTTTAACAGTGTTTTATATTTATAAATTAAATTAGATAATTGTATACATTAGAAATTGAACCAAACTGAAGATAATCGAAGAAAAGCAAAAATTGTTTATTAGTCTTTAAAGTCTCGTTTATTGTTGTTTGCCAAGTAAGTTCATATAGAACTTACTAAATTATTTGTTGAATTGTATTTGTTTCAATTTTATGTTTATATTTAAGTGAAAATGTGGAAATTGGCATGTTTTGCAATTTATGGATTGAATTGTAAAACGTGAAAATGTTGGCTATACAAAAGGGTACAAGGTAACGATACGAATGTTACATGTTTACGGAATTTGTTGGACATATGTATTCCAATATAAGGCTTGAAATGATATGATTATAATAATGATGCCCATGTGAACTTAGTAAAAGTTTATAATATGTATGACATGTCATTAGGGTTAAATACGAAATTGATCAGGGATTTACATGATGATATGAGATCCAACATTTGTTGCGGATTCTTAGTTACATGTATCGTTGGTTTAGCTTGGATTGGTAACCTCGATACGATGTTAGCTTGTGTAAGCAAATTTATAAAATGTCAACTTGTGTGAGAAGATTCATAAGTGTCAGCTTGTATGAGCAACCCTGACCACTGCCAGCTTGTGTGAGCAAAATAGTATTGTATATCCGAGTTCAATTTACTATAGTTCTCTCGAGCAAAAACTTAACCTAATGAAATGGGAAACATTGAAATGGTTTAGATACAAATTGAATCATATATGTTTCTAATGTGAGTTGTTATTATATATGATCATTATTACAAGTTTATTTTATAAAAGTTTACTACCCAATTGATTGTATATGATGTAATGCATTAGCTATCTCAACATATACCAAAGAATGCCAAATTGAATTATTATCGTGTTATATATTTAGTTTATTGAATTGTCAAGGTAAGTTAAGTAAATTTCATATGAACTTACGGAGCATTCATTATACTTACCCCATTGCTTTTCCTTCTCTTGTAGATTTCACATTGCGGAATATGTCAAACAGATCATTCAAAGCTCACACTATCCCATTTTTGAATAGATAGCTTTTCAATCATTTAAAGTTTGGAATTGTGACATGTACATAGGTATTATATATTTGTTAAGCTTTGAATGTTAATCGTGGTTTGAAACCTAACTAATGCTTGATCTTGGCAATGTTAATGCTTAATTGAAATGGTTGGTTTTGGTAAATGTGTTTGAGTTATGTTTAGTGATTTAAAATAGCATGTTTGAATGATATGAAATTGAATAAGTTGAAATGGTATAAATTATGATAAATGGAACTTTTATTGCATTGTTCATATGGGATGGTTTGTTTTGACAAGTTTTTGGTATGGTATGGTCAAGTTGAAATTGAGTGTTTGAACTTGTTAGGTAGAAGTCTTTTGATATAGGAATTTAGTGGATTGCCTGTGATGCCGCGACTTCACAACCTGAATGTCGTGACATTGACTCTGTTTTATTTTGGAAGTTTTGCAATATGGTCCTCAGTCAAGGAAGCTTGTATTTGATCTTCAATGTCACGACACCAAACTCTAAAAGTCGTGACATTGACCTTAAATGTTTCAAAAACTTCACAGATTAACTCTTATTTGATTTAAGGATGGTATTGGGCTTTCGTAAGCTCGTTAAGACCTGAGAATGAATGAATATTTTACTTATCATTTATAATGCATGTATTTACTGGTATAAGGAATCAAATTAAATGTTATATGATTGTGGTTGCTCCGGCAACAAGTGTAGCATTCCGTAGGTCGGACTTAGCGATCAAGTCGGGCGAGGGGTGTACACCCGACCCATTTAAAAAACGGGCCTTATTTTTTGTCCAAACTCATTTTTCGAGTCCATATTTTTACTTAAATCCTCTCAGTTTTGGAAATAGTACAATACCAAATTGAATATTAAGTTTAGCTATTTCTAAAATTTAATGCGACAAACATATTATCACGTGTGAAATACCATGTCAATTTATTGTTTCCAAAATTGGATATTAAGTTTAGTAAGTTTAACTATTTCCAAAATTTAATGTGACAAACATATTATCATATGTGAAATACCACGTCAACTTATTATTTCCACATATTAGTCATAAAAAATCAATCAACGGATTTAACATTTATCATTTTTATCAAGAATGAAATTTCAAATTCGGAAAGTATAAAAACTAAGAATGATCCAATTGGAAAACATAAACTAAATCTGTAACTTTACAAATAGTACAAGACTAATATCAAATTTTATCAAAACACACTTAACTACTACCATTTGAATTATGATTGGAATCTCAAAATTCGAAAAAGGCATATAACTTATTTGGCTCTCCAACTTTACAAAAAAATCATTTTAGCTCTCCATTTATTTTTTTCTCTTTTAGCCCTTAAATTTGTATTATTTATGAAATCACCCCAAAATAGATTAAAAAGTTAACAATTGTTAACTTTATTGATGTGGCATCCACATGGCAGTCCATATGTATACCACGTTAACAATTAATTAATTTTTTCAAATTTAAAAAATACTTTTAATAATTTTTAATTTTTATGATTTTTAAAATTTCTTAAAATTTAATAAATTAATTAATTGCTAATGTTACTTTCATGTGACAATTCACGTATATGTAACGTATCTAATAGTGCAAGTTTAAGGGATTAAAATTAAATGAGAGCTAAAATATATATTTTTTTAAGTTAGAGGTAAAATAAATAAAAAATATCAAGACTAAAGTAGACGAAACTAAAGCCTTGTTTCATCCTCCTTCCCTATTTTCAATGCTTCAAACACTTTCCCCCGAACTGTCCTTATTGCAAATTCCACGCTGGGAACAACTTCGAGGGAACTGAATTAACGTCTTCAAAAAACGTCAAATTCTACGGAAGTCGGTCAAAACGCGATGCGGTGTATAGCCAAAGGAATAAACAAGGTTACCGGACATTCCCAGAGTGTGAACGGCATCGTTAATAACAAGGAACAAGAATAACTATGTAGACATACAATAGAAAGCAAAGCAGCCATTGAAAATTCAAAATAAATGCAACACAACAGGTTTTTTTTATTAGCATGTTTAGGATATAACGTGTAAGGATATACTCTCGGGCCACCTTGTTAAACAATGACGACTAGAAAAAGGAGGGAGAGTGTACAAAGATTGATTGTTGTTTTAGAAGGAGAAAAAGTCACCGCCGCCGACAAGACAGGCATCGTACCACTGGAGAAGGCTTCGACGTACATGAGCAATAATACGGTGGATGAGATTTTAGTTCTCACCCTTCTCTCCGTCGATTGTTCCGGACCATCTTCCAGCAAAGGTTTTCGTGGAGATCATAGGTGCAATCATACATGTGAAGACGATCCCCGCGTCAGGTTCCTTCGTGATCAAGTCAGCCAAAAAAAGGAGGATTATAGGCGAATTTTGAGACCCTTCTATGAGAGATGCAAAAGCAATGGAGTAAGTCTTGTTCTAGCTGTTTCTTGGTGTCTACTTAAAAACTTGAACACAAGTCCTTTGTCACGGTTCAGTCGATTAATTGTATAAGCGAATTTAATGTCTGTATTACAGGTGAAGTTTATGGTAAAAGTTGCTGCAGGCTACCAACCAAACGATATCATAACAGAAGAGGCCAACAATGTTGGTGCTACTTGGATTGTTATTGATAGGTTAGTTTTCTCCAATTTCTCTTGTATATTAGCTAAGTTGGAGATTATACACTGAAGTGTCAAATGTTTCATCCACTTTATTCTTGCAGTTGTTTTACCAAACATTTAACTTTCCGGTTGAGTGGTACCGAATGTAATGTATCATTGGTGAGTGATGAGGATAGAGCCTTTGTTGATGATCATTGGATTGCAGAGGATGAGTCATCAGAATGTTCTACGCTGATGGAAGTAATACATAATCCCAAGTCTCCAAAGCTGATAAAGGGATCAACATCGAAAGAGAAGCTGGTCATTTGGCCAAGCACCGGTAAGGAAATGAAGCCAGAGCCACTTAAAGGAAACGAAGCCGGTCATAATCTTCCTTGTAGTAACTTCAGCTCAAGAGTTTCCGCGGCTGATTTTACAGTAAAAAGGCCGCAGGAGCTAAGTTGGGAAGAGATTACACAAATAACAAAAAGGTTTTCAACAAGGACTAGGAATGAACATGAGAAAAATTATAGCACCTATATTGGATACTTTGACCATCAATCTGTATTTGTAAAGTGGTTTGTTCCACACTCTGGATGCATTCTTGAAGCAGAAATGAAAGCAGCCTTGTTTATGAACCATAAGAACATAACTGTTATTACGGGTTTCCATCAGAGCGAAAACGGAACAATTTTGATCTTTCCTCTCCTACAAGGAATGTCATTAGATAGATACATTTGGGGTTAGTGTACTCCTCCTATATGTATAACCCTTCCTTTTTAAATGTTCACTATGAACATTTTATTTTTGCTAAAGGCTTCATTCCTTTTACAGGCTCGGAAAGAAAGAAGTTGAAATTTCAAGCCAGACTGAATATTGCCATAGCTATAGCCCAAGGCGTTCGATACATGCACGAAGAATGTCCACAATGGCCTGTTGTCCATGGCGACTTGCAGCCCCAAAACATTTTTCTAAGACTTGATTTGCAGCCTATGGTGAAATGCCTTAAAACCAAAATCTCTTATGCAGGGTATATCATCTTCTTATCCTCTGATCTTGATGTTTCTTTTCCTTAACTTTGTTAGATTTCGGGTTTCGGAAAAGCTACATGGCTTCACAATGAACAACTATCCTTTAACTCCAAGAATGGGTATGCAAGAATCACTCTGTATTCTGATATATATATATATATACACACACACTCATTCACACACACACCTCTTCATCATTAGGGCAACTTGCTTTATTTGTTTTCTTGGGCAATAATCTAAAATCAACTTTTGTTGATGGAAGGTTCCTCAAGGATCCTTTAGGTCACGAAACAACAGAACTAGTGAAATGCGATGTCCTATCGTTCGGGATTCTGCTATTGAGACTGTTTTGCCGAACATCGGCACCTGAGGATGACAAAAGTTTAGTTGAGTGGGTTAGTGGTCAATTCTTTGTTTATTGTTCGAGTTCGATACTAGCTCTTTCAGACTTATAAATTCCAATAACATATACGGTACATCATTCGGGAATGACAGGCTCGGCCTTTGATGCTACAAAGAAAATTCTATGAGCTATTAGAAGAAGACTCAGAGTGGTCAGACCTACATGGAATTTATAGAGTCATGACTGCTGCAACTGCATGTACAAGGACCAAGCCGGTTTCTCGACCCTATATGTGTCAGGTATTTATATTCTACACAATGAGAACCCTTCCTTGAATTACAGCTCTGACTTATAATTGACCCTTTGTTTTGTTTAAAACACCAAATCAAACAGGTAATCAGCATTCTTAAAGGAGAGAATTTTTGTTACATGCAAACATCTCCATCAGACAGCAGTATATAAGGAGGGAACCATGAACTCTTCAAAGGAAAAGGCAACCATTAGCAAGGATAGAATCACAGCAGTCAGAACTTGCTGTAACATTGACACAAGGGAAGAAGAAGAATTAGAACAAAATTTTTTTTTTTAAAAAAAGGGTTTTTTGGCCTATATGAGACATATAGAACCAAAGGTGAGTGATGGCATCTTCTAGTTTTAGCAACTCTTGAGTTGCAGACAATTGTAAGTGATTGAATGGATATTTACATCATTATCATCTTTGTAAACTTGTTACTTCGTTCATATAGTACAGAAAGCAAAATTCTTAATTTCAACAAAGTTTCTTATCAAATTACTGAGTTAACTGCATTGGTTATAAAGACAACTTACTGTTCTTTGAAGCTAGCAAATGAAAGGAATGCCTGAATAGAACCATTATTATTTTCTGTATATGCTTGACTTAATGGTTATCTATACACATATATAAAAAGAAAGGTCCAAAGGACCTTCCTTGTGATGAACGTGGCTCTCTCATACATTCTCCATTTCTTTTCTTTTTTTCATTCTAAAATATTGTTAAATTTCATCTTGGTCCCTCTAATATGCTGAAATTTGAAATTAATCTATACATTTTAATTTTTAACATAATTTGTTCAGTATATTTTATAATATTATTAATTAGTTCAAATAATTAATATATTTAACTTTTCGGTTAAAATATTAGGTGGATATATATAATTTGAATACTTTAAGAGTCTTAAAGATAGACGCATAACTTCCTATTTCTTTTAGATTGTCAGTTCTTACCTTTCTATGGCAGTTTTAGAAAAATAGTTAAATTTTAATTTTAATCTCTCTATTATGCTTAAATTTGATATTTAATTGCTACACTTTAATTTCTATTGTAATTTGATCCATGTAGTTTTATAATATTATTAGTTAATCTAAATAGTTAACATCATTATTTTTTCAATTAAAACAATCTAGTTGTAACATTTTCAATAGAAGGATTTTAATAGTAGTAACAGTTGAACCTAAATTTTTAAATTAAAAAAGTAAATGTTTTAAATTTTTAAAAATAAAAATAGGATTTGAGTATATTTTAGCTTTCAAATTTACCCTTAATTTAATACAAATAAATAATCTACCAAATGCAAAACCTAAGAATAACATTAATGTACATAAATGAACAATACTTAATTTGCATAGTATTATTTTTTATCATATAATTTTAATTATATTATAATTATTTATTGTATGATTATAGACTTTTAATATAAATTTATTAAAACAATTGTAATGACTGAATTTATTTTTTACTAATTAGAAGTTTTGATTAAAGAAATTTTTTTTAATGATTTAATGATAAAATGATTAGATAGATTATTTTAGGTTAAATTATTATTATGATCCCTCATTATGTTTAAATTTAAGATTTAGCATTTGATGCTTATTTGTTTCTTAAAAATACACATTTCAACTTATTATGAATTTATTATACTAAAAACTTTTTTGTTGGAAAAATATTTTTTATAGAAAAAATTCACTTCAATATTTTAACTAAAATAGTTGAGGATATTAATCATTTAAACGTGGTTGTAAAAGTAAATAATTAAATTATTCTAATGTTAACATAGTAAAAATATAAAATATAAAATTTTATTTTATTTTATTTTATAATCACTAAAAAAACAGGGCCACATTTTCTTAGAACAATCTTTTTGAATAAATATAAAAATAGTACAATAATACAATAAATTAATATATGTATCAATGATTGTATTTAGAACTTTAATCCTTTTTGTTAGAGTTTGTATAATTTGAATCCCGTTACTTTTTGCAGAAATAAATATAGTGTCAAAATAAGGGGATCTGTGACGGGCTTTAGACTCGGGCCACAACTGGGGACGCGGTACAAACCATACCGCACAAGTTGAGTGTGTATAGAACTACACTTCTACTATTTGACTTTGATTGGAATAGGGGTTTTCAACTCTTAAATAGATGTAGTTGAAACTCCTCTGATTTGGTTTTTAACATTCTTGAATTTCTTCTTCTCTGCCCGTGATTTTTTTTCCGAAAGGGTTTTCACGTAAAATCGATATATATTTTTTTTATTACTTTGCGATCGTTCTACTGTTATTATCGACGTTTATTATAACATTTTTAATAATTATTTTGGTAGAAATGAAATAAAATGCATATTAAGATTTAATAGTTATATTCTGGTAAACACGTTACCTTATATTAGGCCCAAATCCACAATGTTAATGCAAAGCACATTGATAATTGTAAACCACTTATGTTGGCTTTCATGTTTTAGATTTTTCTTTTCTAAAATAAATGCGTGTTGTTGCATCATTTTTCAAGCAAAAATTGTGTACAAATACACTTGCTATAGGTGTTCCAAAGTTCCAGCGGAAAACTATTGGACGCCGTTGTCAGCCACAGAGGGGTAGCCGGAACAGCCTGGAGCCTTGGCCCCTTGGTCAAATAGTAAAATTGTTATATAAAACCCTCTATTAAACATTTTAAACCTTTAGTTATATAAAAAAAATTAATTTTATCCTCTCTAAAAAATAAATAATTTAACTTAAGTATTTTTACTACAATATATTTATTTTTGACTTCTTGAAATTTTATAATTTTATTTTAATCCCTAAAAATACTTGGTTTCATCCCCGATCAACCAATAGTATTTATAAATCTATCCAAAATAAGTTAAGATTTATTAAATGAATTAATGTTTACCAGATGAAATAATAAAGAGTTTAATAGTTTTTTAAATTGATTAAAAATTTTCATTTAAAAATTCAATTTGACTCGACTATAAATTTAATTAATATTAATTTAATATCAGTAATTTCAAACCAAGGAAAAATAAGGTACCATATGCCCCGCTAATTCTAGGGATCTATCCAATTTCCTAAGGTTGAGAAAAAAAAAAGGGTAAACTGTAAAAATAATCACTTTTGTTTGCTTCATATTTCATTTTAGTTATTTATGTTTAAAATGTTATATTTTAGTTACTTATGTTATCGTTTTGTTACGAAGTGTTCACTCTACCGTTAAGCTCCGTTACCTCCCTAACGGTGGTCCTAGTGGCAGTTATTTAGGTTATCGTTTTGTTACAAAGTGGTCACTCTACCGTTAAACTCCGTTATCTCCCTAATGATAGTCTTACGTGGTAGTCCAAATGGGTTATGCCAACTTGAATGTCCCGTTGCTGAGATGAAAATAAGTTTTTAATTAAATAAATTTAATTTGGACTTCCAAGTTGGCATTTAAAACTCAATTGGACTGCCATGTAGGACCACCGTTAGGGAGGTAACAGAGCTTAACGCTAGAGTGACCACTCCGTAAGAAAACGATAACGTAAGTGACTAAAACGTAACATTTCAAACATAAGTAACTAAAATGTAACCTAAGTCAAATAAAAATGACTATTTTTAGGTTTATCAAAAAAAATTCTCTTTTTAAGACATTTTATTCTTAATCCAAACTTCAATTATGAGTGAAATGAAATCGATTTGACAATTTTAAATATAAAAGGAAAATACACAAACGAGGATTGTCTTATATATCTAGAATCAATGTACAAAAGGATTCCAAGTATATGAATAATCTATTGGGTATGTTTATCATGTGGGACTTTAGCCATGATATTCTAAGCATACTAATGGCAATGGTTAACATTTGATGACGTCACGACTCTTTAGGTTCCCATGCGTTTGGCACATGGACGAGATGCAGGAACTTTGCAATTAGATTAAAAAAATACACCATCTTTTTTTCCCTTTCACATTTTCAGTCTCAGTTTGAAAGTTTAGAGAAAAGAAAAGCACACTACCCGAAGATAAAGATTGAAAAATATAGTAATGAGATTAAATTACCTTTTTATTATTAAACGATTTACTTTAATCTTTTATATTAAAAGAATAAATAAGGTTGATTTTTAGTAAAATAGATATATATTATTTGCAATTCAATTTCAAAAGAAAATCTATTTGTGAAACAATAAAATCTTTAGAAATATCAATCCTATTAAATAGTAAATATTTTTTTAAAAACAATAAATATGTTAAACTTTAATCTTATTTAATTTCTTTTAGTAATATTGTAATTAAATTAGTTCATTTAATAATAACCTTTTTTAGTTGATAAAAGGAGGGCCAAAGCCCTAAACAAAGTCATCTAGCAACAAGTCTCAAAAAACTACCCGAACAACATCTACAAGCAACAACGACCAAACACTGTAGGAGGCATATCAAAAACAATAATTTTTCATCCATACAAGAGTGTAGTTTGGCTAGCCACTCGACCACATTATTCTTCTGTCTTGGCACATAGTTTAGTGAAGGCAACCAAGCTTGCCCTTTCCTTTTATTTCTTGAACTAGGCAAAAAAACGAATGCAGTGCAAAACACCGTGATTAATCATGTCCACAGATGTAAAAGAGTTTGACTCAATGTATATCTTACGAATACCTTTACTCCAAGCCAAATCGATACAATGAATCAATCCCCAAAGCTCTGCTTGATCAATGCTACAATTCACAAGAGTAACCGAGAATCCAATACACCAATTCCCTAAACTATCTCATCTTACACCGCTAGCACTTACGAAATTCTGGTATGGTTTCCGACTACCATCAGTGTTAAGTTTGTACCAGTCAGCCTTTGGATTTTACCAACATAATAACACTTCATGCTTCAGTTTCGCTATATCTCAAACTCCCAGCAAATAAGAGAATTCATTAAGAAGGCACCAAGCTTCTCCATCTTACAATTCAATAGCTCGCGTATATGAATTTGCATATATATATGTGTGTATGACAGTTCACTGATACAAAGGAATGAGATTGAAGATATAAATGCAAGTGTCTTGATGAACTTAGTAAAAGACTCATACACATGGTCAGAGGTTATTTCCTGATGATTCCAAGATCCAGCATTTGTTGCGGACTAGAAGATACATGTGACACAGATTTAGCCTAGACTAGTAATCTGATGTCGCTTTAAAGGTTTAACCTAGACCGGTAACCTTACATGTATATACAGCCCTGACCAGGCTATTATTGTATTGATAAAGGTCTAGCCCAGACGGGTAACCTAACACCTCTGTACATGGTTAGCTCGAACAAGCCTTTGATGTGAAATGTACCTATGTTATGAGTTCTTTTACAATAGACTTATCAGGATGATTCAAGTTGACATTTCGTTAATCTTATATTCATGATTCAATTTTAAGAATTCAAGAAGACTATCTTTCACAAGATTTAGTATGTCTATTATCCAAGAGTCCATCAAAGATTAGCGTTAAGTCAAGAATCAGCAATGACTATCCGCCAAACAAGAATTTAGTAGTGAATCCTTCAAATAAGAGTCTTATAGCAGCTATAGGTTAAGATTGAATTCACAAGTAACAACCTGCCTATATGAATATATGATGATAATTTCGCACATAAAGGTCCGCCAGTATGTGTTAGCCAAGCTCAAGACCACATATATAAGATTTTATGTGTATATCTGCATGTTAAAGCTTGCCACGTATGAATCCCCATGCATAAGTTCTCTGAGGTCAATCCGTCATTGGTATAAATCACTAAGTCATATTGCATACATTTTGTTGGCAAATAAGCTAATGATTCATTTTGTAAGGAACCGGAACGAATGGGTAAGCAAAGTTATTCTGCATTGTAGCTTATAGCATGAGTGATTGAAATGAAGGATTATAGCAGTGCTGAAAGTTTACAGATTATTAACTTGAGCCAATGCAATGGGGAAAATAATAGTACACCAAGAAGATATGCAAACTATAATGGTGTAAATGATGCTAGACAGGAGATCAAACCCATGAGATTCTAACTTATAGTTTCATGAAGGTATGAAATATTAGAAACTCACTAAGTTTTGTTGTGCTTACTTAGTTTTGTTTTGTCTTCTAGGTATAACAGTTTATATGAAGACTAAAGAGGGATCAAGCCAAAATTCTCTCAAGTTCAAACAAACATGTGTTTTTATTTGTAAATGCATATAGCAGGGTGACCTAGAGGTCGAGCCTTAAGCTCTAAATTTTTCATAGCAGCGTATGAATTTGGTATAATTATGTTATGATGAGTAATTGTTCAAATGTTGAAAGGTCATTTTTGTTAAAATGTTCATAAATTCAAATTTTAATAACTTAAACTAGGAATTTGTAACTATAGCGTTTTATTTTGGTAGATCAGTTAGTTACAAATTTGATAAGAGGGTTTCAGGTCATTTTCAACAATAATTTAAGTATATATTTTTTAAAATTCTTAGTTGGTTGTCTTAGTCCAGTTAGTACGATGTGACTCTTTGTATTCAAACTCGTCAATCGGGTCGGGTATAGGGTGTTACAAATCTATCTTATTCATGAGGGACCACATGGCCTAACTGAATTGGCCTATTGCTTGGAAAGATTGAAAACCCATCTACAAAGCTTGGTAAACATGGAAAGTAATGTTAGAACATTTGCAATCTTTGAAGATCCGTAATCTTAGAAGATTTGATTTGTAATCTTAAGATATTTGATTTGTAGATTGCCTTTAATTTTGGCTATTGATATATTTTAATCTGTACTGTTGGATCTATAAATAGAGACCTCTCCCCTAATTTCTAATCACTTCATTCTTAAGTGATAGAATTCTTTGAGAGCATTCATTCAAACTCTTTATGCTTTTACTTTTTCGTGGCTTTTCTGTTCTTTCGAGATCTTTTCTCTTTTGAGTTGCTTCCACTTTACTTCAGTGCCTTAGATAATTTCTAAGAGAATTCTCAATTTCAAGAGTTAGGCTGACTTAGGCAGATTTGAATTGAAGAAATTGCCTAAGGCCGCACGAATTACGAGAATCAGAGTAAAAGTTTTGAAGGTACTGTTTGAGATATTGAAATATGTTGCTGATCAAGTTAAACCAATGGAGACTCGTGAAAGGGCCAAGAAAACAAGCCAATCGAAGAACATGTTGTCAACTTTAGAAGGCGGGTGGTCACTCTCAAGGAATCCATGAGGGGGTGTAAGAGAGACACTCGAGGAAGTCGAGGGAAGACTCACTAATGGGTTGGAATCATTAAGGAGTAACTTAAGGACTATGTATTGGAATCTCTTGGTTCCATTAAAAACAAGCTTATGGGAAGGGATGATACTCTTGAAGATATGGCGATGACCTTGAAGGAAGAGATTGCGGAGCTCAAGGGTGAGCTCGCAATCTACAAGGTCGTTCTAGGTAATGGGGTGTTTATTGCAGCATCCAAACCCAACGTGGATGTCCTCAAGCCGAAAGAATTCAAGAAGACGAGGTTTGTAAGAGACATGGACAACTTCTTGTGAGGAATTAAGCAATACTTTCGTGCCAAAGGCATCATAGATGATGCTACTAAGGTACAAACTATTGCCATGTATATCACTTATGTCACTTTCTTATGATGGCGTTGTAAGTCCACGGATGATAAATATGGTGGAGCCGCAATTGGGACTTGGGAGGAGTTCCAAAAGAAATTAAATGCACATTTTCACTCGGAGTATGCTGAGGATGAGGCTTGGGCAAATTTGCGTCGACTTATGCAGTAAGGCACAGTTAGGAAGTATGTGCAGGAGTTTGGTGAATTGATGCTCTAGATTTCTGATATGGGCAAGAAAGAGGCATTCTTCTCCTTTATGGATAGACTGAAGCCATGGGTGAAACAAGAGTTGCAACGTTGAAGAGTTCAAAAGCTTACCAAAGCCATAACCGTAACAAAATCTTAATTGGGCTTGTTTTAAAGAAAGACAAGCTTGAGTCTTCCAAGCCCAAATTCAAATCAAAGGGTAATGTTGGGGGATACAAAGACGAGTAAGCGAAGAATAGATATGGTAATACTTAAACTTTTCATAAATCCAAGTCCAAAAAGCCATGGGAAAAGAAGAAGAGAGGGCCATTAACCCACTTCCTTTGTGATGGCCCATATATGGTAAAGGACTATCTAAAAAAGTCTACAGTTTCTGCCATCGAGGGGGATGATGAGTCAGACAAAGTGATGAAAAATCTTAGTTTGATATTGGGCGGTGTCAAAACAAAAAAAGGTCGAGGGCTGATGTCTGTAGGCATTACTGTGGCTGATAGAAGATTGAATGCGCTTGCTGATACAGGTGTAACAACCCAATTTTCAGTTGTGTCAGAAATGATGGTTTCATAACTATTGTTCGAGTCCGTATTAATATTTAATATTTACGAGGTTAATATAGAAATATATATAAGTTTGGTCTAGTAATTTAGACAAATTGATAGTTAATTAAGGTACAATGACTAAATTGTTAAAGCTTATTGCTATAGATTTTTAATTAGCCAAAAGATCAAATAAGTAATTAGACCATCTTTAAATGGTCAAACAGTGGTGGATGAGTTAAAATCCACTAATTTTTGTCTAATTAAGCTTAATTTTTTGTTAATTAAGTTTTAATTAATTAAATTTGATTAATTAAGTTTAAGTATAAATATATAAGCCCAAAAATGAAAATAAATCATTTGGTCATAGTGAACATGTTGAGTTGTGAAATATTTACAAAGGGAAAAATCATCAAAATTTTGCTAGAGGTAAAATAGGGATGAGAAAATTATTTTATATATAAATATTAATGTTTATTTTGGAAAATAGAAAATTGAATAGGGTTAGATCACAGTATAGAGTACTAAGTCAAAATGTCCAAAAAGTACTCATAATTGGACCCAATGTAAGAATGACCCAAAAATCCCTCATGGACATGAAGGGGCAAGCAACCCTAGAAGGAATACTAGGGTATGCCATCTACCCTATTCCTATTCTAAGTAGGATGTTGTTTTTTCTATTTAAAATAAGTCACTACACCTCAATAAGGGTTCTACCTTATCTTCCTATAAATATATGGCATCGATAGAACAATTAACACAACTTTGAGAGATTTTTATTTTGTTGAAAAATAGAGAGAATTTATTCTAAAATTTTACATATATTTTTCTAGAATAACAATTCTTCCAGTTTCTAAAAAGAAGAGAGAATTTTTGTTTTCACCCTAAAAGGAGAGAACACTTTTTCTTGTTCTGTGTTTCAATCCAATCCAATTTGTTCAAGCCCACACTCGAAGAAGTTTGTGGTACAAGAATAGCGAAGAAGATCATTTGGTTGAAAGTCGGGAACAACGAACGCCTGTTAAGCCAAAAACACAAGTACGGCTTTGGTTAAGGTTTATTGCTATAAATATCACAAATCGGTTTGGTTTTCAAAATTTTACTTTTTTTGTTACACAAGAAAACCATTATCAAACTGAGATTTTTCCACTACAACCCTGATCACTGTCAACTTGTGTGAGCAAAATAGAATCATGTATTCGAGTTCAATTTACTACAGTTCTCTCAAGTGAAATCTTAACCTAATGAAATAGGAAATATTGAAATGGTTTAATTATTAATTGAATCATATATGTTTCTAATGTGAGTTGTTATATATACGATCATTGTTACAAGTTCATTTTATGAAATTTTACTAACCGATTGGTTGTACATGATGTTATGCATTAGTTATCTCAACATATACCAAAGAATGCCAAATTGACTTGTTATCATGTTAAATGTTTAGTTTATTGGTTGCCAAGGTAAGTTTAGTAAATTTCATATGAACTTACTAAGCATTCATTATGCTTACCCCTATTGTTTTCCTTTTCCTTGTAGATTTCACCTTACGGAACACATCAAGCAAATCGTTTGAAGTTCACACTATCCTATTTCTGAATAGATAGCTTTTAATCATTTTAAATTCAAATTTTTGGCATGTACATAGGTGTTTTACAAATGCTACCTTTGAATGTTGTATATAGTATAAACTTACCTAATGCATGATTTTGGTAATGTTAATGCCTTGTTGAAATGGTATGATTTAATAAATGATTTGAAATGAGTATGTGGTAATTGAATTAGCATATTTGGATATGAATTGGTAATGAAAAGTTGGTATTTGGATGATTGATTGATATACTTATTTGTGAACTAGTTGTTGGATTTGCATATGGTTTAAAATGTATGAATCAGCATTTGGGATGCCTAGATGAATGGTTGTATTTTGATTAGGATGTTAAGACACGTAGGGCACATAAATTAACATGTTTTGGAATGGTTTGGTATTGGCAAACTATACTTGTTTCGATAGTTGATTGAAATGCATGCCATGGAAATGAAATACCTAAGCTTAATTAGTGAGTTTGATTTGAATATCTTGTAAGGAAGTTAAGTTAAATGTTTAAGCTTATTTGGCATGAAATCGAACATGTTTTGGATCTTTTGTATTTGGTGTTTGGTGTATGTAATGTTAGGTATGGTTGGGATCATCGAAATTGTAACATCTTCGTTATGCATCAGAGTTAGGAGTAGTGCTACGTTGGGTTAGGAATATTAGAGAATTTGGAAACAGATAAAATAGGAATTTTCTAATGTTAGTGTAGAAAATAATTATACTCGACAGGGAATTAAAAATACTTTTGAGACAAGAATATTAATTCAGAATGTTGACTTAGTTGTAAGAGAATGGAAAGTATTTGGGCTAAATATGTTAAATGGTAATTGGTGGGCTAAATTGGTAATTATCATTTTGTGATTAAAATAATAGGATATTTTTCTAGAATGGTATAGAAAAAAGATCATCCCATTATCATTTTCAAGCCATGCCATTTTCATATTTCACCTATTTCAACTTTTAATTTTATTACAACTATGTCCTTCCACCATTTTTAAGCATTTCCAAGCTCAATTTCTTCAATTTCTTTCATAATTTATTAGTAAAATCAATAGAGAATCCTATTAGCCTCTTTAATTTCATGAAAAAAAGAATCAACGGTTATCTTAGAGGTGAGAGAAAATAAGAATTATGCTTTGATTTCAAGTGATTAAGGTAAGGATAATAGGTTTTTACATGAAATTCATGTTAGTTTCATTGAAATAGCATAGACATGTTAATTTATTATGATTTTGATAAGTAGATGTTATATGTTTTGATATGTAAATGAAGAAAAAAGGAAGAAAAGTGATTGAGTGATTGAATAAAAAGGAAAAGAAGTTGCCAAAAAGTAGTAGAAGAAGAAGAAGAAGAAAATGTTTCAGTCAAGCTCTAATTGTAAGTACTCAAGAATTATTCTCTAATTAATTTTAGTTTAGGTATAAATCATGTTAAATTAATTGTTTCTATTGTGAATATGTTGTTGTTATGTATGAACTTTAGTAGTGAAAAGTGATAAGTTTGATTTAAATTTTAATTGTGTTATGAAATTGATTTAGTGTATTAAAGTAGTAAAAAATGATTAAATTGTAAATTTAGCAAAATAAGTCATGTGGATTTTGATTGTTGAAATGAAAAGGTAATTGACTTATGACGAAGTAATGATGATGTGAAAAATGATTGTATGGTAAAACTATTAGCTATATTGAATTCATGGTAACAAAGACTAAATTGAGGTAAAATGGAAAGTTTGAATTGTATTTTATGGATTGAATGAATGCAACGGCATAAAAGCATTAGAGCCCTTGAAGACGAAGTATGAACTATTAGGATATGAACGGCATGCCATTTGGAAGAATGATGTGTGCGACTCAGACTAATCACTTCGGTGTGAAACTGTAACTGAGCACTTTGGTGCAGTACTAAGACTATGCACTTTGGTTCAATACTGCAATTGTTCCGAATATCCTATGTATTCTATTTAGTCTACATTGGGCTGTAAAAAGAAGCATGGTAAGAAAAAATTTAGTGGGATGGTAAGTAATTCATGAAATATTATGTATTTATATATATATGTAATGGTATTGAATTAGAAAGGTACAACTCTAAATATATAAATATATAAATTGATGTTAGTTGATCCTTAAATGATGAGTTTAGTTCTTGTAGTACTTATTAAGCTGTCACAAGTTTAATACATTTTCTTCTCAACAAGTAGGTAGAAGCTAAGCTCAATGTGCTAGTCTGAAGTTCGAGGTCGAGGTCGATTTATCACATCACATCCTCGAGCTTTAAAGATTATGGTTCAGACATTTTGGTTTTTAGATATGGCATGTACATAGGTAGAATTAAGAGTGAACGAGATGCTTTGATAGATCAAATTGAAGGACTTGAATTTTTTTATAGTTTTATAAACTTAATCGTAATGAACTCATTTTGATGAATTATGGGATTATTGAAACTATAGTTGAGTTTATATGCCTGAATTGTGATCTGAACTAGTTAAATTGTGAGTTTTGATCAAGGATTGGATTGGTTAAAATTGTGTGGATTGCTCAGGTAAATTTTCCCTTAAATTTCCAAAACATCTAACAGTAAAATAGCATTGATACTTTGGGTAAGGTATCGATACTTTGTTAACAAGTATCAAAACTTTTTTTATCTTTGCTAATTTTTTTCAAAACATCGAAGCTCAATCTGGTATTGATACCCAGTAGGGTATCAATACTTTAACCCTAGGAACAAGATGAAATTCTTTTCTAACTGAAAAGCTTTGTAAACTTTATAATTCAATCCCTATTTGACCCTAGGCAGTTTAGAAAACTATTATAAACCATATAGAGCTCGAAAATGATTATGAGGTATATAGGAAATACATATTGACCCAATTCTGATTAGGAAAATGTTTAAAAATATATTAAATTTGACATTGTTTTGCTTTGAAAACAAATGTAACATTTTAATACCTTGACCCGACAATATTATCATGTATAGGGATTTTACAAAAATAAATACCAAATGGTTCATTTTTACCAATAAAAGAGTTCTTGTCCCAACGACCATTCTTCTTCGTCATAACATCGATCGACAATAAATGACATCAAGTGACTTGACATTGTGACATGAAAAATTATTTGGTGACATCATGACGTCAACCCTGAAAATTTAAAACTTTACAATATGGTCCTATTTTGAGCTTGGGTCAATAAAAGAGCTTTCATAGACTCTACTAAGGCTTGGTTTTGATTGTTTAACTTAATGTAAATAAGTTTAATACTTAGTTGTATGTTTGAATGAATTTGATTGTATATTTGACAGTAGTTGCTCTGGAAACAAATGTAGCATCCTATAGCTCGAACCTGAAGATCAGTTCGGGTGAAGAGTGTTACATTTAGTTGTATCAGAGTTAAGATTGAGTGGATTCTAGGACTAAAACATAATGCATATTAAGCCTAGAAGTACATGCCACAATAATTTGCGATAGTGTGATGCCTTCTAATCCAAATTGACTCTATTTTCATATAGATAAACCATGTTAGACAAATCTAACCGTGTCGTATCAGATGAAGTCAGTAGTAATGTTATTACTTTCAATCAGGGAGCTATTAATAGTCTACCTAATCCGTAAGGGCTTGATAACGAGGCAAGATATACATTTTTCCAGATGATGAACCAGTGGTTAACATAGTTCACAGGAGCTACCCCTTCAACTCCATAATCCCAAATGCACCCTCCTCTCTCGATTGTGCCTCTTGTGGCATCCCCTCATCCTCAAAATCCTAATTTGGTAATTTTTAATTGACCTCTTATTGATAAAATTCGTAAATGTGAGGCAGAAATTTTTGAGGCAATAAAGATGACGATCCAGCCAGAGCTGAGTATTGGCTAGAAAATACTTTGAGGGTTCTAAATGAATTGATGTGTACCTTAGAGGACTGTTTGAAATGTGTTGTATCTCTATTGAAAAATAAAGCATACTTGTGGTGGACGAATCTAATATATGTAATTCCAAAAGACCAAGTAAATTGAGATTTCTTCCAAATCGAGTTCAGAAAGATAAATGTCAGCCAATTGTATCTCGAGAAGAAAAAAGAGAAAATTTATGGAACTAAAATAGGGAGACATGTCTATGGCTGAGTATGAATGAGAATTCATTCGTCTCAGTAAGTATGCCAGAGAGATTGTGCCTACCGAAGTTGAAATGTGTACCCATTTTGAGTGGGGACTGAATAAAGATATACGTATGCTAGTAGGAGCCCTGGAATTAAAAGAGTCTATTGTTCTATTTGAGAAGGCTCAGGAAATAGAGGACATGCATAACTAGATGAAGCAAGACAAATACAAGATTTTACATTCCAAAAAATAGACTAAGACCAGATCTTTTCCAACTCCTTTATCTAAAAATTAGATAAATGTTCAAAGTCGATTCTCTACTCCATCAGAGATTTTCGAAAACGATGGACCGAGTTCAAATACTATGCAATCATAGACTACATCAGTAGCTTGTAGACATTGTGGAAGAATTCGCGAGAGTAAATGTAGACTGAAAAGTGGAGCCTGTTTTCTGTGTGGCTCTAAAAACCATTTGAGACAAGATTTCCCAAAATGGCCAGATTAAAGCAAATAATAGAGTGTAAGGATAGTGTCAACTCTAATGAGGGGTAGAAGACCGAGAACTGGTAGTAAGTTGGTGCCAACTGAGGCGAAACCAAAGATATGACAGTGAGATCTAAAGCTCGTTCACCTACGATAGCTTATACTATACGGGCCAGAGAAGAAGCTAATACTCTTGATGTTATATCTGGTACATTTTTTCCTTTCGATGTTATTGTACATGTTTTGATTGATCTTGAATCAACACAATCTTTCATATGCACCATATTAGTAACTGAAAGAAATATGTCAGTAGAGTTGATATAATTCAATGTTAGAGTAACAAACCCGTTAGGTCAATGTGTCATTGTTAATAAAATATCTAAAGACTATTAACTAAGAATTCAGACTCGTGAGTTTCTAGCTAATTTGATTTTGTTGTCGTTTGGCGAGTTTGATATTATTCTCGATATGGATTGGTTAACTCTGCATGATGTTGTAGTCGACTTTAGACAAAAAAGAATATTGATGAGATGTAAAAATGGTGAACTAGTAAATGTTAGGGCAGACAGATCTGATTGTTTGACCAATATATTATCAGTAATGTCTACTTGAGAACTAAGAAAAAGGTTGTGAAGTGTATCTATCCTATATTTTGGATACTAGAGTGCCGGAGTAAAAAGTAGAACAAGTTTCGACAGTTCAAGAATTCACTGATGTGTTTCCTAAAAAAATGTCAGGGTTACTACTTGAGACAGAAGTTCAAATTGTTATTGATATAACACCAAGAACTACTCTGATCTCTATTGAATCGTATAAAATGACTCTAACGGAATTGAAAGACTTGAAGGCACAATTGTAAGGATTGTTAGACCGAGGATTTGTTTGATCGAATGTATCACCTTGGGATGCTCCAGTGTTATTTGTGAAAAAGAAAAACAGAACCCTGAGATTGTGTATTGATTACTGAAAACTGAATAAAGTGACCATAAAGAACAAGTATCCACTTCCACGTATTGATGATTAGTTTGATCAGCTGAATAGAGCAACCGTGTTTTTTATGATAGATCTTCAATCGAGTTATTATCAACTCAAACTCAAAGAGCAAAATGTGTCAAAAACCGCTTTCCAAAATCGATACAAATATTATGAATTTCTGGTAATATCATTTGGGCTAAATAATGCCTCTGCCACATTTATGGATCTAGTGAATAGAATTTTCCAATCGTATTTGGATAGATTTGTTATTGTGTTCATAGATGATATTTTGATTTACTCGAAGAATGAAAATGATCATGATTAGATCTAAGAACTGTGCCACAAACCTTGCGAGAGAAACAATTATATGTAAAATTTAAAAAAATGTGAGTTATGGCTACGAGAAGTGGGATTTTTTGGCCACGTGATATCAGCTAAAGGTATCTGAGTTTATCTAAATAAAATTTCAGCAATTGTGAACTGGAAAAGTCTGAGGAATGTCATAGAGGTGTAAAGTTTTTTAGGACTAGCTGAAAATTATTCCAAGTGATTTTTGATGTAATAGCTTGAGGTATCACATCTAGACAACACACATCCATATCACTCTCATTCCAAAGAAGCCAATCACACCTGCAAAGTCAATTCCATCAACAATTATCCATTTAGAAAATCTAATATGGCTTATCATATTATCATATAAAACTCTACTAATTCACGTTTCCAACATACATATGATGGTTGGAATATGTAAACGTACTAAATCTCTTATAGATAGTAAAAAAAACCTGCACTACCTACCTCAACTACATTCCAAAATAGATTCTTCACAGTAAAGTTAAAAAAGAATAAATGAAACACAACTAACAAGCATCAGACATAGCTTTACCATCATTCACAAGGATAGTGAGAAACTTATCCATAGAGTCTTAATGGTTTGAATGATAAGAAAAGTTGAGAGGGGTAAAATAAACGATGAGGAAGAAAAAGTTTGAATCTTTTATGGTTTTTCTTGTTTCAACATCTCTATTTATTCTCTTATTTTTCTTTTACTATTTTGTTTGGTTCTTAAATTGGGTTTCCAATGTGGCTAGTTAACTGGCCATGCCAGCTAGTTAACAGGCCACGTCACCTATCTCGTTAGGCCTATAACAGAAAATGTTAGTGGGTGACTGATTTGTCACTTTTCAATAACGTTAATGACTAGTCTGTTACTTTTGTAAAGTTTAGTAACTACGTTGAAAGTTTAGTGATTATTTTGTTATTTTATCAAAGTTGAGTGATTGTTGGTTTAGCTTACCTTAATATGTATTCAAACTCATTTGGAATGCCCATATGATTCTTTTTACAGTTCCACTAGTTTAAAAAAAGTTTTGTAACACCTTATACCCGACCCGATTTACTGAATCTGAATATAAGATACCACAATACCTTCATAATTAAAAAATTTTTACAATTTTTGAAAACCATGCTGAATGTACCTTTTATTTATTTAAAATCCTTTTTAAGACAAAAAGTTTGAATGAACCATTTATCGTTTGTCACAAACTCTCAAAGGTAGTATAAAGCCTTACAACATAAATGTTTGATAAGTTAGACATACTCGTAGTTTGTATTACTATTTGTCATTTGAAAACATGTTTCTAAAAAGTTCCTCTGTATGTATAACATCGCGCTACGATCAGCCACCTCTGTGCATTTCTGGCTTGGTCCCTTCGGGCAGGTTGGTTCAACTCAAAAACCTGCATTACAAATAAACGTCTGTAAGTTCAATAGAACTTAGTGAACCTTAAACATTATTACCTTTAATCGATGTCATTAAGTTTCCCTTAAATTAATAATTTTATACTTTCTTTTAAACTTTTGAGGATAATTTTCTAATTCCTGACGGATAATTATGTGCCAACCTCCAATTTGACCACCTTGTAAATGCTCCACTAGATTGGCAGATCACAAACTACAAAATTTATAATTGATCTTATTCCACACCTATTTTGAAGATAGAAGTTGGATGAAACTCTCATGCTGACACTACTCTTGACGAATTCCTATACTAGCACTGGGGGCTATCAGAATACCAGGTACAATGTATCTTTGGGTATATTCAAAAGATGATCCCATTTCAAGGAACATAATATTCTTGATCATCTAAAAAAAACTAAAATGACTTCGACACATACAAGAGAATATCCAGTTTTTGGAGAACACTTACACCACTCATGGTTCCAAGTGCATGAAGCTTTCTGTCCTAGTCAGTCACAATGGTGGGTTCAATAATCGGCATACTACCGAGAATTCTTTTAGAAAATACCTCAAGGTCATAGCCAGATATCACCATGAAAGCGGATTCACAACTCGTCAATTAGACATTGCAGGATTCAATAATGCAAACCTTCCAGAAAACTTGCCACAAGTACCCTTAAATTACTCTCCTGCTGGAGCTTTCTGAATAATACGCCACGAAAGCTTTTTCAGAGAATTCACCACAAGGGTTTTACAGATAGTTCACCACAAAGGCTTTATAAATAATATGCCACAAAGGCTTTCTAGGAAACCTGTCATGTTTAGCGATATGGATTTTCCTAAACTCAACATCATTGAGGCTTGCCCATCATCACCCCAAGGACACACAGCAACCCTAGAAGACAAATACAGCTCATCCGCCATTTCCAGAATATGCCATGGCCATAGTCTTTCCACATAATTATCACACTAGCCTTTTCTCGTATTTACTATCCCGGTGGATCTCGTGTTTATGGTCTCGATAAACTACATTTCATCATACTAGCCTTCGTGTTTACTGTCCCGATGGATGTCATCAAGGTACCACCTCGGGGATCCGTTATCGTATCATATATTTTTTTGACACTTCGCCTAAACCCCCTTTACTGCCAACATACATTGTCATCCATCACTCAAATGACATAATAAACATTTTTATACAAATTTCATTCATACTATCAGCCAGACCTTATTTTTTAATGCATAATTTTTTATATACGATTACCACACATCGTTATTATCATGCAGTGCAATATACATGTCAATATATACGTACAGATGATTCACAAGTAATCACACAAACAAGCATACATACTACAGTTTCTTAAGAAGACATCTTTCTAAGTGTACGATAATCATACAAGGGTCATGATATTATTATGCGTAGGAGGCAGGTCTAGAGGCTCACTAGAGACTCACTTTAACCTCGACCTAAAGCTTCTGTTTCAAATTTTCATCCCAAACCAACAAGAGTAACTGTAATAACCCAAATTTGACCGGGCCTTGGAATCCAAAACCAAAATTAAAATGAATAAATGTTTATTTGTTAAACAGTCCCTTTACAGCACAAAAGTTAAAACCTACACTCGGTAGCCCAAATACCATTTAAACTATCCCTTAACCCGTTTACACCCTTGACCCATTACAATTACAACCTTAGCTCAAATATACCCAAGGCCCAGACCTAAACTGGACCTGAATAACAGAGGCCCATAAAACCCAAAATTATCAGCTAGGGTTTTCAACCCTAGCTCTTTCCCCTCGCGCCGCAACAGTTTCTGGAAGCTTCGGGGGTGTCGGTACAACTCCCCAGATTGAGGCCATCAATGCATACTGACGCGCTATCAATGCGTCCGTCCCTCGCGTGACCGTCCAAGCACCGCAATCTCATGCCTCCCTTCTAGCCTTGGCACCACCGTTAACGCCGAGATCGTTGGGATATCTGCAAGAAAAGGAAACACAGCAGATACGAAGAGCAAGAAAAGGAAACTAAAAGAATCTCAGCATATCAGTCAAAGATACCATAGACAAGAAATCAGAGATTTCTTTCCTTATGTAATAAATCAGTAGGCTATAAAAAAGCCTTTGTAACTCTTGTAACGACACACACACACAGATACTCATACAGAAATAAAAAGAGAATACAAGCGGTTTCAAAGAAAAGGTGATTTAACTGTGTGTTTTTTTAGAACATATGCATGTATGTACATTATTTTTAGCAAAAATAGTAGCTTTTAAAAATGGGAAGAGATTACCTGTGGAAGGACGAGGATTTTAACCCTCAGACCACCGTACAGGGCGGCGCGTGAGCGCGTGAGGAGACCCCTGGACAGAGGCTCAGCAGCTCCGGGATCAGCCCCCAAATCCTCTTCCAGAGGATTTTTTTTCCTTTTTTTTAAAAAACGGATATTAAAATGATTTTTAGGGGGTGAAATTTGACTTATATAGTCTATTTAAAACGGTGTCGTTTTACAACTATAGGATCCGCGCGTCGACCCGATTACCCGGGGAGGGTCCGCGCATTTTTGAGAATTGGGCTAATTGCCCAATTGGTCCTCTTGCAATTTTTATACTTTTAATTTCATTTTATTTATTTGTTTATTTGGTATTAATATTTTACTTCTGTTTCAATTCGACCCTCCCAATGATTTACAATCGTATTAGGGGAAACGGTGACGTTTTGGGAATAGGGCTATCTGCCCAATGACTCCCTTTGATTTCGCGAATGTTTCAAATTGGGTCTTAATTCAGTTTTAGCTCTGTGAATTTGCCCCATAATTTTGTTAAACATCAAATTTAGTCCTATATTTATTATATTATTATATATATTGTATTATTTGTTTATTTTAATTTTACTTTTATATTATATATTATAAAATTGTTTTATTATGAGTATTATTTTTAATTATATATTATTATTACTTATTATATATATTATTTTCCTTAAATTATTATTTTACATCTTTTCACATATATTATATTTATTACTTATATATATATTGTTTTATATGTTACTTTATATCTATTATTTTTCTTATATGTTTATATTACATTTCATTATATAATCCTTATTATGTTTTATTTTCACATTATTTATTGTTTTTATATATATATATATTATGTATATCATGTATCGCAAATTATATTATTTTATATATATTATTCTAAAAATGTAAAGCATTATTATTAAATCATATTTTTAACCCACACTATATACATATTTTTATTAATTATTTATTTATGTACTATATTTTATTTTATTTTTTAACTAATATTGTTATATTATGAAATCTCTTACATACTTCTAAACCAATATATTATCATATAATTATTATTCTTTTTATTATATTATCTATTAAATACTATTTTAAAATGGTTATGAAATGTCTTGTTTTTTTATTGTATGTATATTTTGTTAGCAAACAATTACTTTTTTTATATATATTAGTTTCTCTTCATATTTTTTATATTGTATGTATCATGTATGTGTTAAGTCTATTTTTATTATAATATGCACTATATTTCTTTTATTTGTATATCATACATTATTTGATTTATGTTTTTATCATGCATCATTTAAATATTATTTCGTGTGTTTATATACTTTGTTTATTCATTTTCAATACATGTTATACATATATCTTTGTTTGCATTTTTTTGCCTCGTATGTATTATATTTATATCATAATATTCATTTTTTATCTACCTAGTGCAATAATATATTATTATGATTTATAATGTAATACGATTTTCCATGCATCATCTTTAAAAAGACAAGGCTCCAAAATTTTCAAAAAATTATAAAGGCAATACTTGGTGTTTGGAAAGTTCGAAAAAGTAGAGCCCTAACTTATTGGGTTGCAACTTTTCTCGTTAAGTTCAAATAGTCAAGTACCCTTCTAAAGTTTTTAAAGGATTTCGAAATATAAGTAACTGTCTTGGAATTGCAAAGTGATATGTCCTAACTTACTGGATGTAACATTTTGCTGTTTTGAGATAGAGATTTCTAAGGGCTAACCTATAGTCAATACTTTGATACAAGTAAACCCAAATTTTCAAATACTTTAAAGAGGATTATATCTTAAAATTTTTAAATTTCCGACATTAAAGACATTTGATAATCAATTAGGTACCAATTTTTGGGCGTTACGAGGGTGCTAACCCTTCCTCATACGTAACCGACTCCCGAACCCATTCTTTCATCTCGCGGACCAGAACTAATGATTTTAAAACAAAATGTTTTAAAGGTGATCCAATCACACCTAAAAAGATTGGTGGCGACTCCCGTTTTCGTTTTTTCAAAATCGATTCCCATTTTCCAAAACTCGATTTGAAAATGGTTTCGACAGTAACTATTTAAAAGATAATAAGATTTTCATTAGAATCCCTATTGCAGACATTTTACTAGCATTTCAATCACATGCAACCCTCATATAGGGTTTTCCACTCATACCTTACTGTTCTTACACCTTTTTAACATCCTTACCCAACAAAAATCGTAACATACAGGGTTATAAGACTTACCAGAAGGTTGAATCATCCATTCATTATACGATATCTTAGTTCAATCTTAACAAAAAAGAAGAAAGTGTTGAGGTTAGAAAGAAGAACCTGATCATTAAGAAAAACCATCTAAAAGATCCCCCTCTCATAAATATATTCTCGGTCCCCCCCCCCAATTTCCTACCAAATCCAGGGTAGGTAAAAGAAAATCTGGAAAAGGTTCACCTTGTTGTTGACCAATCACTAGGAGGGTCAAATCAATCCAATTGACTCATGTTAAGGAGTGGCCAACCATGCTGCCGTGATGATGTGTTTAGTTGGCTTGTTTTAGTGTACAAGTAATCTTTCATACATCTTGCTATATTGTTCTTTACTTTTATCTTTGCTTCTGTTGCTGCAGAATCTCAACAACTCCAAACTAAACCCGATACAATATCTACTTGAACAGTATTTATACAATTCAGGTGTACTATTCCTTAGGCATAATTGTTCTCAAAGGAAGTCTTTCTTCACTTGAAGGCACCATAAAATTAAATCCTTAGGTACTGTCAACAAGTAAATTCTTTGTTAGTATGTGCCAAAACTCTATCTCGCCAACCAACTAACCAAGGGGCAGATCATGCTATCATAGTACGCCAAAACAGAATTAACATGCATTATCTCACTCTCAATTGGATTCGCCAATTCTGGGGTGTGACATGTTTTTTTTCCTTAACATTAAATTATGAAAAAAAAGAATATACTAACTATATTAATAAATAATTATTGTCTTATTATAAGAGGAATTTGGAAAGGAAACTTAATATATAAACATAAAAATGGTACGTAATATTGTCACATCTCGAAAAGTGAGCTAGTAGAATCGGGATAGTAAATCGAGGATTAGTGAACTAGAAATCGTAATTAAGTTAGATCATTAAAATAATTAGAAGTTAATTAAATAAATATTAAAATAAATAGAATTAATAATTTTAGGTTAAGATATTAAAATTAAGTGTTTGAGAATTAATTTGGTTAAAAGGGATTTTAAAAATAAAATCAGGTTTGAAAATAATTGAGAAAAATGTGTTTTAATTAAACTAAGGATTGATTTGAAAAATAAGATAAAATTGTAAATTTTTAAGAGGAAATTTCCCCTTAATTTTAAAAAAATCTGCTCATCTTCTTCCTTCTTTAAAACCCCCCGCGTCCCTTCCCTCCTATTTAGCTTCTCATTTAAATTTTCTTTCCAAATTCAAATATGATATTTTCTCTCAAAATTAACTCATCCTTCGTGATTTTCTAGCTATCCAAACACCTCAACACCTTTTAATTTTAAAGAAAAAAATCATTAAATCCTCAACAAATTCGTCATTGTTATTCTCACATTCAACTTCGAATTAGATCGACATGTTGTTTTCTTCAAATTAAGGTAACATCTTGACTTATTATGACTAGATTAAGACTGTTTTTCTAATTCAAAATTTAATCAAGTGTGTTGAAAGTTTTTAATATTTAAACATTTTTAATTAAATTTCGGTTCAACAATGGTGAAATTCGAAATAATGAGTAAATGTGTTGTTTTTTATTGATTTCTAATCTTTTTTTAACTAAATAGAAGGTATTTAAACTCAATTTGAAAGATCGATATCCAACTTTAATGAATTTTGAATTTTCACCTTTTGTGTGTTCATACAAACTTGAATTTTTGGAAAAATTAGATCAGTAAAATTGGATGAAATTGATGGTTTGGATATGTAATTAGATTATATTTAAGAATATTAGAATTAAAATTAAGGCTTAGAGATAAAGTTTGAGTGGTAAAACACATATTTCAGCAACTAGTTAAATTTTTTGTATTAGAAAAGTGAGCTTAGAGTGGTGATTTTACTAATTTTTTTTAGTTTAATGCCGCTAATAATGATTTTATATTGTAATTAATATGTATGCAAAGTTTCGGATTCATCAGGAAGTTTCACGATCAATGTAAAAGGATAATAAAAGTTAGTTTAATGTTATTGTGCTAAAGGTATTGACTAAAATGAGTGATTTGATATACTACATTTAAAATCCAATACACAAGTTAAGGGAACATATGTGAATCCCCTGCTTAATTGATATGTGAACCTTGACTTCTTCATTGTGCAAATCCTTATAATTTTGATTGAATCGTTCAATATATATACTCTGTGCGATTTTAATAGTGGAAAATACATAAACTTATAATATATACATGGGCTTTATTTTGTATACAGCATATATATATATTGAGTGTTATATATATAATATATAAATGGGGGAGTTGGTAATATATATATGCGTGAGATTGGAGTCATATATAATATATATGAGTGGGGTATGTTGGTGTTAAACATATACATGTATATATGCGTGCTTTGGTGCTATATAAGTAATATATATGCGTCTTATATTATATATATGTGGGTTGTAATATATATACACGTAAATATATGTATAACTTTATCTTATATATTATATATGCATGTCTTTATTTTACATAATATATTAATGGATTTTACTATTATATATATAATATAATATATATGTGCATGGTTTAGTATATATATAATTACGAGAATGATTTTATATAATATATAAATTTATGAGACTTTTAATGTATGTTTAAAATTTGAAGTGACAAAAGTCATTAAATAAATATGTATACATATAAAAATAAATATTTGTATATGATTTTATATATGATTTTGTAATATTTATGACCGGATATATGAATAAATAATATAATGTAGACTCTTATAACATGCGACTTTTATCGATAATGCGTATTTATGCATGCACGAATCCGTAAGTGAATTATGAGATTTATGATATTGCGAGCCAATTATATTTGTGTATTGTATTATATTGTGAACTATGTTAATTTGACGAATTATATTATTACGGCGAACTGTGTTAATTTGGTAACCTGTATTAATATGGCAAACTGCATTAATTTGTCAAACTGTATATTGTGACATTTTGAGTTGCATTGCATGTAAGCTAAGGTATTGCGTGCCCTATGCTAAATAAATTACGCGAACAATAATTTATGTGAGCTAAATCATGAGTGATATGTGAACGTGCTATGTGTGCAATATATGTTGCATAAAAGTGATACTATTTGCGAACTATACTCAACTGCGAATTGTGAATTGCGAACTGTGTTATAATGTGCGAGCTCTGCTTAATTGCGAGCCCTATTATACTGAATATTGTGAATGTGTTAAAGAGATATTTTGGCATTATAACCTTATGGAACAATTGGATATAGTTGGCATGCTATAGGATTGTGAGTACTCACCCATTTTTATTGTGATAGGCATTGTGGCCCGAAGATGCGTTGGAGAGATAAAAGAATGTCTAGCATAGCTCTATTCACCATAGATAGCGTGATGTGTTTGGAAAGTGTGAGCATTTTTGCTACATTTATATCGAAGACAGCGTAAGGCTCTTTGAGTCCAAAACTGATGTGTGTTTTGGAGATCCATTTATCCAATTTGTGGTGATAGAGTCCACTAATAGGTGGTGATTGAGTCCCCTATAAGTTTCATAATCACAAAAATGTCAATTTATCAATTTTTGAGATATATGAGTTACGATGTGGTATGAATGAATTATTATATTCAATGAACTGTTAAATTGTATGAATTGTTATTTCATATGAACAGATATTTTATGTGAATTGATAATTTATGTGATCTGCTCATTTACACGAATTACTTATTATATATGCATTACTAATTTTATGAGAACTGTTGTGTCATACGATTTACTACTTTGTGTAGACTGTAATAATATGTGAATCGTTACAGTATGTCACCTTTTAACTTACTGATGTGTTTATTTGTAATATATTTGAGCACTCACTGAGCTTTCATAAGCTCACCCTCTCTTTTATAACATTGCAGTACGTGCAAGGAGGTGTGGAAGTGAGCTATCCAAGTGATCCAAATTGAGGTTATATTTGGGTATGTCGTTGCTCTCCCAAACCCAATGAGGAAGGCAATGTGGGGCCAAGTTATGGGATTTAATATTAGACTTATAATTTTCGGGTTGTAATTGGACACTATGGACTATTTAATTGTTTAGTTTAAAACTTTTATCATTCTGTTATATAGATCATTGAATGATGGATTGTGATTGACTGATAATTGGTTTGAATAACTATTTGACTAACTTGTAAGTGTAGGTTGAAGAGTTGCTAATCATCGAGGTAAGTCTTAGATGTTTTATGTGTGATTTGGATACAAACATGTGCTTGTTATAAGATGGAACACATAATTTGGTCAAGTCATGTAAACTTTTAAATGTTTGCTAACTAATTAATTAATAATGTTATGAGGTTGTGTGAGATGCTCTAATAAAATTTCCAAAATAAGACTTATATATTTAATCCTACAATACTATTGTTAAACTTTGTGAAATGGAATTTTTCCCAACATATTACTATATATTATGTTTTAAATCTAATTATATGTTTTTAAACTAAATAATTTTACAAGTCCTTACAAATATAACCTTTTAAAAATACTCTATTCCATGCATGTATGTTTAACTAAAGTTTTCAAGGTAATTGTCTGTTAAATATTAATTTGTGAATTAGTTTTATTGTTGATTGTTGATCAGAGTAGCGCAACAGAAGCATGATATCAGGTTTTTATTAAATATTCTGTGATGAATTGTGTAATGTGATTGGTCAGTTGGTGTGTTTTGTGGTGGTTTGACGAAGAGTCACTTCAGCAGCTAATGTGATATTCAAAATTTGAGTCGGACCGTCCTGGCTGGGTTTAGGGCACCACAAATATCACACCCACAATTATAGGAGGAGTAGATATCCACTAATTTTAATATGTTTTGGATTTGTCACCCTACACATGTTCCTAAACAAGGTTGCCAACACAATAGATCCCTAACTGAGCCTCTTAGTTTTTTTCAAATCAAGTAGTAGTGGCAACCACTTTAAATAAATTAGATTTTGAGATTTATCTGGCATCAATACCCTAATCAATCCCAATATAAATGCTCAATAGTGCTACTCCCTTTACTCTTTAGTAGTTTTATCGAGGTGGTAAAAACTTTATTCTAACTTCCAACCATGAGATATGAATTTGGTATTGTTGGCACCTTTAACAACAACTATCAACAAATTGTCTCCTCTCTTCTTTAATTACACTAGTAATGACACCTCCATCCACTAGTAAACCTATTTGCATTGCCGCATCTTCTAGTTTGATCGTGTACTCACCACATAGTAAATGGAGTGTGTGTTTCTAATTTCCATCACTCTAGCAATGCACTAATAAATGTAGATTCCTATTTACAAGCACCAAGCATATAAGATGCATGCAAGAATCCCACATCATTTACGTATGGCTCTAATACTAATGATGCTCTCATAGTTAAGTTGTGTACGGATATCTTAATAATATGATCATCCTCTTTATAATATTAGATTGTGTTTGTTTCAAGTAATTTTTTTTTACAGAAAATATTTTTCTTATTTTTCGGTGTTTGTTTATGTAAAATAGAGATGATGAAAGTAAAATGCTTTCAAAGTTAAGGAAAACCCCTAGCCCTTTTCTTTTCTTTTCTTTTCTTTTCTTTTTTTTTTGTAAAATAACTTATATTTTTAAACTTGTAAGTCATTTTACAAACTTTTGAAGCCTCTCCTTAAAAAAAACGCTTCGATTCTCATATTCCTCTTTCAAACTCAAATGTTTTACAAATCAAAATACCATCACCGACACTTATCCCTTTTCGACAGTAACAATTCCTCAAATGACCTAGGTTATCTTCTTCCTTCTTTTTCCCATTATTTTCTTCCTCTCATTATGGTTTTTCAACTTACCCCTGCTTTAAATTAATTTGAAAAACCCAACTCACTACCATTTTTCTTGTTAGAAATAATGGCGATTGATGACATTTCCCACTCTTCGACAAGGGTTTCCCCATGATCTTCTCGTGAATGATTATAGATTTTTCTATATGAATTCAAAGTATATTGTCATTGATCATATTATCATATTTCATGGGTCTTATACAGTTAGTTGGATGGTCCTTGTTGACCACTGTAAGGATTAATTGGACACTGGTATATGAAAATGAAACATATATGTCGATTTCTAGTCAGTAATTTGGTTTGTATTAAAAAAAACATAAACTTGTTGATGGATTAAATTTCTTCTCCAAAATTTAATGAAAATATCAACTAGAATTTTTTTTAAAATACTATCTTGAATTTTGCATGCCTATCATGTATGTTTGAGATCAGGACTCATTATCTCCTCAATCAACTGACCATTCTTATCTTGAAGTGGTTAGTGTTGAAAATAGTGATGTTTAAAGGCAAAATTCAATTTCAACATCAACTCTTTGTATTAGCTCAATACCCATGTTTATGGTGTATTCATAAGTGTGGAAGTGGAATAATGATTCAATCAATGTTATTTATTTCTTTAATATATATATATATTGAATCTTCTTCTTAGCAAGTGTATATTTCATTTATCATTTCCAGTGTCTCATTGTTAATTTCTTATTTAATTGATTTCGTATTGCCCTATTATTAACCTATGGTGTAGCTAATAGTTTGGCCATAGCTGATGTTTCTAGGTCCAATCTAATTTTTGTTTTTGAGTAAGCTATTGTTTTTTGTTTGTATGGTATGGGGATGCTAATATCCCAGTTTCTTTTGCTGGACCTTTTGGTGCCTAATAATATTCACTACAAGAAAATAGACTTTTAGCGGCGTTTTTTTTGCCTTTAGCGGCGCTTTCCCAAGCGCCGTAAAAAACGTCGCTATATGCAACGCCGCAAAAATTAGGGGCGCTTTTTTCGCAAACGCTGCTAAAGACCATGACCTTTAGCGGCGCTTTTTTCACAAACGTCGCTAAAGATCATGACCTTTAGCGGCACTTTTCTCACAAACGCCGCTAAAAATAATGATCTTAAAAAAATTATTTTATTTTAATTAAATAATATTTATTTCTATGTTAAATATTATATTATGTTTAATTTTTGAAATTTGAACTTTAAACTATATACTTTTAAGGATAAATAAAAAATATTAATTAAATTAAATTTTCCATTAAAATTTAAACTTCAAAACTAAATATAAAAATTAATGAATTTAAATTTAATACATAAACATTGATTCAATATGTAATTTAATACATAAAAAAAACATACACACACAGACACACAAAGTATTAGAATTTCTAAAACATAATTCAACTTGGTGAGAAAATAATGCCAAAATGTTGAATTCCATATTCCAGTTGACTCCATATTCCCCCACAAGTACCTACAAGGGAGAAATTCCATTAAACGAGAAAAAGTATTGATCATCAATCATCAACAGCTAAAATGTTGAACTACCAACATTAAGAAAGGCGTCATTTAACTAAAACCAGTCTGTATAAATTCTATGCTTATTATGCAAAATGCTTTTGAGTACAAACTAGTTTAGAGCATTATTTTAGACATCTCCCAGAGTTCCATTTGTTTTATATTAGTAAGTAGATATAGTACACAACTTATCCTATTCCATTGCAAACAACTATTATTGCAAAAAGTCCAGCGCAAAGAAATATATTCTACCTGATAGTCTAGACTCAATGTAGAAGCAAGTCTAGCAAATCCTAACAGTAGTAGCGGAGTTGCAGATTTAAAGGCTGCCTTCCACCAACTCCTTAGGAAGCATTTTGAAAAGTTAGTGGAACATAGATCTGAAACAATATACATCTATATACTGCATACCAAATTTAGATATGCTGCATGCACAAAAGAAAATTGTGATGCCAAAATTATAGAGAAAGAATTTACAATGGTAAGCAATATACATGACAAATTAACACCAGCATCTGGAAAATATAACGACTCACATTGATGATTTGATGTTTCGTGCTTGCCGTTAAGTAACTGCATTCATTAGCACAAAGGAGCCAACTCCAAGGTCCATCTAAAAAAATTATGCAAGGTTCAAAAACATTAATATGATAAAATATTTGGGATTGATATTTTCCAGGATAAAAACATAAAAGTTTACTGAAAATACAAACAAATTCAATAAGTTTTAAGATATTGGTAGGACAAGTTTAGAAGTTTTCAAAGTGAATGAATGTAGACATCCACTTCTCATACATAATAATCTTTCTGAAAGGATGTAAAGACCCCTTATGAGAACAACAATAACAAAAATATTATGTACGAGGGTATAGGATTAAATGTTAACATGGGTTCAGACATGGCAAAAATTCCACAGCCTTGCTCGGAGTTGGTTGGACCACTCGACTGTGGTCATTTTGGTTTTTGAAGATTCTTGTATTTTATGGCAAGCAAGATTTGCCAAATAATAAAGGAGAAAAAGACTTTCCATGGCACTTTGTGAACATGATGCCAGGCTTTTGGAGCTAAGTTCCACGCCATCCATTCCTTAAAATTGAGATGATTCGATGGAGTGGTTAAGTTCGTAGGCCAAGCTATTGACCACCACTGCTGCGACCAATCCTTTAATACATGAGCAAATACTCCGCTAAAAACGTCGCTAAAGCCTTATTTTCCTTTAATATTAAAGGAAGATTCCTAGAATCATTTTTCTAAAAGAATAATAAAATGCAAACTATAACTACTTCTTATTGAATTACAAACCAATTCTTTGAATTCGTGTATTTGCCTCATTAAAGTCAATTTCTAAAAGAATTGTATTAAAATTTAGAAAATAATTTTAAAATAATAAAAAATATTTTATACAAAATTATTCAAACAAAAAAAAATTATAATCTTTTTTAAAGAATCTATTTATTTTTCAAAGATAATTTTCTAGAAACTATTTTCAGTGAAACAAATGCAGTCTTAATTAATTTTATAATTTAATATATATAATTAGGTAAATATTAATTAACTTACAAAATTTAACAAAATTTTCACACCATTATGTAATTATTATATGGAAATGTGATTCTAATCCAATCGTAGCAACAACATTGAATTTGATTTTTTAATTGCAACTTCTGTTAAAATTAACATATAAAGTAATAAAATAATATATAAACAATTAGCATACAAATAAAATTGGGTGCAATTACCCTCACAGTCCTCCCTCATTTATAATTAGGTATAAATATTAAACCTTAAATTTTAGTCATTAAATATTTACGAAAGCACTAAATCATAAACCCTAATACTAAATAATTATGATAATAATATTTTTAGAAAATTCTAAAACCTTAGAAATCCTAAAGCCATAAATTTTGGAACCCTAAATCCTTAAATATATATATTTTTAAATTTAATCAAAATTAAAAAATAAAAAAAATTCAATGTACGAAGATTTGTCCGTGAAACCAAAAATAATCACAGATTGTAAGAAAATGTTTTTCCAATAAATGTCTAACGGATAAAATAATGAATTATTAAACTAATAATTTTTTTAAGGTAAATTCATTAAGAATGGAACTATACAATTTAGAGAGAAAAAATAGTAAACATTTCTTAACATTTCTTGTAGATGATGAAGGATAAGCTTTATCAACACAACAAAGGTTTTAGCCTCAGTATTAATAGAACATTATGACACGCTGACAGTTAGTTTTATCACAACTCAAGCACGACATACCTGAAGTGATTACAAACACTTAATACGATAATGAAACCAACCCCGAATGGTCCAAAGCGGCGAGCAGAAATCGAAAAAAGAATCGAGCATTCACCAAACTAGAGAGAATGACAACAAAATCATCTCTAAAATCACTTGTAAAACTAAAATTACATGCACAAGCAAGACTAAAAACGTGCTACAATAGCAAACAAAAACTTCTAAAACTGAAGATTTATTAAACAATGGAAAAATAAACAAAAAACATATAAAACTCAAGACAACGCGGATCTAAATCGACACGTGAAATCATTTATTATTTTGAAAAAGTCTCAAACCAGAAACAAATTAAAAAAGTTGACGAAGAGTCACCCACTTTCCAAGAAAAACTATTGGTGCCCGGTGGAGTTTTAACGAACAATAGGCATCGTCATACATCCGTCACAACTTGTGAAGACAACAAAGATATCCAAAAAATAGATCTATAAACTAAAAATAGAGAATACATGTGTAGTGAGTGAGCAGAATAAAGAAAGAAAAGGTTGATGGGAAAGGAAAAAGGTAGATGATAGCCAGCCCAAAATTAACACCGCCGCCAAACAAAACAAAACAAAAGATAAAAAACAAACAGCTTAAAAAAAAAAAGAGAACAATTTTTATTAAACTAATAAACTAAAATGTACATAATTTATTATTTCTCTAATACATTAGTTTATTTACTATAAACAAAACAATAGAATTAACCTAATAATATAACTAAACTAATAAAGTTATATTCCTGATTAATAAATAATTTAATAATTGAATGTACTAAATAACCTATAACAATTAAAGGAAATTACTTTATGTTAATTGATAAAATTGATATAATGAAATTTGAAGAAAAGTAAGAGAATATGAAAATGTAAATGGAGTATTTTGTGATTGTGAGAAAAAGGGAAGAGTTTGATACTAATATCGGTAAAATGTGAAATTGAAAGAGGGGAGGTATGGTGTATATATGGGTTCAAATTAATGTTTATATATTTTTTTAAGTAAACCTTTAAAGAAAAGTTGAATTGATATTTTTTTAATAAAAATATCTACTAAAACTTTAAAATTTTAAATATAACAGTTCACATAATCATTTATATGTGATTCAAAATTTTAATGAACTTTTTAATTATTTTGATTTTTTAAATTATTTGTAGACTTGTATATAAGATAAATTATATCTAATGTCACTAAACTATTAGTAAATTTATGTTTTAGTCACTGCACTTTAAAAAGTTACAAAATGGTTGCTAACGATTCTAAAGTTCTTATTTAAGTCATTGGCTTGTTAAGTTTTTTTTTTTAAAGTCCGACTAATGGGCTCCAAACGACGATTTGATGATCGGTATAATAGATTAGTACCCATCAAGGAGTAGAAAAACATACTTTAGATTCAAATCGATCTGATGGTCAGTGTCGAGGATTGGAGAAGAAAGTTATTTGGATTTTGATTTGTAAATTTATGACATTCAAAATTATTTCATGAAAAAAAAACTAAACTATAAAAGAAAATGAGAAGGAGAACTTCTGACTGGTACAGACAGTGTGAACAAAAAAGGGCGATTTTAATAGCTAGTGACTTGAATGAAAATTTTTGAATAGTTCAATAACGATTTTGTAACTTTTTGAAGTTGAGTGATAAAAGCGTAAACTTACTAATAGTTTAGTACCAAAATTAATATTTCAAACTTTTACTACATTTCCGTTAAATAAATAGAAGTGATTTGTACCTTTTTAAAATGTTAAATTTAGCTAATAAAATAATAAAGTCCAAATTGATAAAAATATAAAAACATTGAAGTAATTATGCTTTTCTTAAAGAAAAGCGAAGTATACTATTTTACTATTTTTCTCCAAATCATGGTATTGATTTAAAAAAAAAAAAAACCTTCGCTCACCATTTTTATTTCTAAAAAAAATAAAAATATGGAAATTGAAGGTAGTGTATATTTGTGTGGCTTCAATATCTCTCTCATTTCTCACTCTGGATTATCTCTTTACCACCATCCTTTGCTTCAAATCCATTGCTTATTGGTCCAAATTTCCATCTCTTCACTGCTCTCAAACCAAAATTCAAAAAAGAAGAAAAAAAAACGTAACGTCTTCTCGAATTCGAAACCCGAATGAGACAATCCTCGAATCTATTTCTTTTCTATCAGCTCCTCCATCCGGCAATTACCTCTCTCTCCTTTTCTCTTTCTGTTTTTTTTTCTTTTTGATGTGTTTGATCATTGAGTTATTGTTTAATGCTTAGTTCGATTTCAATGAGATTACTCTGCTATTGTAGAAATGGCTTCTGCTTCTTCCTTATCCGGTGAGTTTCACTTTAAAAATATATATATATTTTTATTAATTTTCTAAGCTCTCCGATTTTGTTTCTTGTTTGGATACTGAGAAGGATTGTTTAGGAAAATGACGGAATATCTGTTCTCTGGTGCTTGTTTCTTCACTTAAAATTCGACTTAGTTTGGATTTTTAAGCAACTAAAAGAGTGTGAAGAATTTAATTCTTGTTCTTTATTTCAACTCCGATTTTATTTATTTTGGTGTTTGGTTCATTTGATTGCAGTTTCCTGGAATGCGTGAATATATGTAAGTTAACGAAAGCGGAAGGAAGTGGAAGGTTTGACTGTAGTGTTCTTTCTTGTGCTTCAAAAGCTCCAAGAGTCTTAACTGGATTCCTTGCCAGCACTGCCAATCCTTCTCACTCTTCATCCTTCGCCGAAGCCCGCCACCGAAGAAGAAATCGCAACAGATCAGTAAGTTTGATTTTTACTTCACCAGCTTACACTTTGTTAGATTTTTAGAATTTCAAAAGCTTGTTAAATTATATATCTTCATCGGGGATGATTTTTAGATTGAATTTACTTTATTTGATGTATTTGTAATTTATTTCATTTATTGATGCTGTGGCAAGAGAATAGGACATTGACTCTTGTAATAGGCCTTTAAATCAGATTCCAAATTGATACGTAGGAGAGGTTGTTAATGTTAGGTTGACAAAAATGACATGTTTTGGTGAGCTCAGACTGTGAGTTGGTGGGTTCTTTAATGCGTGGAATCATCCAAAAAGTTGTTCGTAAATTACTCAAATTAAAAAAAAAAAAGAGTATGTTGTATTAAGGTTTGGAACTTTTTGAAAAAAAATAAATTATTGGGCAACCAAAAGCTGCAATTTCTTAAGGCATTTAGTTGGAATATTTATCTTTTATTTGTTTTCAAGTTATGGTGCTATATAATGTGACTTACGAATTGCATGCATGGACAGCATAGTTGCTAATGCTTTTTTACTAATCCAGTATTGTGTTTTTACCAGGCTTCTGATGTAGGTGGATGGCATTCAATGGATGTTTCCGCGTTTGTACTGCTTGAAAAACTCTTTAGGTCAAGCTTGCTTCATGTTGGCTGTAAAAGATGGCAGTTGTATTGTTCTTCATCTGTCTTTTCAGATACCTCTAGTGAGGTTTCTCCTGAAAGGATGTGGGAGGTACAATTGACTCATTTGAGACTTCTTTCCTTAGTAATACTTATTATTCTTTAAGCAAGGCTGTTACAGTCATGTGTTTAAGCTCATATTGATTATCGTTCTAATTGCATCAGGATCTGAAGCCTACTATATCTTACCTTTCACCTAAAGAGTTGGAATTGGTCCATAATGCTCTCAGGGTAATGTCTTTGCTTTGTGAAAAACTGTTATCATGCACTTTATGAAAAGTATCTCTCGGCATTATGGCTTAACCACAAGTTTTTTGTTTGGTACAGCTAGCTTTTTATGCACATGATGGTCAAAAAAGACGGAGTGGAGAGCCGTTCATCATTCATCCAGTTGAAGTTGCTCGCATTCTTGGAGAACTTGTGAGTTAATAGAAGTATGCTCTTAATGGAAAATGTATTCTGCATTCTGATCTGAAGCCTAACTTGCCTTGACTATTATTCTAGGAGTTAGATTGGGAGTCTATTGCAGCTGGATTGCTGCATGACACTGTGGAAGATACAAATGTTGTTACATTTGAGAGAATAGAGGAGGAATTTGGTCCTACTGTACGTCGCATTGTAGAAGGAGAGACTAAGGTGCTTTATTTATTAAATGCATATTATTAGTGTACTTGTCTGTACAAGCTTGAATGTCAAGTCTGACAAAACTCTAGATGGTTTTGGCTTTTTTGGGTTTCTTTAATCTTGTTGCATGAACAGGTGTCCAAATTGGGGAAATTGAAGTATAAGAATGAAAATGACTCAGTACAAGATGTGAAAGCTGATGATCTGCGGCAGATGTTTCTATCAACGACACAGGAGGTTATTATTATTTCTTTCTTTCTTTTATCTTTTGGGATGTTTTTATTTTGTGGAAAGTAATGTGCTAATCAAATGGTTTCTCTTCTAGGTTCGTGTCATCATTGTCAAATTAGCTGACAGATTGCATAACATGCGTACTCTTTGTCACATGCCTCCACATAAACAGGTTGGTGGTGTGAGTTGAAGCGTACCTGGTAATTGGTCATTTATTTATTTATTTTAACGTTGTTGTATTATTCCAGTCCAGCATTGCAATGGAGACATTGCAGGTCTTTGCTCCTTTGGGAAAATTGTTGGGGATGTATCAAATCAAGGTACATTCTTATGCTTTTCTAATATACAATTTCTATTTTATGTTCACGAATTCAAGATAGTATTAGAGTTAACACAATCTGATTGTATTTTGTAGTCTGAACTTGAAAACTTATCCTTCATGTACACAAATCCTGAAGATTATGCCAAAGTGAAGAGAAGGGTTGCTGACCTCTATAATGAACATGAGAAAGAGCTTGTAGAGGTAAAATATTGTCCTCTTTTACTCAATAGTATTAAGTTGAGCTCTGGAATACTATCCATGTGATAATTAACATGGTAGCTCAATGTTGAAAGTGTACTTTATGGAAGTGTCATGTTTAAACTTTGAAGGTTCTTGAACTAATATCACATCTACATGGTTATGATTCTTTCTTCTTTTTTGGTACTAGGCAGACAAAATTTTGATGAAAAGGATAGAGAATGATCAATTCCTGGACCTTATGACTCTTAAAACTGAAATTCGTGCTGTGTGCAAGGAACCTTATAGGTGAAGCCTTCAATACCTTTTTCTGCTTCTTTGCTCATCATTTATTCAGTTCTCTTCCTTGTGATACATATGTCTAGAACTTTTGGGATTATTTCAAACTGCATTTTGTGGCTATGATCTACAACTGAGTAAGTGGGGACTTTGTATGCGTAGTTTGGTGTAAAAATGACCTACGAAATGGTTCTAAGTTTTGTGGGAATGGAGCTGGGAGACTGGGACCCATAATTTCTTGTTTCACCTGATTCTCAAAGAGGAGTAGAGATGTCATTTGACCCTAAGACAGTTAGACTAAGTGAGATGTATGATAACATTTTTAATATTTATATTGAATATGGTGTTGCCTTGAATTCCAGCAGCTAATTTTCTGTTCCCTATTACTTTTTTTTTTACCTCTTATTATGCTGGCTTTTTGAAGGCTTGTTTGGCTTGCTTTTGAGTGATAATTTCCTTGCTTGTAACTTTTTGTTATTGTATCACAGTATTTATAAATCTGTGCTTAAATCCAACAGTTCAATCAGTGAGGTTAACCAAATTGCCCAGGTTTGTTCTGATATTTCCTTGAGCCATCTTGACACGTAAATTGAAACATCATTTTTTTTTGCTTTATTGACACATTCATCCCTGTTGGTTATAAACCAGCTTCGTATAATCATAAAACCAAAGCCGTCAGTTGGAGTTGGGCCTTTGTGTAGTCCACAGCAGGTGAATTATTCTGCCAATGCAAGCTTATTTAGTTATGATAGAATGTGTCTGTACTTGGGTAACAATCGCTTCTTCTTTTTGCTGCAGATTTGCTATCATGTTCTTGGATTAGTCCATGACATCTGGACTCCTGTTCCTCGAGCTGTATGTATCCTTTTTCTCCACACTTGACTTGTCTTTCTTATGTTAGAATTATGGATATTTAGTAAAAATTTCCTGTCTCTTGAACAGATGAAAGACTACATAGCAACACCAAAGCCTAATGGTTATCAAAGTCTTCATACAACTGTAATTCCATTTTTGTATGAAAGCATGTTTCGCCTGGAAGTTCAGGTTCTTAAATTCTCAATGGTCCTCTGAGCTATTTTTCATTACAATCTTTTGCTTGTTTCGATTGTTTGAAATAATTTTTTTAAATGTGAGGACATCCACAACTTGTTTCCAAACAATTTTGAATGAATGTATCGATTAATGAATGTACAAGTGATCTCATTTGTAATTTTGTCTGATCTTTTCTTTTTCCATAAGAAAAAAAAAATAATGGCATATTTATTAAATATTGTTGGTATCATGCAGATTAGAACTGAAGAGATGAATTTGATAGCTGAGAGAGGCATTGCTGCTCATTATAGTGGGAGAGTCTTTGTTACTGGTCTAGTTGGGCATGCAGAGGCAAATGGTAGAAGTTCAAGAGGGAAGGCAGTTTGCCTTAACAATGCTAACATAGCACTCAGGGTATACCTTGTTTCCTTGAGTAATTGTAATTAAAAGTCCTTGAAGGAGATTCCTTAAGACCTTTTAAAGTCCCCTAACAAGAATGCAAATTTATGGATGAACCCTTTCTTTTCTCCAGATTGGTTGGCTCAATGCAATTAGGGAATGGCAAGAGGAGTTTGTTGGCAACATGAGTTCTAGAGAATTTGTGGATACCATTACCAGAGATCTCTTAGGTAGTCGTGTCTTTGTCTTTACCCCAAGGGGAGAGGTAATTCACATACTAAATGTTATGCACGTGTATTTCTGCTAAAAGAATTACAGAAGTCTATGGTGACTAGAGTTTTGATAAATATTTTATGTGATGAACAGATTAAAAATCTGCCCAGAGGGGCTACTGTCATTGACTACGCCTACATGATACACACTGACATTGGAAACAAAATGGTAGCTGCGAAGGTATTTTTGTATATTATGGCTCAATTTTTCCGATTCTAGTGTCAACCTGAACAAAAGGCCAAGTTTAATGCTTGACCTTCTCTTTGCAGGTCAATGGTAATCTTGTTTCTCCAATGCACATACTTGCCAATGCCGAAGTTGTGGAGATTATCACCTATGATGTTAGTACATATTGGTCATTTCCAATTACTTCTCCATTACTTATGCTCAATCATGTTCCCTTGATAATGTTTAAATTGTGGGAATCACACCTTGCTACGCATGGGGAAAATATATAGTCTTTGTGTTTCTTTTTGTTTCAAAATTTTGAAACTAGTAGTAAGGACCATCAAATTCTGAGTATTGTTGCATGATTTAGGTGATTAGATCTATTGTCAAAGAAATTTACATGTATTTACTGTTTTGTCAGTTGTGAAAGAACAGAACACAGGTTTCGGGTTAAAGTACTTACAAATATTTTGTTATAGCTGTTGACTGAACTTGTATATGTTTACCTGGTTCTGTTTTAAACTATTAATATTATAGGTTATTTTTGCAGACTTCAGAGCAGTAGCCCTGTTTTTCTCATGCTAGGACTTTTCCTCTTGTTTCAGGCGCTCTCAAGCAAATCAGCTTTTCAAAGGCATAAACAGTGGTTACAACATGCTAGAACACGCAGTGCCAGGCACAAAATTATGAAAGTAGGCTTATTGTGTGGTGTATGAATTGTAGTCTCTTAATTCTCTTAATTGTCAGTGCTCTGATTGTCTAATTGCTACTTGTAATCAGTTCTTGAGGCAGCAAGCTGCACTATCTGCTGTAGAAATTACAACAGATAGAGTAAATAGCTTCATTGCTGACTCTGAAGAGGAGAGTGAAACGGAAGAGTTCTCACGTATTTCCAGACAGAGCAAACCTCTATGGGAGAAAATCCCGGGGAACTTTGTGGACTTTTCCCAAGGAAGAAGTTGTGAAGAATCCTTGGCTGCGAAAAATGGAAATATTTGGACCGCTAAGGTCAACGGGAAAGTTAACAAGCATGTACAGCATGTGAGTTTGAATGCCGACGGGAACATGTTATTACAAGGCAATGGTGCTGCAAAAATAATACCTGCAAATATTCCACCACCTGAGGTATTGCCAGGTTTGGAAAATTGGCAAGCCAGTAAAATTGCCTTGTGGCACAATCTTGAAGGACATTCGATCCTGTGGTTTTCTGTAGTTTGCATAGACCTAAGAGGTAAATCATTTGGTAATCATTTCATAGAAGGGTTTTATTATAAGTGGTATACAAATCCTTACAATTGGAGTGGGAAAAAAGTAGGCATTTCTTGGTTTTCTGGTAAGATTTGTGAGGCATCCATTGAGATTATTGAATTAGAGTACTCTGTTTGATTTGCTTCCTTAAGAATAGATCATCCTACCAAGCTATCCCAATAGCCATTAGTGAAGTCTTAGATATAGCATGGCATATTAGACTTTTAGGTTATATTAACTCATTTCTTTTTGGCTAAAGAGTTTAATTTGCAAACATGATTTTAGGGATGATGGCTGAGGTCACAACGGCATTTGCGGCTGTAGGCATCACCATATGTTCCTGTGTGGTGAGTGATTTAAATTCATCTATCACATGCTTTGCTTCTGACTGTCAAATCGTTGCTAGTTCCGTAACAGTTCTACTTTCTTTTTTTCAGGCTGAGACTGATAGAGGAAGGGGAATGGCCGTCATGGTATTTCATATTGAAGCCAACCTTGAAATTTTGGTACTGAGTTCAAATCAAATTTTTATTGTTTCTTATATTCCTTTCACCTTTTCATTTTCGATTTCCCCTTTTGTATTTATGTTTGCATGCATGAAAGAGCATTTATATACTTTTCTCAATTGTCATATCAACAAATCACTCATTTGTTTCACAGCTTAATGCTTGTTCAAGGGTCGATTTAATCCCGGGTGTGCTGGGATGGTCCGTTGGTTGCAGCTGGCCAAGCTCGACGGAAAATAACCAACTCCTCGAGTGCTAATTTAAACAATGGATCCATCAAATCGAACTAGTTGACCCAGCCAGATGCAAGCTTGGGTATGAAGTTTTGTCCCACATATAGCTAAAGACCTATTGTTCTTTCTTATAGCAAATTTTACGTCGCCACTCCATAATCTTTATCTATTTGTTAGACGCTCATAACCAAATAAACCAGGAGTCAAGTAAGTTGACTCTGCATCAACGCCCGCACTGTATGTAGAAGAAAAAGAGAAGGTTAGAGTTGAGTATACACTTGTAAAGATACTCGTATGAAAAGGATCATAGGTGAACACTTTATACAAGTTTCTTTTTAAGTATTTCATATAAATACCCTCATAATTTGGTTTTTCTTTAAATACATTTTTTAATATACCCTTAACCCCGCAAACCCTTCCGTAGTTATACTTATCGGAAAACCTTTCCCTAATTGTATTTAGGGGTGTAACTGAGTCAAGCTAAATTTAATACTGTCAAGCTTGAGCTCAACTCAAAATTCAGAGTTTGATACTTGAGCTCGATCGAATATCTATTTTTAAGACTCAAGTTTGAGCTCGATTAAACTTGTTTTCCAATTTTTGTACTCAAGTTTGAATTCGAGTTTGGTTCGATAATTAAGCTTAGAGTTAATAATATATTAAGGGCAATATAATTTAATAATATAAAAATATGAAAAGCTTGATAAAGTTCTTAAACCGTTTGAGTCAAGTAATATTAAGTTCGAATTCGGCTCGACTGATCATTCAACTTGATAATTATCGAATCAAGTAAGAACTTTTTTCGAGTCAAACTCGAGTAGTTTGCGTGTACTAGTATCTCATTTACACCTTTATTTATATTCCCAAATATACTCACTTAGAAAAACATTAAATTCATAAGTGTACTTCAAGATTTTACAATATTATTTGTGCCAATTAAATAAATTACTGGTGGAGGTCAATGCGGTGGTCAATGTAATTCGATGTGATGATTGCTAATCGCTAATCGCTACACTCTCTCTTCCCTTTTTTAACTTGCTTTAATTGTGAACTTGGGTTAGATAATTAATATACTATTTAAATGCAATTGGATTTTAGAAAATGGGGAAATAAATCATTGAACTTTATTAGTACAACAAAACAATCGTAGGAAATATTAATAAAGCAAATTAAGCACTTAACACGTTAATAAAACAAATCGATTAAATAGAAATAAACCCCACTCCCCTTCTTCAACACCAAAGCAGTCGGACAAAAATAATATAGAATTAAAGCTGCTTATTTAGTAACCATTAGGGACTGAATTATTAGGTTGAGAGGTGAAGAAGAAAGGTCCAACGGAGTAAAGCTTGATCCTTATGTGATTGAGAATACGGAAATCAGAAAGAGGAACACCACTAATGCCTTTGTTGACATTCACGGGAACATTACAAGTCTCCAATGGAGAGCTTTCAAGTAATGCCTTGCACTCTGTGAGCTTGCTTAAACTTCCGTCCTCTGAAACCGAAGGAGACAATCTCGCAAAGAAGTAACCCTTTGCATCGGTTTCTCCACTGCAAACCGAATGAGTCTTCTCGTACCCGTTCTCATCAACAACTAGGCATGTTATCCTTGCCAAAGCACCTGTGATCATTGAAACAAATTTGAATAGTCTTTAAACATAAAATATAAATGCTTAAATAGTGTGCATCTCAAATGGATTATACCTTGAATAGGAGAATACTTGGGACCTGATTTACATAAAACAAGCCCTTCAACACCAATGGGAAGATTAGGCTGTTCTTCTCCTTCTGGCTTATTGTATTCTTCTGGTTGTTCTTTGTTGTCATAATCAGGCTTCTCTTTGTTGAAAAGTCAAAAATGGGAGGTGCAAGTGGCACCGAAAGAAAAAAAGTGATAGGCAAGTTGTTTAAAGTTGAATGGGATAATTGCAATTTTGGTCCCTAATTTTTTAGGCCATTTGCAAGTTAGTCCCTGAACCTCAACTATAAATAGGCCTAACCATTTCTCATTTCAACCATCCCAACCAATCTTTCTCTCTTAGTTTTCTCTCTTCTCCCATTTGAGAATTCTTAAAGAATTCTACTTGTTTGTAATATTTTGGAGATAGTAAAGTTATCATCTGGTGTTAGTGCTCGAGGACGTAGGTATAATTTACCGAACCTCGTTAAAACTCTTGTGTTCTTTCTTGTCCTATTTTTCTTTCAATATTTGAGGGTATAATAGTAGTATTTAATTGTGCTATTAAATTACTATAGAAGGGATATTCTGTCTAAGGAAAGACTTGGTATTTAAGAGATCTATGTGATCCACCTCTCTTTCCTGGGAATTGAACTTTGTGTGATTTTTTAGTACAATAATTTACACGCTTCCGACCCTATTGGAACAACAAGTGGTATCAAGAGCCGAAGGTTAATCGTAGTATGCTCTGTGGTTGCAGTTTAAACTGATCTTCCACATCAGAAAAGATTTCCTTAGGTATATTGAAAGATTATGGAGAAAACGGTCGGTGTAGGAGCTTCAACATCGTCCATGTGGACAAGACCGACAATTGCAAATGCAAGACTGGCCGTGGAGATCTTTGATGGCACAGGCCATTTTGGTATGTGGCAAAGTGAGGTTCTAGATGCCCTTTTTCAGCAGGGTCTAGACATTGCCATTGATGAAGAGAAACCAGATGATGTACAGGAGAAAGATTGGAAGGCGATCAATCGGTTGGCATGTGGCACAATTCGATCATGCCTTTCTCGAGAGCAGAGGTATGCTTTTTCAAAGGAGACTTCTGCAAATAAGTTGTGGGTGGCACTTGAAGAAAATTTTTTGAAGAAAAACAGTCAAAATAAGCTCCACTTGAAGAAAAGACTGTTTCGCTTCACATACGTCCCAAGTACCACAATGAATGATCACATCACCAAATTTAATCAGTTAGTCACTGATTTGCTGAATATGGATGAGACATTCAAAGATGAAGATTTGGCTTTGATGCTGTTGGGGTCACTTCCTGAGGAGTTTGAGTTCCTAGAAACTACTCTACTTCATGGCAGGAGTGATATATCTCTGAGCGAAGTCTGTGCGGCTTTATACAGTTATGAACAGAGAAAGAAGGACAAACAGAAAAACTCAATCAGAGATACAGAAGCTTTAGTAGTCCGAGGTCGTTCATACACTCAGAAGAAAACTCAAAAGGGGAGATCAAAGTCAAAGTCCAGACTCGGGAAAGATGAATGTGCTTTTTGTCATGAGAAATGCCACTGGAAGAAAAATTGTCCAAAGCTGAAGAATAAGGGAAAAGCTGCTGTAGATGCTTGTGTTGCTAAGCATGATACTAGTGACTCTGAACTATCACTGGTTGCATCATCATTGTCGTTCCATTCAGATGAGTGGATATTGGATTCGAGTTGTACCTATCATATGTCCCCTAACCGGGAGTGGTTCTCTGATTTAGTAGAACTAAATGGAGGAGTTGTTTATATGGGCAATGACAATGCCTGTAAAACTGTTGGGATAGGTTCAATCCAATTAAAGAATCAAGATGGATCAACCAGAGTTCTGACTGATGTTCGGTACGTGCCCAGTTTGAAGAAAAATCTCATCTCATTGGGAGCCTTGGAATCCAATGGTTCAGTTGTTACTATGAGAGATGGGATTTTGAAAGTGACATCTGGTGCACTTGTGATATTGAAGGGCATCAGGAAAAATAACTTGTATTACTACCAAGGTAGTACAGTTATTGGAGCAGTCGCTACAGCTTCCGGTAACAAAGAATTGGACTCAATGCAGTTGTGGCATATGAAGTTGGGACATGCCAGCGAAAAATCCTTGCAAATTCTGGCAAAGCAAGGATTGTTGAAAGGTGCAAAGGCTTACAAATTAAAATTTTGTGAGCATTGTGTTCTGGGAAAGCAAAAGAGAGTGAAATTCGGTACTGCTATCCATAATATAAAAGGTATTTTGGAATATGTTCACTCAGATGTGTGGGGGCCTTCCAAGACACCTTCATTGGGAGGAAAACACTACTTTGTTACTTTTGTTGATGACTTTTCCAGAAGAATTTGGGTGTATACCATGAGAACTAAGGATGAAGTGCTTAGAGTTTTTCTTAAATGGAAAACTATGATCGAAAACCAGACTGGCAAGAAAATCAAGCGGCTTAGGACGGACAATGGAGGGGAATATAAAAGTGATCCGTTCTTCGATGTGTGCCAAGAGTATGGTATTGTTCGACACTTCACAGTTAGGGATACACCACAGCAGAATGGATTGGCAGAGCGTATGAATCGAACATTGCTTGAGAAAGTTCGATGTATGTTGTCCAATGCTGGGTTGGGCAAGCAATTTTGGGCTGAGGCTGTGACATACGCTGGCCATCTTATTAATCGTTTGCCATCATCTGCATTAGAAAGAAAAACTCCTATGGAGGTATGGTCTGGAAAACCGGCTACAGATTATGATTCCTTACATGTGTTTGGATCCACTGCATATTACCATGTGAAGGAGTCAAAGTTAGATCCGAGGGCAAAGAAAGCTCTCTTTATGGGAATCACTTCTGGAGTGAAGGGATTTCGTCTTTGGTGCTTAAGCACAAAGAAAATGATCTGTAGCAGAGATGTTACCTTTGATGAATCTGCCACATTGAAAAAGGTAGCAGATAAAGATATTCAGACGAGCAATACTCCACAGCAGGTGGAGTGTACTCCAAAACAGGTGGAGTTTGAGCAGATGGGGATTTGCCCAGTTAATAAGTCTAATTCTCCAGCCACAGTGGAGGAATTAGAGGTTGAAGAGGTTCTGACCCAAGAACCACTAAGTACACCAGAACCAGTTGCAGTTGTAAGGCCACGGAGAGAAATTCGTAAACCTACTCGATTTACTGATATGGTGGCCTACGCCTTTCCCGTTGTTGATGATATTCCTATCACTTATCAAGAAGCAATGCAAAGCTTAGAAAGTGATAAATGGAAAAGCGCCATGGATGAAGAAATGCAGTCTCTCCTGAAGAACAATACTTGGGAATTGGCGCAATTACCGAAAGGTAAAAGGGCAATCGGATGCAAGTGGGTATTCGCAAAGAAAGATGGATCTCCTAGCAAGAAGGATATTCGCTACAAGGCAAGATTGGTAGCTAAAGGCTACGCTCAGAAGGAGGGAATTGACTACAATGATGTATTTTCCCCTGTTGTGAAGCATTCCTCCATTAGAATTTTGTTGGCCTTGGTAGCACAGTTGAATTTGGAGCTAGCTCAACTTGATGTTAAGACGGCTTTCTTGCATGGTGAGTTAGAAGAGGAGATCTATATGACTCAGCCCGAAGGATACACAGATGTTGGTGGTAGAAATTGGGTTTGTAAGCTGAACAAATCGCTATATGGATTGAAGCAATCCCCGAGGCAGTGGTACAAGCGATTTGATAGCTTTATGAGAAGGCAGAAGTACACAAGAAGCAAATATGACAATTGTGTATATTTGCAGAAGCTGCATGACGGATCTTTCATTTATCTACTCTTGTATGTTGATGATATGTTAATCGCTTCAAAGAGCCAAAATGAGATAGATAAGCTGAAGGCTCAGTTGAATCAAGAGTTCGAGATGAAAGATCTAGGTGAGGCCAAGAAGATTCTCGGCATGGAGATAAGTAGAGATAGACCGAGAGGCAAGCTCTGTTTAAATCAGAAGCAATATCTGAAAAAGGTATTACAATGTTTTGGTGTAAATGAAAACACAAAACATGTAAGTACCCCACTTGCTTCTCATTTGAAACTTAGTGCTCAATTATCTCCGAAGACTGAAGATGAAAGAGAATATATGGCGAAAGTCCCATATGCTAATGCAGTTGGGAGTTTGATGTATGCGATGGTGTGTACGAGGCCTGACATTTCACAAGCTGTTGGAGTTGTGAGCAGGTATATGCATGATCCTGGAAAAGGACATTGGCAAGCTGTGAAATGGATTCTACGGTATCTTCGAAAAACCGTAGATGTTGGTTTAATTTTTGAACAGGATGAAGCACTTGGTCAGTTTATAGTTGGATATATTGATTTCGACTTTGCTGGTGATTTAGATAAACGTCGTTCAACTACGGGGTATCTGTTTACTCTTGTGAAAGCCCCAGTGAGTTGGAAGTCTACCTTACAGTCTACAGTAGCTGTGTCTACTACAGAGGCAGAATATATGGCAGTTACAGAAGCTGTTAAGGAGGCTATTTGGCTTAATGGATTATTGAAAGACTTGGGAGTTGTTCAAAGTCACATTAGTCTATATTGTGACAGTCAGAGTGCTATTCATTTAGCGAAAAATCAAGTCTATCATTCAAGAACCAAGCATATCGACGTAAGATATCACTTTGTGCGGGAAGTCTTTGAAAAAGAAAAAATTCTACTTCAAAAGATTCCGACAGCAGATAATCCCGCAGATATGATGACCAAGGTGGTAACAACAATCAAGTTTAATCATTGTTTGAACTTGATTAACATCCTAAGAATTTGAACACCTTTAGGTGTATGGCGCTCGAGAGCGCATTTGGAGGCACTACAAAAGATAGCTTTATCGAATTTGGGGAGTTGAAGGAAGTGTGTGAAGATGTGATTATCCTAATCAAATCTTCAAGGTGGAGATTGTTGAAAAGTCAAAAATGGGAGGTGCAAGTGGCACCGAAAGAAAAAAGTGATAGGCAAGTTGTTTAAAGTTGAATGGGATAATTGCAATTTTGGTCCCTAATTTTTTAGGCCATTTGCAAGTTAGTCCCTGAACCTCAACTATAAATAGGCCTAATCATTTCTCATTTCAACCATCCCAACCAATCTTTCTCTCTTAGTTTTCTCTCTTCTCCCATTTGAGAATTCTTAAGGAATTCTATTTGTTTGTAATATTTTGGAGATAGTAAAGTTATCATCTGGTGTTAGTGCCCGAGGACGTAGGTATAATTTACCGAACCTCGTTAAAACTCTTGTGTTCTTTCTTGTCCTATTTTTCTTTCAATATTTGAGGGTATAATAGTAGTATTTAATTGTGCTATTAAATTACTATAGAAGGGATATTCTGTCTAAGGAAAGACTTGGTATTTAAGAGATCCATGTGATCCACCTCTCTTTCCTGGGAATTGAACTTTGTGTGATTTTTTAGTACAATAATTTACACGCTTCCGACCCTATTGGAACAACACTCTTTACCTTCTTTTTCTTCTGGTTGCTGTTGGTAGAAGTTATTTTTAGTGCCATATTCAGGCTTTTCTTCCTTTTCTAGTTGTGTTTGGTAGACTGGTTTCGTGCTATAACCAGGCTTCTCTGTCTCTTCTGGCTCTGCCATTTCCTTTTCCTTGTCTTCTGGATGTGGTTTAGTGCCATACTCAGGCTTCCCTTCCTCTTCTGGCTGTGGGTTTGTGCTATAACCAGGCTTCTCTGGCTCTTCAGGCGTTGCCTTCTCCTTGTCTTCTAGCTCTAGTTTATAGAAATTTTTCTTGGTGCCATAATCAGGCCTTTCTTCCTCTTCTGGCTGTTGTTGGTTGACTGGCTTGGTGCCATACTTGGGTTTCTCTTCTCCATTTGGCATCGGTTTTGTTTCATAGTTAGTCTTCTGTTCTGCTTCTGGTTTTGCATCATAATCATATGCAGGGCTTTTGGATGAATCATAACCACCATAGTCATTCGCATAAGCAATGACAAGCAATGAACATAAAAGCAAGCAGGTAGCCAACAAGGAACGGGCGATAGCCATATTTTCCAACTGTAACTACCGAGCACAAAGAGAAGAAATATGATGGGATGAAGTGCAGGGAGATACCTTCACCGTCGTATATATAGAGGAAATTTTGGTATATTGCGCCATTGATTAAGCAATAGAAGAAATAGGCTTTGTCATGATTTGGTTGCACGATGGCAGAAACATCTACATACTTGACTACCACTAACTAATATATTTTAGGTTAATTCCACCAACCATCCCCTGACTATGATTCAAATTCTAAATTGATCCTTAAACTTCAAAATGTTCTAATTAAGTCATCAAAGTATCATTACCAAATCTAATTCTAGATACATGTGAACTTATTACATTGACAAATTTTTCATAAATTTGAGTGACACAGTTTGATTTGTAATGCATCAAATCCGAGCTATATACACATGTTTAAACATACTTCAAGATATAGACGAGATAGCAATTAACATTCAAGTTGACAGAAAAACTTGATTAGTATAATATATTCAATTGAAATATTTTGAAGTGTAAGGATTAATTTAGAATTCTGATATAGTATTAGGAGGTACAGTGGAATTGACCCATATATGATTTGTATAACAAAGCTAAGGCCTAGGTAGGACGGTCGACGAGGAGTGTGCCATAATATATCAATTAAACCTTTGAATACATGGTATGATATAGTAGTAATAAGCCTGAGTGTTATAAATCGACTAAATAGTTAGGATATTATTAAAATATTTTTTATATACAAAGTAACAAATACGAGAATATTTTTTTATTGTCCTTTTATATTTTTTAATAAAATAATATCATAATAGCAAAATTTTATTTGATTTTATATGAATTTTTAATATGTATATTTGCTAATTTTTTGAGTGTGCTATAAAGTTAGCATAAGTAATGAATTAAAATTTCGAAATTGGATCATTTTTTGACACCTCGGAATCTAATCTTAAATCCTTCATTGTTTACAGGGCCCATGAACAAGTTAATTGGGCTAACGGCCTATAAACATACAACTGAAAGGACATTCCGTACAAAAAAATCACCGCCAAAATGTTAAAGAACCCAGTCCAAAAATTAAAAGCAAGCAAGCAGACACCCTCCAAACCCTAGGGTTAGCGGTCATATAAATAAGCCGCTATCCCTTCTGCATTATCCTTCTTTGCTAACAGCAGTTAGCTGCACACCAAAGAGAGGGTGAGAGAGAGAGAGAGAGATGGTATCGCTTAAGCTCCAGAAACGGCTCTCAGCGAGCGTTCTAAAGTGTGGAAAAGGAAAGGTTTGGCTCGATCCAAATGAAGTCAACGAGATCTCCATGGCCAACTCTCGTACGTTTTCCTCTTCTCCTTCACTTTTTTTACTGACTCCAGTAGTATAGCTTCCGTAATAATTATTTTTAAGTTGAGGTATGATTTGGACTTGATTTCGCATCGTTTTGTTGGTAAATAGTGAAAACGAAGCAAGATGTTTTAAATTTTTAGGAATTTAATATCTGATTGCTGATGTAGTTTACATTTAAACTTCTTTAGGCTGCCTTTGGTACCGCTTTTTTCACCAGTGAGTTTCAGTTGGGTTACCCAACCTCACTGAACTGCTGTTTGGTTCACCAGTCCAGTGTAGTGAAATTTCATTTCAATCTCACTGCTGGTGCTGAAACGGGACTGAAGCTTTCAGTAGCAATTAAAGGCAACTGGGAAAATAGGCATATTTTTATTTATTTTTTTACCATTTTATCCTTGAAATTTTGGCCTAGTTTAATGAATCAATATTTGTAAAAATAATTTTGTATCGTAACCTAATTTCTAGTAATAATGAAACTTGTTAGGTCTTATGTTACTATATATTTTTTTTATTAAAAATCATTCGTTTAGATACTTCAAAATTTGATCCAAGTATAATGTTATTATTTACTAAAATAATATTTATCATCTTTATAAAAGAATATTTAACTATAAAAAATTTAAAATTATTATCATTTTATCTAATAAATAATTGATTATATAATTCATTAAAATATTTATAATAAAATATTGGAAGATACATTTTAATATTTTATTAAATGAATTTATAAATTCACATATTATAATAATTTTATATAAGTAAAATAAGTTGAAAACTTCTATTATATATCAATTCTAATCTAATGTCCTCAATAGTCATTTTTTATTTTCACCTCACCGCTACAGCTGCATTTGAATTTAAACACACACTCCACCGCTATTTCTAATCTCACCGCTACAGTAATTAATCTCACTGCCACCGCTATTTTTAACCTCACGGAGGTAAACACACCGCCCATCCAAACTAAAGTGATTTATAACAGTAAAGTGTTATATAGTTCACTTAGATGAGCTTTGGCATATATACAATTTGATTTTTTATTATGCTATTATTTATTTGTTTGCTTGTGAGAGAAAATATTTTCAACTAAAGCATATAGCGAATGCTACTTTAATTGACTTGAGATTTCCTGCATGTGAAGACTAAAATTTCAGATTAGTCGTTGAATGCTGTACAAGGTTAAATCGTTGTTTTCTCCTCTGATATTTTTTAAGAAATTTTTTTATATTTTACTAGCTGTAATTCTGAACAATTAGTAGCAAGTTGAAGTTGATGTAATCTATTATAAGAGATTGAATAGTCTATGGATTTGGTAGTTTGTTTGTAGCTTAGCACAAAAAATGATTCCGTTATTGTTTTTGGTTATAACCGTGTTCATATTTGGTTTGCATGCAGGCCAGAATATAAGGAAGCTGGTTAAAGATGGTTTTATCATCAGGAAGCCAACCAAGATTCACTCTAGGTCTCGTGCACGCCGCATGAAGGAAGCCAAGAGAAAGGGGCGTCACTCTGGTTATGGTATGTCTTCTTTATGTACTTTATCATGGTTAGATTTAACGGGAGAAGTTATTTACTGATGCAGGGTAGGTAGCTTGAATTACTTCATTACATGCTTGCAGATTCTGTATCATGTAGAAATCATATTATATTCTTGCGTCTTGATTATGCATCATGTTTTCCAAGTTACAATGTCCAAAACCATTTTATTAATAGATTAAATGAAGTACTGCAAGGATTCTTAATCATGTGAGGAATCTTTTGTTAGCCATCAAAAACTTTGATTGTTGGAAATTTGTGTATATTGATTAACTGGGTCTTAACTTCCACGCTGATTTTAGGTAAGCGCAAGGGTACAAGGGAGGCAAGGTTGCCCACAAAGATCTTGTGGATGAGGAGGATGCGTGTTCTGAGACGCTTGCTCCGCAAGTATAGGGAATCAAAGAAGATTGACAAGCACATGTACCATGACATGTACATGAAAGTCAAGGGTAACGTGTTCAAGAACAAGAGAGTTCTCATGGAGAGCATCCACAAATCTAAGGCTGAGAAGGCCAGAGAGAAGACGTTGGCTGACCAGTTTGAAGCTAAGAGGGCTAAGAATAAGGCAAGCAGGGAAAGAAAATTTGCTAGGAGGGAAGAGCGTTTGGCCCAGGTAAGAACTTTTGTACCGTAACGATTTTCGTACTGTTATTTTAGTAAAAAAAATTGAAATTCTGTAGTCTTATGGTACAGTTCTTATCATGATTGGTTATCTTTTATGTAATTATGGATTAATGTACAATTTTTTTTTCTTCTCTTTAGGGACCTGGAGGAGGAGAAAAGCCAGTTGCAGCACAGCCTGCGGCAGCTGTGCAATCAGCCGTGTAAGTACCATCTTCGAAATAGAATTTATTTTGGTAAAAGGATCAGTGTTTTTAAGTAATATGATTTCGTTCTCCCATTGTTTGAACTTTCAGGGGTTCCAAGAAGTCAAAGAAGTAAAAAAAAAAAAAAAAGTAAGATTTCTTACTGAAGAGTACTGATCGAACGTGACTTTTAGATATTTAGTAATGTCTTAAGTAATTTTGTTGAGCCAATGTTGTGTTTTTTTGGGTTGATATGAACTTTTGTTCTTTTAGGCGGATTAAGCTTTAAATGTTTATTATTATTATCAGTTTACTGATTTGTTTTTTTTTTAAATTAGATGATATAATGTTGTGTCGGAATTAATCTTAGTGATTTTCAATATCACTCGTAATAAATCTGAAAAATGTTCACTGCAGTGGACACCAAGGTGGCTGAAAAGCTTTTATTATGATTTAATCAAAATAATTTTTATCATTATATTAAAGCGCGTCTATATGCCATTAAAATAATAGGAGGCAATTTTTATATTTTTTGTAAAATTATTGATAGTAAAATTTTTATAAAATTATTTTGTTTACTGTGAAAAATAATCAGATCACTAATAGAATATAGTATTGATATAAAATGTTTTATATTTCATTAATGCATAAACAATTGGACATGTAAGATTGAATCAAAGGCTGATTTCGGTTGTTTTTTATTTATTTATATATTTTTTTTGAACTAGAACTATTACCTGCCTTGGGCTATTTGTTGGTTTTACTTATTCGCCTATTTTTAGATGAAAGAATGAATTTATAATTACATGTATGTTTATGGACAGTTAAAGATAATCTAAATTTGAATTGTTAAAAAAATTATTTATAGCTTCATTGTAGTTCTTCAAATAAGAATGTTGATTTTATTTTTTTAAGTATACTAAAATATTTAAATTTATATATTTTATGAATAAATAAATATTTAGTTAGGTTCAATTCGTGGAATTGCTTTCTACGTGGGTGGTGTGGCTGATTGAGCCCTCTTGTTGGCTCCTCTCATTGTCTTCGGCGTTGTTCGCTCTAGTTAATGACAGACTTTAAAATTATAATTATCATATTTATTCTCATGATTTATTTATTAACATATTTGGGTTGAATTTATTTATTAATATGTAATTATAATTATAACTAATTGGTGATGTAATTGTTTTTTCCTGAGTTATTAATTATTACAATATGGTTTATAAATTTATTTTGATGTCATATATAAATTTATAATAAAAGAATGAATTGCTATAATTTATCAAAATTTTATGAAATTTGTGATAAAAAAAATTACCGAAGGAACTTTTTAAAATAATTTAGATATTTTAGTAAATGTGCCGTTAGGTATCCGTACATTTCATTAGTTAAATCTTACGTTTTAATTAAATGAATTAAATAAGATAATATTTTAATCAAATGAATTAAATAAGATAATGTAATATTATAGACATTGTACCATGTAATTTATGATTTTGAGGCTTACTTGATAGATCAAAAATCAATTGACAATTGGTGTGAAGTAAGAGAGAATTAATTGAACTATGAACAAGTACGAATCAAGATAAAAATCAGTAATATTTTATTAATAATTTTTATAATTTTTTAAAATTTTATTTAATTGAAATCAAAATGACAACGTCAATAGCTTAACTATTTCTTGATCCATCGTTAATCTAATTTTAAAAATCATGTCTCTAATTTTACCTTCTCATAATTTTATTATAGAGCGTCATTTTACATCTTTTGAACCAAGCGTGACACAATCTAAATTATATAATATTACTAAGTTTGATATCATGACACGACACTCCATCCATGAAAATATAGAAAATAATTTTGAAGAATATAAGTAAAAGGCGGATTTTTTTATATATAAAAGTTGAAGTAATTCCCTTGAAAACGAAATAAATAGTTCTATTTATAATTTTCAAAATTTACATTTTTAATATTTTCATTTAGAGTTACTAATAAAAATACCGGTTCTAAATCCTTTATCTTCCGCCCCCCCCCCCCAAAAAAAAAAAAAAAAGAAATCTCCTTTATGGTTAACTGACCACCTTCATTCAACACCTACATGCTATCGGGGGAGATTGAATAATAAATTGAAACATTCAGTTTTAAACAGCACTGCTCAGCTTCTATCATCCAACAATAAGATAATGCAAAACTATAACACAATTTTTTTACTTGCCTTTCTTTTATTTTTTTTTAAACGTTGTACCCCCACTTTTAATAGTTTTAAAGACTTCTTTGGTATCGTGCATTAGCTGAAACACCACCATCGTTCTCTCTTAATATAGGTTTTTGTCCACTCAGATCTGCACTTCCATGATAAGCTCTAACACGAGACGAAACTTGAGGATGGATCAATGCATCGTTCGGGTTGTTACATATCCCGAGCCTTATGAGGAATGTTGCCGTGCTACCTTTGTTAACACCCTCGCTTTCCAACCATATGTGCCCTCCCATCAGATTCACAAACCTGGCTCAACATTTTAACAAACGTATAAAACTTTTTTATCTACTAGATTCTGTTTATTGTGGTATTGTTACATTTGATCCATTTAATAATAAAGCGACTAATTTAAACTAATCCCTATAATAAAAGGGGATGTTTAAGAATCTGTAGTTTTACCTTTTACATATGGCAAGTCCAAGTCCAGCACCTCCACTATTTTGACTGGATCCACTGCGCTGTTGTGCAAATTTGGTAAAAAGAATTGGTATATCTTGTGGGAGAACACCACAACCAGAATCCTTAACCTGCCAGAATAGATGATAGGATATCAGCAAGAGAATCATGTGATGCAGCTAATAAAGCTCTTCAATAATCTCCGCATGGACAGTAATTCATTGAATTATATATCACAAACACTAGAACATGGTCTTCAACCGGAAATCCTATATGGCATTATCAAAATTATAGCATTTGATAGCAATGGAAAATCGGGAGATGCCGTCAAAACTATAAACTGCGATCATAGTATGAAATATAAGTTTAACAGAAGCAGTCGAGAACCTGGACTCGTAAGTAGAAGTGGCCTTGACTTGACACTGGGTACAATTCTGGAGGTCGCCAGTCTCTTAAAGACTCCGGTTTTGCAACTGAAGCTATAATTGAAACATAGCCCTCCTTTGTGAACTTCACAGCATTACCAACAATGTTCAAAATGGTTTGCATAAGCCGTTTCTCATCTCCAACAGCGTACATTGGCAAATCAGGTGCCAGGATCATAGTCATAGATAGCTTCTTTATGGATGCAATGGGCTTTATAAGATTAATGACCTAAATGTATGGAAATATGAACATTATTACTGAAATTGAACTGCAAAAGGCAAGATTATTTCCATTTTTATGCTAAGGAAGTACAAAATCATCATCACTTACCTCTTTGAAGATTCCATGAAGATCGAACATTCCAAAATCTAACTCTAGGCTGCCATCTTCAAGTCTAGAAAGATCCAGAACATCATTGATTAGTGTTGCCAAAAGGTTGCTACTCTTTAGCACTGTCTCAATCATAACTCTTTGTTCTGGAGTTAGCTCAGTCTCTAAAAGAAGTGAGCACAATGCAATAATTGCATGCATTGGTGTGCGCATCTCATGGTTCATTACAGAAAGGAAATCATTCCGTGCATGAATTGCCTTCTCAGCCTCTTGACGAGCCAAGTTTAAAGCAACATTCTGATCCAGGAGCTGATCACGAGCCCGCATGGATTCCTCCAGAATAGCTGCATGCGAAAGAGCAACGGCGACCTGTACAAATATTATCATGATAAGAATCACAGTCTCTCAATAAGTAAATAAGTTTTCTAAATATAATAACAAGCAAGAAGATCAAATCCAGTGATTGAAGCTTTTTGAAAGTAAATTCATAAACTTACAGCCAAGTACAAAATTAAAACTGAAGGTCAGCATATCATTAAGACATCAAAGAAGCATCCAATGAAAGAAAGCACATAAATCATAAGATGACCTGGTCTGCCACAACTTCGACAAGTTCCAATTCATGGTCTCGCCATTTTCTGGCACTTTCCGTGGGGAGAATAAGAACCATAACTGCATAGCTTTTTGCAGAGAGTTCAGGCCAGTCATTAATTTGGAAATTTGAGAGATGTAGAAGGGGAACCCTAACAGCAACAACCTCTGGTGGCACATATCTTCCCACTAGAGGTCTGATCCTGGCTAGTGGGCAAGTGTATGGTATACGCATCGCTCGAGCACTATTGAAGACTTCATTGACCATGGGAAGATTTATTGGCACAGTAGATCCAACTTGTATTTGGTAATTGAGAGTATGAGAAAGTTGCAAATCCATACCGGTCCTTGATGGCATCCAAAGGGCACATTCCTCCAGACCCAAGGTCCTGCCCAATTCAACAAGGGTAGTCTTCAATATCGTATGCCTGTCGAGCGTGCTTCTGATTTCATGAGTTAGCATCCTTACATGCCTTCCAGTTTCTTCCTGAGTGAGAATAAGTCCCATTTCCCTGTCAAGCTCCTCGGCTTTGTTCCTCAGAAATAATTCCCGAGTTTTAACACTCAACAGATCAGGAATAATATGTACAAGCATCAATGCAGTCGCACATGATACAATAGCACATGCAACCTTGGCAATGGTCATCACCATAGCAACAACTTTAGAATGCATAGTGAATGTCCACAAGTTTATAAAGTGTGTTGCCCCGCAAAGAATGATAAAAGCACCAAATTGCATAAGCACCCATCGATAAGGGAAGAATGCAGATTTCTGAACAAAATAAATAAGCTCTAATGGAATTGAGAAATATGCAAGTGCGATTAAAACATCCGATATATATTGATATTTAACAAGCAATTCTTCAGGTGGCCACTGTGAGTCAATACAATCACAAGTCTCCATTGTGTGACAACAACCGCGCTAAATCTGACCAAAAAAAAAATCAAGAAGAAAATGTTATAAATAAAGTACAATGCGAAATTTACATAAACTCAGTGATCTCATGACAGATTTTCTTATCTTAATAAGATGTTTTTTCAAAATTTATACATTCATATTTGACAGAATATTACGCTACATTAATAGAAAAATAAATCAATGAAACGATAAGATTCCGTTAGAAGTTTTTCTTTTTAGTTTTCCTACACAAACATTAGCATAAGATTCCATCACAACTTTTTTTTTTTAAATATGCTTTTTTTTTCTATAAATATTCTTCATCGCTTCTCCATCTTTATAAATAAAACGAAAAGAAAAATATAAAAGCCAGGCAACAATTCAACGTTCGGCCTTCTGAAGAGAATTTGTTCTTAATAGTCTTCCTAAAAGGCGACACAGCTACTCAGTAATCACATCACTGTAATATTAATTATATGATTTTTTTTCCATGAAAACATTTTCCCTCGAACCAAACACAACTTAAGAAACAAAAATCACTTAAACCGCATATAAAAGAAACATAATTTACATCTTATAGTAAATAAAAAAAGCATTTAAATCTGAAAGTTTAATCTACAAAGAAACATGAACTAATAGAAAAAAAAAAGAAGAAGAAAAAAGATAATGGAAATGTAAATGGATTACCACTGCTAATGAAGATAGAAGAAGAGGATGAACCGCAAGAGATCAGTTGCAGAGATAAAGCGCGTGATCCAGCCGTCCATTAATGAGGCTTTTTTTTTTTAAATGTTTGGCCAATGTTTAAGCCTCTTTGTTTTTGATGTTGTTAAACTTGCGACTGAGAGAGAAGAAGAACCAGTAAAAAAAGGTTGGAAATGAGTAAAGTGTTATGGGCAGCCAAAAGCCGAAAGAAAAAAAAAAAATCCTTCACGGACAAGGGAAGGTGACGCACGAATTCAAATGGAAATTTTACACGTGCGGTTACTGTGTTGGAGTTTCCTTTTCAGTAATTTATTTTTTTTTTGGATCTTACTCGCACGTGTGAGTTTTTTTTTTTGTTTGGGGTGGGGAGGTGGGTGGTGATGAAACCCATATATATAAGATTGGGAACTTCACTGGTAATCATCGGGCTGAAAATTTATGTATTAAATTTTATTTATCATTTACAATCCTATAATCTATTTATGTGTGCTATAATTTGTAAGATGAGTAATTTCTAAAAATAGTCATTTTTGTTTACTTTATATTATATTTTAATTATTTATGTTTGAGTCCTTTACGTTATCGTTTTGTTATGAAGTGGTCACTTTACCGTTAAGTTTCATTATCTCTCTAATGACGGTCTTATGTGACAGTTCAAATGAGTTTTAAATGCTACATTGGATGTTCTACGTGGCAATCCAAATTAAATTTATTTAGTTAAAAACCTATTTTCATCTCAGTAACTAAATATCCAAATTGGCATTTAAAATTCATTTGGACTGCCACGTAGGATTGTCGTTAGGGAGATAACGGAGTTTAACAGTAGAGTAACCACTTCATAACAACACGATAGCATAAGTAACTAAAACGTAACATTTCAAACATAAGTGACTAAAATATAATCCGAGACAATAAAAGACTAATTTTATAGTTTACCCTTTGTAAGATCCCTCATGAATTAAAATGGTATTGAATGGAAAGAATTTTTAGAAGGACCAAATTCAAAATAAATGGTCGGTATTCATAGGAATAACTTCAAACTATATGTTAGCTATTGATTTAAAGGCTATTACTTTTTAGATTTTCAATGGATTCGAGCATGATTAGATAAATAATATGTGTATGATTTAATTTTATTAACAGTGTATTAAATAATTAATTTTTAAATTATAGTTAATTTTTAGTTTAAAATGATACAAATAATGAAGATTGGTGCTTAAATCTTGTTGTAAGGTTTAAAGGTGTTGAGAGCATGCAATGGGCATTGAGATGTTTACAAGACTTTTGGACAGATATGAAGGATTATAAAAGAAATTGAGTAGAGTTTTGATTAATGGGGAAAGGCTTAAGAACTTTCTTAACAACGATAGGAATTTATATTCAAGAGGAGCGATTTGATGTGAGTTCGTCAAAAAATCTTACCTCATAAGTTTAACGATAGTGTAACAGATGATTAGATTTAAAATTTGTCTGAGTTAATATAATGTGACAATTATCGTTAAATTTAATGCTAAAAAATAATGGATGAATGAGATTTAAGATTTATGCTGGTAACCTTTAGTTTATGCAAGAGGTCATGTCTTTTTTAAGTGAGTGGTTTTAACTAAGGCTAATGTGAGATAAAACCTTTTTAGGGACATATTATTCCATGAATCAAGGGACATACACCCAATACATATTATTATAAATAAATTCTGGTGGAGATATTTCATAATTTTGGTAAGTTTAAAACTATTAGAAACATGATATATTTAAATTAATATACTTTATTATATATACACATGATATTCATATTTAATAACTTTTATTGCATTATAACTAAACGTGTGTGCACAAATTTTCACAAACTTTGGAAAGGGTGGAAACGTATGATCTTGCCTACAGAAATGTAAGACAAAGTTCCAATGCACAGCCAGTAGCAGCGGATTTGATTATATCAAGTATTAATTTTATTTTAGTTTTTCATTTTTTATCTTCTAACTTATATTTTTTGTCGAATAATCTTAAAATAAATGAAAAACTTCATTTTTATTATTAACTTTGCCAATGTGATTTTATATGGTAGTCCACGTGATTAATTAATTTTTTTAAAATTAAAGGTATGATAATTTTTTTGCCCTTCAATTATACAAAAAGAATTATTTTAACGCTTCATTTAATTTTTCGTCTCTTTTAACTCTTGAACTTGTACCTCTTGTTAAATCATCCAAAAGTAATAATAATTAATGTTTGTTAACTGTTCTAATGTGGCATGCACATGAGTTGCCACGTAAATAACACATCAATATTTAATTAATTTTTTATTTTTTAAAAAATATTTTACAATTAATATAATTTTAAATTTTTAAAAATAGTTTTTATAGGTTTTAATTTTTTTAAAAAATTTAAAAATTAATTAAAAGCAAAAAAAGTTAACTTTTCTATTCGTTTTAGGGTGATTTGAAAAAAACGCAAATTTAAGAGCTAAAAGAGACGAAAAATTAAATAGAGGGCTAAAATAACTTTTTTTTGTAAAGTTGGAAGGCCAAATAAGTTATTATGCCAAAATTAAAAATATTTAAAAGCATTTTTTAATAATTTTAATTTTTAAAAATAATTTTTAGAATTTTTAAATTAAAAAATTAATTATTGATGTGACAACCCACGTGTATGCCACATCAGTGAAATTAACAAACGTTGTTAACTTTTCCATCTATTTTGGGATGATTTAATAAATAGCACAAATTTAAGTGTTAAAGAAGATGAAAAATTAAATGAAGCACTAAAATAATTTTTTTATAAAGTTGGAAGACGAAATAAGTCATTATATTATTATATTAATAATTATTGTATTCATTGACACACTTACTGGTAGTGGAGAAACTGGATTAAATTATATTAGTAATTGTCATATTCATTAGGCTCATAAAAAATAATATTTAAACTAATTTAATAAATTTTAACATAATTATTATTGTAACATTATTTATGACAGTGCGATTATCAGTTTATAATTGTTTAAGATTTAACAATTTTAATTTATAGCTTTTATGATTTTGTTATTTATTTTAAGATTAAAAATATTGAAATTTACTTTTTTTTTAAAAAAAAATAGATATTCTTACCATTCATGCATCATGGGAAATAATGGCGGAGTCAGAATGTTAATTTTAAAGGGGCAAGCTAAAATTAGACGTATTACATAATAATCGATTTAAACATATAAATAATCGATTTTTGAGAGGGTTATAAGATATATACAAAAGAAGAAATTACAAAAATCTTAAACCTTTGGAGGTCTACTTATATTTTTTAGAGGACTATAGTATATCTATAAAGGGCTAAATTGTAAAAATTTTAAACCTTGAGGGGCCATGACCCTTGGGCCTCTACTAGGCTTCGTCATTGATGGGAGATTCTTTATAGTGGTTATAATAATGGATTATTCACTTATTTATGGTAATTATAAGGAGGTGATTAAAGGATTTGGTATTCATCGAATATGTTATTTATCTTGTTAAGCTTTAACTTTTGAATGTTCGAATAACAGATGGAATGATAGCTTTGGTGTAGTTAAAGTCGTTTGATTGATGTATTTAACTTTTGATTTAATCTCTTTAGTGCAGAAAATGAAGAAGCATTTTGTGCAAGAATATCATGTTTATCTATTTTACTGGTTTGGAGAACAATGGAGAAGTTTGGAGTGTCCTATCCTTGTCTCTTAAGAGTTTCGAAGATGATGGAAAGCTATTCTATAAAAAGATTTACTTGAATAGTTTTTAGGATAATTTATGAAGATAATTGTTGGCATTTAAACTAGTGATAAGTTCTTATATCTTAGTTGCTTATCACGTTAAAGAAGAGCTCATAAATAGGCTGATGGTCGACTTTCTTATTCAGCTGTCGATGTTGGTTGGGGCTATAATTGTTTATTTGTGTAAGGGTGATCCAGACAATTGTTAAATAAAAATCATTCTTTAAGCAAAAGTAATTTAAGATTGGGTCTCTAATTTTGTTCAATTTCTATTCCAACATAAATTAGAAGGAAACTATTTTTTAAATGAGTGTAAACCAAATTTTGTTGTTCCACCAATAAGTTGAATATCATAGTTGGAACAAAGTGCAAATCGAAAGCTTTTCCATATCCGTTTTGGTACATGATTTATCTAATTGCATGTTGAGTCTTGATATGATATTTCTTAGGAATTATATTGATAATGTTTGGAACTCTATATGATGATCTCTAATGCTGCTATCGTTTTCTACTCTCTTCGATGATTGGTTAAATGCATGTTATATACTTCTACTTATGTTAGCCATATATATGGTGTTTCTTTGTTAGGTGATGCAATACTTGAGGGGAGGTGTTATTTTCTTTTGACAAAAAGGTACAAGTGTTGTAGCTATATGCTTGGACATTTTATTGGTTGGCATGGATTAACACAGGAGTTGTTTATTGGAACCATGTGTTGAAGGGAAAAGCTACTTTAGATGCCAAGTTGAAAGGCAAAAATGCAAAGAGAGGAATAAGATAGGCAAATCCTCTTACTGGGTCTGATCTGAGATTGAGAGTTACATATTCTGGCAATATGAAATGAACAAGTTTTTTTTTTTTTCAATTGATTGATATATTTGCAACCCCACATGCCCTTGTGTTGTGTCTTGTCTTTAAATCCCCCAATTGGAAGATTTTACAGTGAAATCATGGGATGGGAGTGGGACCACAGTACTCTGTATTACAAACTTAGCCCATATTCAATGCATTTGGATTTCTGGAGTATTCCTTTCTAATGTTTAATAATAATTTGTTGACTCCCTCTCTCGTCAATGCCACCAACAAATGAAAAAGAAACAAAGACGTATGCTCTTAACCATTTTTGGATCATGACATTTGATTTGATAATCCCTATTCTCAACCCATGCGTATTAAGGAAAATAAAGGCAAAAAATTAAATATATATTTTATGTTTATTATAATATATAACATACTCATTTATGTTGACGTGTAAACATGTATACATTGACTATTTTATAAGTATTATAAAGGTCTTTATATTATGAATCAGATTGTATTTTCTCTGTTCTACTAAAAAATGGACATGTTTGTCCTTATACGTGAGCTCAAAGAGTAACTTAATCTTTTAGGTTAAAATTTTCATACATTTGTACTATTAAAAACTAGTGTGGATGATGAAATAACCATTGCCGAAACTATTTTTAAAAGTTTGAAAAAAAAACGGGGATCGACTTTAAAACATGGTATGGAGTCGCCACCCATCTTTTTTGGTTTAGGTGCGATCGGATCACCTAATAAATCATTTTATTAAAGTATGGATTTTGGCCTATGAAAAACTAAGAAACAGGTTCGGGAGTCGGTTACGTACAAGGAAATTAGCACCTTTGTACGCCCAAAATCGGTACCTAATTGATTAATTTATGTCCTAATGTCAAAAATTTGAGGAAAAATGTTAAAATACGATTCCTTTTAAAACATTCGACTAACTTAAATTGGACATTAAGCATTCTCTTGTTACGAAAGAATAAAATATCACATCCAGCACGTTAGAACATGACCTTTTAAACCCTCGAAACCACGACCAAGTCTTAATATCCAAAACTCAAGAATTTGAAAATTACGAAATGATACTCAACTATTTGGTCCAACGAAAAATTGAAACTCAACACGTTAGGGCACGATTTTTCGAATTTCCAAATATAGAACATTGCCTTGTCTTGAAGTTTAGAAAACACAGACGAAATTTTAAAGGGATATTTGATTATTTTGGATAGACAAAAAATCGAAACCCAGCACGTTAGGGCACGATTCCTCAAATTTCCAAACATCAAACATTGCCTTTACTTTGGGAGATTTTCAAATTAACATTTGTAAAGCCGACTCAAAACACATTTTACTTAGTTCACATGTGGTACAAAACAATGGAACAAAAAAAAAAAAAGTGGCCCAAATGTGTTGGAGAATAAGGCGTAGTATCAAGCACAAAATAAATATACACGATTACAGCATTACATTGTTGAATGACAAAGATAACAATTCGAACATACAATTTAAAAAAAAAACAATAATAATAACTTCCCAACACATTATATTCAAACAATATTAGTCAATCAAAACCAAAACCAAAACTAAATACATACACATATACATTTTATATTAATAATATAGCAAACTAATAAAATATAAAATAAATTTTGAATGATAATAAATGAATTTCAAATAAAATGGAGAAAAGGAAATTTGAAACCAATACATATATATAATTTTAACCTAAATTATATGTACAAAAAAAATTACAATGGGCTCATATGAGAGAATTTGAAGCAAAGTATGTAACAAAAGTAAGTATAATAATGCACGGATGAGTTTTAAAATAAAGGTTACATAAAAAGACATACGAAATACCAAAATAATCTTAAACAAAATATATTGCCTCAAAAAAACAATGACGTATAAAATAAAACTTGATAAAATTAATACAAAGGTAAAAGAAATGATAGATGAGGATGCTAAAAAGCAACGTATCATAAGATCTCTAAAAGAGAAGAATTACGTATAAACAAATTTAAAAAGAAAATATATATACGTGGATAAAAAAGGAAAATACGAAATCAACAACATGTATGAAAAATAATGTATCGCATAATAACATATAAAATTTTCTAAAATAAATATTAAATAAATTTTGAAAACAAAAAAAAAAGGACAATAAAGAAATTTTAAAATAGAAATTGTAATATATACAAATAGAAGAAGTCACAAGCTAAAACAATATAGGGTTAATAAAATAGTATGCTAAAAATAATAATATATATAAAAAAAGTATACAAAAATATAAACTAAAAAAACTCAATTGGAATAAAAACAAAGTTAGAAGAATAAATTATAAATAAATCAAATTGTTAAAACAGAATCAAGGACTAAAATTAAGCACGTGCAGACGACCGAGGATTGAAAATGCAAATGAACCAATATTCCAAAATGAAACGTTAAAACGCGGCCTAAATTACAGGAAAAGATTTTAAAAAAAAAAACAAAGAACGTATAAATAAGGTCGAATTAAACATTGGCGCGAAAGTGGGGGACTAAATGAGCAAATCCCCCATTCATAGCCAAAACACGAGGACAAACTTTCTTCCCCCCCAAATGCTGTTTCATTTTATTTCTTGAATTAAAACCTGTTTTAATATTTTGCTTTAAAAAACCTTTTAACTTTTGTTTTTATAAAAAAAAAAAGAAAACCCTAAATGCCTTGTATGTTTACTCATCTCCTTCACACTCCCTTACTCTCCAGCCAAAAGGCTAGTGCCTAGGCCCTCCGTTCGCGACCAGCGAAGGCCCGCAGATGGTGCGAGCACGGTGCGACTCCGGTGAGCTACTCCCTTTCTCCCTTATATTTTGTATTGGTATTGTAAACCCAAATGAAAACAAAAAGACATAGTAAATAGCAAAAAATCACCTTTGAAGTATATTTTTGATTGCTTTCTATTGATCTTTGTATGTATTTTGTATACAATCTCTCTAAAAAAAAGGAAAAAAAAACCCTTTACCATCAAAATTTGAAGCTTTATAGCCAAATAAAAATGGTTTCTTGCTATTTTTTTGTTCAAATCGCAGGTGGAGAAGGGCAACGTGGGGCATGGGTGCGAACGTGGAGCGGGGCACATGGCGGTCGTACGTGGAGGTGCTGGTGTTACGTGCGTGGAAGCTATCACGAAGGCAGCAGTGGCGCAAGGGACCCTTGCCCTAGGGTTTCCTGAAAACTATTAAGGAGATGGGCCTATCGGGCTTACTTTGATTTGGGTTAGGGGCCTATTTTATTGGGCTTGTTTAATGTAATTGGTTTTATTTTTTGGGGTTTATTATTTATTTTTGTTTTTATGTGTGTATGGGCTGTAATTGGGTATTTGGGCCCGGGCTAAAATTGGGTATTACAACCATATAATAACACTTGGTGTGCCATGTATATCTTATGCTGACGTATAGAGACCAATTTTTAATAATAGAATTGGATGAAATTTTTAATTAAAAGGTCAATTTACACCGGTAGCTCACTTTTTCTAAATATAAGGAAGAGTATCAAAACATGCTATTGAAAGACTCTACTAAGACAAAGATGGGTTGCCAAGTACATAGAAAAGGTAGGATTGGCGATTGGTCAGATCTAGTATGGATCGTACATGGACGGTAGTTGGAGTCGACGGCTCCTCTAAGTTCCCTGATCTTGGATTCCTGAGGAAGAAGATCAAGTTAGCCTTTGTGAACAGCTTGATGCACTATCTCTTTTCAACCCTTTGATCGAAATGCGGTAAAAAAAAAATCCATGGACCAACAAATAAAATGCAATCATCCTTCTTTCTTCATGTTTGGAGGTTAGATATATTCATAATTTCAGAGGAGAATGGGATTGTATCTATTCCTATTGGGCTTCATGCCTTATTGTAATATTCTTGGTTTCAGTGAGAAAAAGAATGTCAATAAAACTTGTTACTAATGGAAAATTTTCAGTATTAGTGCTTTCATTGTTTTTTTTTACACAACAATAAGATACTCGATTGTTGGAATTTTAAAAATTAGCATGTGCAGCTTCAAGTTTGGCCATGTAATCGGCAGCACAATTAGCTTCAGGATAGATACGGAAAATTTTGACCAAAAATTAACTTAGTCAATCCAATTTGATTTCATCTAAAAGCTACCTCAAAAATAGGCATAGGCATTTGGTTTTTAAAAATAGGAAATTGTTATTTAAAATCTCTAAAAACTATAAAGTTATACAATAAAATTATATTTTAATTTTTTAAAAGTTTTTAATAACCCTCAAAAAAACATAATCTTTTAGTTTTACCTTTGATTTGATAATAAAGAGGCAGCAATCTCAATCCATCCAATTCAAGCTTGAAACTTCCCCAAATCAAAAAAATCAGAATCTAAAATAATTCAATCACAAAATGATTTAATTTTAAAATAATTTACAATTGAACTGACTTGAATTGACATAAGTCAAAAATTAAATGTACTTGAATTTGAAACACTTCAAAACTATTTGAAATCAATTAAACCAAAAATAATTTAAAAATCTTAAAACTCGAATTAACTCATTCCAAATCTAACGTAACTCACAATTCTAATCAAACCTATCCAAGATTTTTGGAGAGGATCACAAGAGAGGCTGGCATAAAAGCATGTAATACTCAATGCGGATACTGTCCCATAGGGTGCATAGCTAGTGATTCGCGAACTATGAGTGCGGCCCAAAAGTGGGTTCTCCCCAGGAGGGTCCTACATATATCTTTCATTGTTTCCACGAGTGAATAAGAAATTCCGTGTAACACCAACCAAGAATCGAATCAATATTTAAATCAATCAATCAATCGAGGATTTATGAATTCCATTAAAACATAAAAAAATATATTTTAATTATTTATATTAGTTTGTAATTCAATCGATTTAATATTATTATTTAAATCGATATTTTATAAATTTTTAATTTAATAGATTTGATTGATCGAATCGATCTAATTTAAATATCATTGCCATGAACATATGGCACATTGCTTATTAAAAACTAACTCAAAAAGCTACTTGGGGATTCCTCAATGGAATATGTTTTTTAGATGTAAATGTAAAGGATTCTCTTTGATTTCTTATTTCTACATGGCTTTTATTATTTCTACAACTTTTCAAATGGTGTTTGAATTTCCTTTCATTGCAATTCAAAGAGAAATGTAAGGTATAGTAATATATCATCTATCTTTATTGCAAAGCCCCTAATCCGTATCCATAGCTGGATTAGGGTTATAAGGCATTACCGATCATATTACAACATAGCATAATTAAAAGCATAACCTAACATTTATCAAAACAAATTATACATATACAGAACATATAACAAATCAACAACTTCGTTAAATTAAATAACAGACCTATTTTTATATAAGTCATGTGCATGTACAAATTATACATCAATTGAAACAAATTTCATTAATAACCTTTTCATTCATTTATGCGGCATTATTGCATTAATCTACATGAAATTCACATGTTTTGCATAATAACACAAATTAAGAACATGCATTCGGTTATATATATATATAACCCATTTCATTACCTTATCATTTTGGCTAACACAACTCATTTGTACATATTCGTAAACTTACAAATAACTAACAAAACTATATAGTTATACACATATACATGTCCACCATAATATATACGCATATATATATACATATAAAGACATATAAGAGCTCAACCATCATATCATGATCAAATACCAAAGCACACATATCCTTTAATCATTAATCCAATCTCATTTTATACAATATGACCGAAACACTTAACAATCTTCACAACATCATACATCTTGGATATACTCTCAATATAAGCTCAAACCAAAACCAAATATACATCATAACCAATTCATTCTTACCACGTCCGAATTTATCAACCAAATCTTAATACACAAACACATATCACAAATTCTAATCATTCATGGCACATAACATAATGACCAAAATGGACTCAAACTATCATTATACCAAAACTAAATTCAAGCATTTAAATAAGCCATTTTCGCATGGCTTTTTAACATATATATACGTATCAAAATCAAATATGTCCAAAGGATAATATAGCCTATACATGCCATAAGTTTGAATTCAAAACTTTCAAAAGTACCGAGAATAAACGATAGTGTGATTGACTTTACTGACAATCCCCGAGCATGTAACGATCTCCAAAATTTATAAAACAAAGACAAATATATACACACAAAGTAAGCTAACTTAGCTTAATAAGCCTTAAGCAAATTAAACAATTAATGCATAATAACATCTCAAATACTAATCATTTCAGTTAAATAAAATCAACTTATGCATTTATAATCACATTTAATTTCAAGCTTTTAATTTCATACATATATAACATATTCTTTCATAGAGCAATTTCTCTTTGGCCAAATATACATGTAAACATCATCAATATATATTTCCAAATTTCGAAACCATATTGTCTTATATAATCGAATATACATATATATATTTATAGACATATTTTCATCACTCAAACTTTAACATTACATCATATACAACTATAAGGGCAAATATATTTATCATATTAACACATATACTACAAAAACTTCATGTATCATTTTTCATCACATATTAAGAAACCATTTCACCCTATTTTCAAATAGGTAACTAACTATCTCATACCTAATCGTTTTAGCTTGTTTAACGTATTCAATTACCACATCAGCATAAAGTCTTTTAGGCATAAACTTATAATAATTCACCGGCATAAAGCCTGCTAGGCCTAAGCCTGTATCACACACCGGCGCAAGGCCTGCTAGACTCAAGGCCTGCTAGACTCAAAGTCTGATTTTATACACCAGCAATAAGCCTGCTAGGCATAAAGCCCGATTAAATTCACCAGCACAATGCTTGCTAGGCTCAAAACCCGAATATCACTATTATAAAGCTGTCTCATAAACAATTCATATATAAAAAATTCTAGATATTCCATATAGTTTATATGAACTTTCAAATGTTATAACTCAGTCAAATAAAACTCAAATACATTATTTCCATGCTTAATCATATTCGGCTAACTCTACTATAATCTATGAATTTCAAATCATCATATTAAACTAAGTTACATTCAAAATTAACGATATTTAATTGCTTAAAGACTTACCTCAAATATCAACGAATAATATTAATCGATTATTCGACTATTTTGGTCTTCCCCCAATCCAAATCTGATTTTCTCTTTTCTTGATCTAAATTAATATAAATTAAACTTATTCAATCAAATATTCAATCAAATTCATCCAAAAACACACAAATGGGAAAATTATACTTTTACCCTTGATATTTTACATTTTTCACAATTTAGTCCCTATTGCATAAAACACGAAATATGCAAAATCTCACAATAACATAGCTAGGCCGAATCTTCCTTATATTCATACTAGTCCATATATTTCATTTATTTCACATTTTTGTCCCTCAATTTATCATTTTTACAATTTAGTCCTAATTACTCAAAATCATCAAAAACTCCAATACAAAACATGTTAATCTAAAACATATTTTTCATATTTCATCATCAAACAACAAAAATCACAAGCTCTCATCAATGGCATAACTCAAAATATTTATTAAAATAAAAAATTTAAGCATGGGTCGGATAGTACTCGAAGCAACGATCTCAAAAACGTAAAAATTATCAAAAACCGAAACCAAACTAACCTTGAATTTGGATCAACAATGGTCGAATATCATGTGCTTTCTCTTTTTCTTTTCTTTTCCTAGTTTCGGTCAAATAAATATGAACACATGCATGTTTTCTTTTTATGTTTTATTATAATATAACTTATTAACTAGTTTACATAATTAACCTTGGATTTAAAATATAAAATCATGTTATTTTAAGGCCATTACCGTCCATTGCATGTTATCATGGGCTAATTACCACATAAATCCCTCCATTTACAAAGTCAAACACATTTCAGCCCTTACACACTAAACCATTAAAATTTCAATTTACGCGATTAAGTTCTTTTATTTAATCAGACACTGAAACATCCAAATTAAATTACGAAAATTTCACAGACATAAATTCACACAAAATAAACACAGAAAATATTTTTTTAAAAAAAATTCTGACTCGGATTCGTGGTCCCGAAATCACCGTTCCGACTAGGGTCTAAATCGGGTTGTTACATTTATATGTTAATTGTGTAAATTCTCATATATTCTTATCTGTGTTATTTGTATCAGTCGGAATTAATTGGTCGGGCCGGTTATATAGAAAACTGGTCAGTATACAAGTTTAGGTATGTGGGTTGAATCGATCTCAAAGTAAGTCATTCAAAATCGATAAAAAGTTGGAAGTTGAGATAAAAAAAATTGACAATTAAACTAGGTTTTATAATTTCTTTTAAATTTTATTTTTATAAAATTTTAATTATTATTGGATCAGTAATAGAATCAGTCAAATCAAGAATTAATAGTTTAACCAGTTTGATCAATAATCCAAGCATTAAAGTATCAATTCTTATATTAAAATTTTAAAATTATAAAAAACTATTATATTATGTATGTAATTATATACAAGTATCCATTTGTTATTGCTTACATCTTAATGAAAATATCAAAATTGACTATTTTGGATCAATTTTTTAAATTTTAATCTCAATTATTTTAAATGTTTTAATTAATTAAATTTTATAAAAAAAAATATCTACCGAAAGTGTTTATGACATTTTTTAAATATTTTATCCATAATCAATTAAATAATAAAAAATTAAAGTTTTGCTCACTAAAAGCGACCAATTTAATGGAAGGGAGAGACTCTCATTTTACCCATAAATTATAAGTAGAATAAAATCTAAAAATAATCAATCCAAAAGTTGAATTTAATAACTTAAGAGTTAATTGCATAACATTCCAAATTATGATATTTATTTTAAATTGGTCCTTATTTTTTAAAATATTCTAATTATATCTCTAAATTATGAATATTATATCAATTAAGTCTTTTTATTATTAAAATTATTTAATTTAATTGTAAAATGACATGTAAAATATTATGCAGCATAATTTAAAATAAAATTAAAAAAAAGTAAAGTGTGGTTGTATGCTTTGAAAAAAGCAAAACTCAAAAAAGACAAAGTAAATGGTAAAGATTTTGTAATAGCTTTAAAATTTTCAAAAATAATGTTTTTACAACTGTTATGAAATAATAAAAAAGTAAATAATAAAGAAAAATATGGGAACAAAAGAGAACATATTTTATTGATCAATAAAGATGTCTACAATGCTTCTATAAAATCTATATTTATAGACATAAAAAGTATAAATGAAATAAATATATTGATATTAGAGTCCTAAAGTAAATCAAACTTATCTTAATATTGATGGACATCCACTTAATGATAAGATAATCATAACACTTTCCCTTAGATATCTATTGGTAGATAATGTGTCTCGTTAAAACCTTACTAAGATAAAAGCCTGTGAGAGAAAAAAAAAATTTAGTGAAGAAAAAAAAAGTATACATGTCTATAATACACATAACATGCTGCTCATTAAAAACTTTACCAAGAAAACCCAATAGGATAAAACATCGGTTAAGAGAAAAAAATACATTGTTTATTTACTCCCCTCATGACAATTCTACGTACTCAATTTTAAATATTAGCTTTTCAAATGATCACTTCTACATATTTGCTAAGTATTTATATAATCATTCTTTTGAATTCCATTAGTGAAGAATTTTGGAGAAATATATTTTGATCTCTCAAGAGTTTCAACAATAATTATAACAAACTTTGATAATGATCATTCTACAGAAATACATATAGATATGTTGGATCAGTTTATAATCTTCCTTCAACTACTATTCACTGTGTCAAATTTACCATATATATGTTTAAATTATTTCAATTCATATAAATGTTTACGCAAACAAACATATTGAGAAATTTCTCGAAAATTTTATATGCTTCCAACATTATAATTCCTTATTATGTAATATTTAAAATGTGTAATTTTATTGAAAAATATTAAACTTGAATTGATGTCATGAATATAAATTTATTAAATGTTTAAGGAAATTTTGATACTTTAATATTGTTAAAATTTGTATATATATTATTTTATCTATCGTAATTTATTACTTTATTCTTTTTCAATACAATTTACTACTTTATTATGAATTGTTAATTACCATGTTATTCATTAGTTATTATAATATTATTAATTTGTTAATGCAATCTTCTTCTTTTTTAGCTAATATTTTACTAATATATTGTAAATTATTTAATATTATCTTGTATAACATTTTTTATTAAGGTAATAAACTTTATTTTTATATACTTAGTTTAATTAATTTAAATAAATTAATAAATATACATAATTAAAAAGTGAAAGTTTAATGAATTTTAAATTTAAATAAATTAATACAAATTGTATATTTAAATTTTATTAATTTTAACGTAAATTAATACAATGTGAAATCTATTTTTAAATAATTTTTATTTATTATTTTTATTAAAATAATAAATAATATATTTAAATAGGATAACTTTGTTAATCTAAAATTTTAAATCGCTTTAAGTAGTTCAAATCTATTTATATAAATTAGATTATGGCATACTTATGAGTGATGACGTGGGTGGAAAATAAAATTATATAAAAATATATTTATAAGAAAATAAAATTTTAATTGAAATGGTAAAGTAGAGATGTCAAAAATTATATATGTGCCTATATTTTTTATATAAAATATATAAAAGACAAAAAAAAATTAAATAGTATAATATATTCTGTAAAATAATTGTATTTTAATCATTACCTAATTAATTTGGTGTCCAATTAATTCTTGATACCAACTCAGTTAGAAGCTTTATAAACAAATAGATTATGGCACATTTAAAATTTCTGATTAATAGGTAGAATCATAGTTGTTTGAATTGGACTGAATTAGTTGGTTAAATCAATTGGATTAAGAATTGACGAGGGTACTAGTCCGGAAAAGGACATTAGATTTATTGACCTAAAAATTGGTATGGACTAATTAAATTGACTTTTTTAAATTTTTTTATTAATTTTTAATGTTTAATTTAATAAAATTGGATGAATAAATTTGATCCACGAAACTAATATTATGAAAATGTTATGCAGGTGTTAGCTGATTTCAAAGCTGGATCACCATTTTGTACGTGTTCTAGTGTCACGGGGCTAGACCTTTCATCTCGCAATCCGTGCGGCCATAGGCGATTTACTCGTCCAAACTCGCCCAAGTCAGCCTTTACTCGAATGAGGGTTCCTTAAGAACTCCTCCAAGGTACCAACTCGTACAGCGGAAGCAAACTTATGCCAAAAGAAGCTTAAAAGAACAACAGAAAGAGACGCTCGCAAAGTGTTTGAGTAAATGCTCTCTATTCTCTTATTCACAAAGAATAATGAAACAATGAATGGGGTCCCCTACAAATGAGGGGAAAGGCCTCTATTTATAGTTGAGCCTCTCCAAATCCAACGGTACAAATCAAGTACATCAATGGCTATGATTAAAGGGTATCTACAAATCAAATCTCTAAGAATATAAAATCATATCTTCTAAGATTACATATCATATCTAAGATCTCTAAGAATATAAAATAATATCTTATAAGATTTCATATCATATCTAAGATCTCTAAGATTATAATATAATATCATATCATATCTAAGATCTCTAAGATTATAATATAATATCTTATAAGATTCCATATCATATCTAAGATCTCTAAGATTATAAAATCATATCTTTTAAGATCATATTTCCATATTTGTAAATGGACCTTCAATCTCTTCAAGCAACGGGCCAGTCCGATTGGGCCAACCAAACTTTAATCTGACAGGCTTCTCCAACAGTTCCTTGAATCGGGCCAGCTCACGTGGGCCAAATGATCCCCATCTGAGTAATAGACCTCCATCGGATGCATTTGGCTCGATGGTCACGGGCTTTGAACTCTGGCCCGTGACATTCTTCCCCACCCATTCTCGCAACGTCCTCGTTGCGACTCCTGAATGGCACTGACTTGATTCGTCTTGGATCCCACTCATTGCCTTAGCTCTTCCCTTCCTTCGGGACTTTTGCCTCGGCTTCCGTCGTTTCTTAACTCGAGCCGTCCTACTCGTTTGTACATCTCGACGACAAGGAGTTATGTCACTCCCTTGCCCACATTTTAGCTTCCCTCGAACAAAATCCTCATGATTCACAACACTTGGCTTCGCTTTACCCACAGTCTCTCAGCCTCCTTGTTCAAGGACTTCGTAAGGGCCCCTACGTTCTCGCCAAGTACACAAGTTAGAATGCAAAACACTATCAGAGTGTTTCGAATGTACCTTTGCATTTACTCGGGTCAACTGTCCCACATGCATCACTTCTTTTTCCTTGAAGTCTGATGCACCACCCACCTCTCTCATAGGTGGAAGCCTTGTCGATGACTCGGCCAACTCCGACGCTTCACTCGATTCGAGCCTCATTGGTCCCAGCTTCACTGTTTTCATCGCAACTTCTTCCTCTAAGTTTGATGACAAACTCACCTCTCCCCTAGGCGAAAGCCTCTCCGACGACTCACTATGCTCGGACGTTGCCTTTCCTTTGACTACGGCTTGCTTTGGACAGTTCCGCAACTCATGCGGACCACGGCACAAGAAGCACTTTACTCGCTTCTTTTTGCTCCTTTTAGCCCTCTTGGCTTCGGCTTTACCCTTGCTCAAACCAAGCTTCTTGGGCTCCTTGTCTGATCCATCGTTCCCTTCGATGACAGACAAACTCCTCTTTGCCCTCTTGGCTTCGACTTTTCTCTTGCTCGAACCAAGCTTCCTGGGCTCCGTATCTGCTCGATCATTCCCATCGATAACAGACTTCCTCGGACACTTCCACAACTTATGCGGACCATGACATAAGAAGCACTCGACTGGCTTCTTCTCGCTTTCGGCCTCCTTGGCTTCGACACCCCTTGCGCTCGAGCCAAGTCCCGAGGCCTTACTCACCGGCTTCTTCCTAAGCGTGGATTTTATCGGACACTTCTTTAACATGTGTGGATCATCGCAGAGAAAGCATTTCAGCTTGTCCCTTTTCCTCTTGGGTTTCTTCTTCCCAACTTGTGGTTTCCTATTACCGCCATTGTTGCCGTTGCCATTGCCATACTCATTCGTATCTTCCTTGTGATTCCCTTCACATACGCCCCTTCCCTCGGACTTGGAAGATCCAAGCTTGTCTTTCCCTAGACCAAGCTTAACCATAGATACCGCTACCTTCATGGCTTCCGACAGCTTTTGGACACCTCTTTGTTCCACCTCCTGTCTGACCCACGGCTTCAATCCCTCTAGAAAAGCAAGCATTACTTCTCTCTCGGTCACATCCGAAACTTGGAGCATGAGTTCCTTGAACTCACGAACATACTCCCCCACTGTGCCCCGTTGCGTTATCCCTTGTAACTTTGCCCGAGCTTCTTCCTCGGCAAACTCCGGGTAAAACTGTCCCTTCAACTCACATTGGAATTTCTCTCATGATCCAATCTCACCTTGCCTTTTATCTGTGGTCCTACCTCGCCACCATAAAAGCGCAATATCAGTAAGAAATAATGAAGTAGTTTGTACCTTACCCGCATCATCCACGATACCTTTGGCACGGAAGTAGTTTTCCATCCTCCACAAGAAATTATCCACATCACATGCAGACCTTGTCCCCACAAAGTCTTTCAGCTTCGGGACATACTCGCTACTGAGTGCTGCACTTGACACTCCTTCCCCCACTGCTGCTCGACACAAGGCCAGCTCTCCCTCGAGCTCCTTTATTCTTGTGTTTAAAGCTAGCGTTGTGGCCATTGTTTCTTCCTTCAAAGCCTTCACCATGGCTTCGAGAGTATTGTTCCTCTCTGTCAGCTTCTTCCTTTGGGAATCTAGCAACTCTTGCACGTTATCCCTTTGGGAAGTTAGACACGTGGTCACAAAGTCCCTAAACTGTTCCTTCATGTCTTTAATGCTTTCCCCACGAGCATTGTCAGACTCTTTAACGTCCTCCATGGACCCTCAAGTTTACCCACGCGTACCTCTACTGCCGACAACATCTCCCTCAAAGACTTTCTCGCCCATCTTTGTTCGAATTCTTCTTTCGACATCCCAACAGTGCCTTCGAACCAACAGCTCTGGTACCACTTGTCACGGGGCTAGACCTTTCGTCTCGCAATCCGTGCGGCCTTAGGCGATTTACTCGTCCAAACTCGCCCAAGTCAGCCTTTACTCGAATGAGGGTTCCTTAAGAACTCCTCCAAGGTACCAACTCGTACAGCGGAAGCAAACTTATGCCAAAAGAAGCTTAAAAGAACAACAGAAAGAGACGTTCGCAAAGTGTTTGAGTAAATGCTCTCTATTCTCTTATTCACAAAAAATAATAAAACAATGAATGGAGTCCCCTACAAATGAGGGGAGAGGCCTCTATTTATAGTTGAGCCTCTCCAAATCCAACGGTACAAATCAAGTACATCAATGGCTATGATTATAGGGTATCTACAAATCAAATCTCTAAGAATATAAAATCATATCTTCTAAGATTACGTATCATATCTAAGATTTCTAAGAATATAAAATAATATCTTATAAGATTTCATATCATATCTAAGATCTCTAAGATTATAATATAATATCATATCATATCTAAGATCTCTAAGATTATAATATAATATCTTATAAGATTCCATATCATATCTAAGATCTCTAAGATTATAAAATCATATCTTTTAAGATCATGTTTCCATATTTATAGATGAACCTTCAATCTCTTCAAGCAACGGGCCAGTCCGATTGGGCCAACCAAACTTTAATCTGACAGGCTTCTCCAACAGTTCCTTGAATCGGGCCAGCTCACGTGGGCAAATGATCCCCATCTGAGTAATAGACCTCCATCGGATGCATTTGGCTCGACGGTCACAGGCTTTGAACTCTGGTCCGTGACACTAGAGGGTACCTAACATTATTTAGTTTTTTTTGGGGAAGGGGTGGAGGGGGATTTGACGTGTGTCCCTTTTCATGGGCAACCTGTAAAACCATCGTATATATCGAAGGCAATGGGATGGGACCAATACAAGACCATAAAATTTGTGTTACTCAACCAATCTGGTAATACGTAAAGCTAGAGTCCACATATGTTGAAAGAAAATTGCTCGAGAAAGTGACCGCCCTTATTCCCTATTTAACAGTTCTTCGGTTACTTTATGCAAAGCAAAAACAAGAAATTGAATGGATGAAATATTTCCATTTAACAGCACATATTTGGCCAACCTAAACTGTCGGTTATATATCTAGTTCGTGATGATCATACAATGAACCCTAAGAGACCCAAGCCAGACTGGGAGGGAAGCTGTCGTGTATTGCTGCCAGAGAAAACAGTATGAGTGCTTGATGTTAGATCAAATCATACCAGGAACAACACCTGATCTTAAAAATTGCCACAACGAATAAAAACTATGGTAAATTACAATCAACTCGAAAACAAACCATTATTGGGCTTTAGACATAAAAAATGTTGTGAATTAGTGTGTTGTTTGTAATCCCAATGTTCATAATCTTCCCGGTGGGTATTAGCATAGATTTTCGAATCAAATGTAGACAAAACATGCATGTCACATATTCGAAAAAGTAAACCCCCATTGAGCACGAGCCATTGGCACAAGCCCCACGACGGGGTAAAAATAGGGTAGAAGTGGGGAATCGGTCAAGATAGTGAGAAGTAGTAAGAGGTAGAGGTAGAGAGACAAGGGAAAGGAGGCAACGGCGTTGGCAATGAAAGGGTCTATATAGGAAGAGGAGCAGGGGACGACACTAAAAAGAGCAAGTAGTGGCTTTGACTCCTCAAAAAATTTAAAAAAAAATTGCTATATTATCCCTTTAGAAATGATAATATTATGAATTAGTATCATGGTAAAGGAAAAAGAAAGGAGAAAATAGAAATATTTTGTATATTTCTTAGCTAATTTGTACAAAATAAAGAATATTTAAGACATATAAGAAGAACAGATGAATGCCTTCTTTGAATTGCCCCTTAATTTGCCAAATAAAAACCAACCATTAAGGCCATCAGCAAAAACGTGCTCTCTTCTTAGCATTTTGAGAAGAATCCCATTCAAATCCAAATATACGTCTTTCATCTTCAGCCATCACATCCATTAACGATCCTTGAAGATCCTCCAAGCTGTTTCCTTCCTACAAAAAGTAAAGCCAAACCCCAGAAATTTTAAGTAAACCATGACCCTTTTAATTTCTTGCATATGGAAAAAAGAGGGTATACCTTTGAGTTCACATTTTGCATCATCAAAGCCATTTCTTGCATGAAGTTAAGAAACCCCTGTTATGTAATTCATATCAGTACCGTATAGATTGATATCACATATGGGATTTTTCTAATAAAAAAATAACAGATGACTCACTTCATCATCATCGTCTGTAAGTAGACCCAACAACCCAGCGTCATAAATCTTTCTCTTTCCTTTATCCGATAAAACTGCATAATTATAACAAAAACACATCCTTTAATTAAGTTTATCAATATGATTATCTATTTAATAAACAAACATTAAAAAAAGAACACAAATAACCCACCTGAATAAGCCTCTTGAATCTGTTGAAATCGTTTCTTAGCTTCACCTGATACATTGGGGTTTTTCATCCATCTATCAGGATGCCATTTCTTTCAAAATCACATGCACAAATTACAAAATGAAAGAGAACCCATTAGTTTACATTAATCAAGGAGTCAAGAAAAGTTGACATAATTATATAGTATATATATACCAAAGCCTGTCTACGATAAGCTTCACGAATTTCAGAAGGGGAAGCTTGTTCAGAAATTCCAAGCACTGAATAATAACAAGTTCCAGATTTGGACATTTTTCACCACCACCACCACCACAACAAACAGCAATGAAGCTGTTTGGATTTTATAAAAAGAGGGTTTGGCACTTTAAAGAGGTTGACACAATGACATTATGATTAACGAAATAATATTTGGGTAAGATTTATAGACATGCAATAACAACATGAGTTTCTGCAAGAAAATAGGTGTCGAAGGCGTAGAAAGGCACAAAGATGGGGGGAAGGTTGCAGAAAGTTCGAGAGGGTTCGATTGAAAGTGAGGATTTTGTTGGCCACATGCAGCAGCAACAGTGCGGAGCCACAAGATTGGTGTCTCTAAAGTGCTGAGAAAATGCTGTGGTCCATGCTAGTATACCATTTGTGGCTTACGTTTTACCTTGCCATTGCATCAATTTCTACTTTCATTCCAGTTTGCTTTTTTTTGTTGTTTTTCTATTTTGCGTATTAAAAAAAAGAGCTAGTCAATTAAGTTTGATTTTAAATGTAACTCAAATATAAATAATTCAAATTTATATATTTTTAAATTCGATTGAAATAATGTTGAATCAAAGACACATGTTAGTATCAAACACAGGTTGGAGTTAGTTCTCATAATGTGTTAGGTCATCTGTCTAAATTTAAAGGTTTGTTTGAAAAATAAAAAAATTTAAACAAAAATATAGGCCAAAAAATGAGATTAAACAAAAAATAAGGTCAATTTTTAAAACGGACCAAGCCTTAGGTAGGTTTTTGGCTTGTGCACGACCTGAATTAATTTAATTTTTTAATGTTATTTTGCTGTCATTTCGTTATTATATTACTACTATTTTGTTGTTATTAGTTAGATATTGTAGAACTTTTGTTTAGATATTGTACAACTCTTGTTTTATTATTAATTTTGTTACTATTTTAAATGTACTTGTTTGTTAAGTTGTAATTATCTTTGTATTATTTAAGTATAAATATTTTTTAATGTATTTTTACTTTGTTGAGAAACATTTATTTTAATATTTTTTGTATATTTGATGTATTATATTTTTAATTTTTTTATATAAAAAATAATTTAAAAATAATAAGACGAGCGGGCTGAGTCAGGCTCAAATTTAACATTTTTTATCTAGGTTTGGTTTGAACAGAATTTTAAACCCATTTTTTGGGTCGGATCGAACCCGAACTTAAAATTTTACATCGATCCGACTTAAACCCAACCCATAATCAGATCTAATAGGAGCTATGGTCACTCCAAAAAAATTAACTATAGATTCTTCATAAAATTGTTAAGTTATAGATTAATATATTGATAAAATTGTATTTTACTTCAATTCTAAATTTTTTTAAAAAATTTCTACCTTCACCCTTAAATTGTATTTAACATGACCTAATAGCCATTTTCTTTTCCTTTTCTTTTAAATTAATTGTAGCAAATGTTTTCAAACTATCATCCAAATTTTAAATTTATCTCTAAAATTTAAAATATTTTAATTGAATCCTTAAAATATCATTCTTGCATCGATCAAATCTTTCTGTCAATCTAGTTATCAAGTTTATCATTATAATACTAATTCAGATTTAACGCAGATCATATTTAAAATACATATATCAAATAGTAAACATATATGTACAAACACGATGTCCTTAAAATTTAGGAAGATTATAATTCTTTTTTCTTTTTTTACTTTAGATTCAAGTGGTTCATTTGGTACGTGTATATGTATTTATAATTTGATTCATATGTTTTAAATATTTTCGACTTCATATTTAAATGTTTAAAACTAAATTTAATGATTAAATTGACAGAATAACTTGATTGATATGAAATTGATACTTTAAAACGAGTTGACGAAAAATTTAAAATTAAACCGGGGACGTATGGTGATTGAAGCATTTTATGTTTGTCCAGATAACATTAGTCTCCAGCCCTTGCTTGGAAAATTGGGTCTAGGCCAGCCCAGGAAGTCTAACCCATGTTCAGGTTCAAGGCTCTTACAGTTCACAAGGGATCAAGTCTATATTTGGGGGCTCTAGAATTCTCCCAGACGCCGTACACATGATTTCCTTTTGTTATTCCCAGATAGTACATGCAACAATCGTGATTTCCCTCCCCTTGCGTCCAATCACTTAAATAATCTTGGACTTCAATCATATTTCTTGTTTCATCTAAAATCAATCCCTTTTTTCAAATTAAGAATTGAAACACTATGGAGCAGTTGAAAAATGAAGATGAGTTTTGTGGACAAAGAGCCCAACACCTTGACATGAAGCTACTTTTACAAGACGATGATGCTTTTGAAAGTATCTTCTTTCCCCCAACTTTGTTGGACTACAATCTCACTAACATCAACGAACTCATCGATTTCGACGAACTGCATTCCATTCTAAACGAGGGAGAAGTTAATCAAGGACATGATCAAGGTCGGAGCTGCCGTGGCAGCACTATCACCATGGTGACCACTGCTGAACTAATGAATGTCAAACCTAAACTAAACAACGAACAACATGTGATCAAGAAATGGCGTACCAGGAAGAGACTTGAAAGAGGTTCTAAAGAAGCTGCAGAAAAGAAGGAATTACATAAAATCAAAAATAGAGAGGCAGCAGCTCGTGCATTTGAAGAAAAGAAGGTAAAAAACACCCTAAAGCTAGCTTGTAATTTTTAGACTTCCAAATGAAATCCTTTTTTCATTGTTTTGCACATATATATATCATCAGGCTTACATCAAATGGCTAGAAGTGGAAGTCGAGAAATTCCGCAAGAAGAATGCAGATATGAAAAGGCTGCTTCTGGTACTTGCACAAAATTCCCTTCTCTCCAATATTTTCAAGTATGTATATATATATATATATGTATATATGTATATACATGATAATGTATATAGAGATTGATTTTTTTCCTCTTGTTTTTAAACTTAGGTCTTAGGAAGTAGCATAGGCTCAGACATGGCGCGAAAACAATTAAGAAGGACGGCCTCTGGACTGCTGTGAGCTAATGCTTGGAATCGGAAATATTGCTCTATCTATCTATATATGAATATATATATATATATTCTCCAATTAGATTAGCATTAGTTATAAGTTCTGGAAATACAATGTTTACAAGCAATCATAATTACTCAATTTGATATTACAATTTACTAAACTTGGTAATAGCTATATTTTAAAGTATTATATTAATATAAAATTTGATACTTATAATAATTTGTATACATTTTATATTTGTGTCAATTTCTTTCAACATAAACCTATAGTTGTTGACTTTTTTTTTTTAGTATGAAAATTTCTTGTATTTGATAATTATATTTAGTTCGATTAAAGTTCTCTTTATGGTTTAGGGTAAATTTAGGATTGCTTTTAAAAAATATTTTTAGGACAAAAATATACCTAAACAAATTGTTTTTTAAGTGAAAAATATTCTCCTTAAGTAAAAAAATTAACCCAAAAGCTGAAAATTTTCTAAACTTGGCCTTAGGGCCTGTTTAGTAGTGCTTAAAAAAATACTTTTAGCTCCAAAAGCACTTTTGGAAGAAAAGTTGTGTTAAAAAGTTACTTTTGGCTGAAATTTTTTGCTAAGCTCTTCTAAAAAGGAGAATTTAAATTTAATTTTTTCTCTCCCAAAAGAACTTTTGGTGCTTAATTATTTTTCACTCCTCAAATAATATAGTACTTTCTTCTCTCCTTTTTTTTGGTGCTTAATTACAAATGTGTTAAAATCATTAATTAGAAATAAAAAAATATTTTTTAAAATACTAATTACAAATATTTAATGGTTATATTTAAATATTTAAAATATAGTTTATATATTCTAATTAAATTTTATAAATAATTAATATTTATTGCTTAAAAATATTTAAAATTTATATTTCATATATTAAAATATTAACAACAAGTGATAATAAATATTTTATATTCTTACTAAAATATAATAATATTAACTAATTTAAATATTATTTAAATGCATATTTGTTACTTGATAATAACATGTTTAAAATGAACATTTTATTTCTCCAAAGCACTTTTTGACAATAATGTTAAACACTCAAATTTTAAACTAAACTTTTTAAAAGTATTTTTCTCCATCACTTTTCAAAAACTTTTTTAAAAACATTGCTAAACTAGCCCTTAATTTCATTATGGCCCAATGAGCTCCACCTTTGCAAATTGGACATAATATACTAGCCAATCATGTGAGTGAGTATTAGTTTTTTTGTCTTTTCTTTAGAATAGTTTTTTAGGTAACTACATCAATTATCCCTAACTTTTGATTAAAATTACATTTCAATCATATAACTTTTGAAAGTTATATAATTGTCATTAAAGTTATTGAAATATTACATTTTTGTCACTCATTAGTTAGCTTCCGTTAAGAGGGTTGATGTTCACATTAATTTAAAGGGTTAATAACCAATTTATCCCCTAAATTATAACTAATATATCAATTTGATACTTTCTTAACAATAATTCTAAAAAATTTAAAGGGGTAAACTACTTAGATAGTCACCCAAGTTTTAATGCGTTTCTATTTTGGTTACCGATTTTTTTTCTTAATTTACCTACTTCTATTAGATTAATTTTTATTTTTAATTACTCCACCAATAAATGCCTTAGTCACTTAATGGAATACTGATGCAATAGTCTTTTAATAGGTATAATAACAAATTTAGCTCTTAACACTTTACACATTCTGTCAAATTGGTTTTAATTCTAGACATTTTTAATAAATTTAACCCTCAATGTTTGCACATTTTGTCAATTTAATCCAAATTCAAAAAATTCAATAATTTTAAGAACTTTAAAAAATATATAATTATTATAAAAGGACATAAAAATATAAAGTATTTTAAAAATATATAAAATTACGTAGAGTCTTAATTCTCATTTGGTTCTAATTCTAAAAATTCAATAAATTTAACCTTTACTGTTTGTGCATTTTATCAATTTAGTCCAAATTTTAAAAATTTATAAATAAAACATTCAAAAAATAGTTGATCAAAACCCAAAATCAAAGTAAGTAAAATTTTCTTGTTATAATTCAAAATCATGAAAACCCCACAAAATGCTCCTACTTTTTATATATGCAAAGTTGTGATTAATTACAAGAAAAAAAGTTCAAACTTTTCTTTCTTATTACATGATTTTCTGGTCAATCAAACAAAAGAGAGAAACTTTGTAAAACAATATTCATCCCTTTATCTAATTTCCCGTTCATCTTTAAGATTCTCACTGTTCTTGTACTCTTGGCCAAACCTCACAATCTCAAATACCATACCAAATTCATATCCAACTTTACCAGACTCAAACTATATCATCACTTCGCCATTGAGTACTCACCATTAAACTCACACCCAAAGTCGATTTTTTTATAGACATACTCAAACTTAGTTTCGCATTTTCTTTTTAATTAGGAAAAACCGGTCGGTTAAGCACCAATTAGTTTTAAGCATTTGAATCCCTCAAAGCCTTGCACTTTGCCGTTGAAATGGAGCTAAAGATGTTTCTATAAGTAAAGGCTTTTTTATTTGAATCCCTCAACCAACTATTTAATCATGGTTCTGATTGGATTTGGTAGTGATTGATTCAAAAAATTAATTTAAAGGACTTGTTTAGCTCGGTAGGGTTTAAAGAAAAATAAAAATATTGGTTCAAAAAATTCGAGAGAAATTTTCTTAAAAATTGTTGAAAATTTTGTTAAAATTCAAGAAATATTGATTTGAATCCCTCAACCTAATTCATATTTAAGCCTTTATATAATTTTATATATTCTTTTAGTAATTTATATTTTTTATGTTATTTTATAATGAATTTTATTTTTTTTCAAGTTTTTAAAATTATAATATTTTTGAATTTTTTGAATTTGGACTAAATTAAAAAAAGTGAAAATATTGAGGGTTAAATAATTTGTTGAATTTTTTTAGAATTAGGAACAAATTGACAGAATGTGTAAAGTGTTAAAGACTAAATTTGTTGTTATACTAATCAAAAGATTGACACGTCAACATTTCATTTAGTGACCAATGCATTTTAATGGTGGAGTGACTAAAAATGACAATTTATCTAATGGTGTGACTAAATTAACCAAAAAACAATTCAGTGACCAAAATAGGAACGCATTAAAACCGGGATGACTATCTGTGTAGTTTATACTTTAAATTTTTTAGAATTATTATTAAGAAAAAATTTAAAAGTATCAAATTGATATTTTATTAGAGTTTAGGGACTAAATTAATTATTAACCTTTTAAATGAATGTCTCACGTTGTCCTCTTAGCTGATGAATAAAAAGGTAAGTGCAAAAATATGAAGGATGGACCCACTATTTTACGTTGAGGGGACCCAATATTTTGCACCGTTTATAGATAAGTCGACCGTTGGACGTTAAGAAAAGCCCTCCACTTTTTGACTTTTATCTTCATCCTGGGCCCCTGTACATCGACCGTTTCAATTCACCCAAAATCCCTCAGATCCTATCAGATCTACAGTCCATATTAGTCGACCGTTAATAGAAACTTCTTTTTTCTGCTCTTATAATATAGTAATAGATTAATAAATCCCTTCCATTTCAATTCAAAATTCAAATGCAGCATTTAACTCCTTTCATCTTCATTTCTCTTCAGATTCTTGTGAGTTTCTCCTCATTTCTTTGCTTTTTTTTTCTAGTAATATTCTTTTCTTTTTCTTTCAAAATTTGATAGTAAAGATGGTGCTGAAAACGGCCTCTTCTCCGTCTTCTTCTCCGGTGACGATAACGGTTTCGTCATCGGGAGGCAAAGAGACTGGGAGTAGAAGCATGGGGTTGACGAGTCCAGTTCCACGAGCTTCGAAATCAAACAACCCAAATTCACCTAGTCCGCTGGGTAGCAGAGGGAATCGACGGGCTTCAAGTGGAGGAAGGTATTGCTCCATGTCGCAAGACGATCCAATTCCAATTGAAGAGATAAACTCAGAGTTCGTAACGTATACGGTGCATATCCCACCAACTCCCGATCACCAATCCATCTCAACCTCCCAAACAAGCCTTAACGAAGAAGGGAAAGATGGGTTGAAGCTGAAACCCGAGAGGAGTTTCATTTCGGGCACTATTTTCACAGGAGGGTACAATTGCGTTACCCGTGGTCATGTCATTGATGGTTCCTTGGAAAGGCCCGAGACATTGAAATCAGGCCTGGTTTGTGGGATGAAAGGGTGTGATGAGAAGGAAATTGAAGGCAAATGTGAGTGTGGGTTTAAGATTTGTGGGGATTGTTACTTGGATTGCGTGGCAAGTGGTGGGGGTCATTGTCCTGGATGTAAAGAGCCTTACAAGGACGTTAGCGATGATGATGAAGATGACGAGGTCACGTCTGATTCTGAAGAGGATGATCAGGCTTTGCCTTTGCCTTCAATGCGTGAGTCCAAGTTGGATAAAAGACTTTCACTTGTGAAATCATTCAAAGGGCCGAATCATCCACCAGATTTCGATCATACCAGGTGGTTGTTTGAGACTAAAGGTACTTACGGGTATGGGAATGCTTTATGGCCTAAAGATGGTTATGGATCAGGTGCTAGTGGCTTTGAGAACCCCCCAGATTTTGGAGAGAGAAGTAAGAGGCCTTTGACTAGGAAAGTTGGAGTTTCCCCTGCAATTCTCAGTCCATACAGGTAATTTCTAATTTACCTTCTAATTCTTTTTAGAGTTCCTCAGCATTATTATTGGAACATGAAAGACGAAACCGATATTAAAATACCAACAAGCTGGTTAATTGCAATGTGATTTCAAGTAGAGTGATCTGAATTTATGTTGCAGTTGCAGTAATCTATACTATGGTCAAGTTGTGTGATTTTACATTGAAAATTAGTCTTGAATCTGTTGTTTGTGTGTCTTTGTGCTTAGCCTTGAATTTAAGTTATGTGGCTTTGTGATTTGAATTCAAGTTATGTTGTTTGTCGCTTTGTGATTTTACATTGAAAATTAGCCTTGAATCTGTTGTTTGTGGTTTTGTGCTTAACCATGAATATGTTTATATGTTTATATGTGCAGGCTGCTTATTATACTACGTCTTGTTGCCCTGGGTTTCTTTCTCACATGGAGGATTAGGCACCCTAACCGTGATGCAATGTGGCTATGGGGAATGTCCATAACGTGTGAGCTCTGGTTTGCCTTTTCCTGGCTCCTAGATCAGCTCCCTAAGCTCTGCCCTGTAAACAGAATAACCGACCTCTCTGTTCTTAAAGAGCGTTTTGAGTCTCCGAACCTTCGAAACCCGAAAGGACGATCCGACCTTCCAGGGATTGATGTCTTCGTTTCCACGGCAGACCCTGAAAAAGAACCTCCTCTTGTGACTGCAAACACCATCCTTTCAATCCTAGCTGTTGACTATCCAGTAGAAAAAGTTGCTTGTTATCTTTCAGATGATGGTGGAGCTCTTCTAACATTTGAAGCTTTAGCCGAGACAGCCAGCTTTGCTAGAGTTTGGGTTCCATTTTGCCGTAAACATAACATCGAACCCCGAAATCCCGAGGCGTATCTTGGGCAGAAGCGTGATTTTCTTAAGAACAAAGTGAGGCTTGATTTTGTTAGGGAGAGGAGAAGGGTGAAAAGAGAGTATGATGAATTTAAGGTGAGGATTAACTCATTGCCTGAATCCATTAGGAGGAGATCAGATGCTTACAATGCCCATGAAGAGCTTCGAGCAAAAAAGACACAAATGAAAATGGGAGGCAATCTTTCAGACCCTATTAAAGTCCCTAAGGCTACTTGGATGTCTGATGGTTCTCACTGGCCTGGCACTTGGGCTTCTGCACAGCCTGACCATTCAAAAGGAGACCATGCTGGGATCATACAGGTATATATTTCAGACTCAAATTAGCTACTGCTTTTGTGTTTGTTTCCAAATGCTTAAGTTTTAGTCTTTTACTTTGCAGGCAATGCTTGCTCCACCGAATGCAGAACCAGTTTATGGTGCAGAAGCAGATGGGGAGAACTTGATTGACACAAGAGAAGTAGATACAAGGTTGCCATTGTTGGTTTATGTGTCTCGTGAGAAACGTCCAGGTTATGATCACAACAAGAAGGCTGGAGCGATGAATGCTTTGGTTCGAACCAGTGCTATCATGTCAAATGGTCCATTCATCCTCAATCTTGACTGTGATCATTACATTTACAATTCATTGGCTCTTAGGGAAGGAATGTGTTTCATGCTTGACAGAGGTGGTGATAGGATTTGTTATGTTCAATTCCCACAAAGGTTTGAAGGGATTGATCCCAATGACCGATATGCAAATCATAATACCGTGTTCTTTGATGTGAGCATGAGAGCTCTTGATGGTTTACAGGGTCCAATGTATGTAGGTACAGGTTGCATTTTCAGGAGAACTGCACTCTATGGGTTTAGTCCTCCTAGAGCTACTGAACATCATGGATGGTTTGGTAGAAGGAAAATCAAGTTACTTTTGAGGAAACCCAAGGTGACAAAGAAAGCAGAAGATGAGATAGTATTGCCTATTAATGGGGAACACAATGATGATGATGATGATGATACAGATATTGAGTCTTTGCTTCTTCCTAAAAGATTTGGGAACTCCACTTCTCTGGTAGCATCGATCCCGGTCGCTGAATACCAAGGAAGGTTGCTCCAAGATATGCAAGGAATGCGAAACCAAGGCAGGCCAGCAGGTTCTCTTGCAGTGCCGCGTGAGCCATTGGATGCTGCAACAGTTGCAGAGGCCATTAGTGTTATATCGTGCTTCTATGAAGATAAAACTGAGTGGGGAAAACGAGTAGGATGGATATATGGCTCTGTCACAGAAGATGTGGTAACCGGTTATAGAATGCACAACCGTGGATGGAGATCAGTGTACTGTGTAACCAAGAGGGACGCATTCCGTGGGACTGCCCCTATCAATCTAACAGATCGGTTGCACCAAGTACTTCGTTGGGCAACCGGTTCTGTCGAGATATTCTTTTCGAGAAACAATGCACTCTTTGCTACTCGACGAATGAAGTTCTTGCAAAGAGTAGCATATTTCAATGTGGGAATGTACCCTTTCACTTCTATGTTTCTCCTAGTCTACTGCATTCTACCAGCTGTTTCTCTATTCTCAGGGCAGTTCATAGTGCAAGCTCTCAGTGTGACCTTCTTGATATTCTTGTTGGCCATCACAATCACCTTATGCCTACTTGCCATACTCGAAATCAAATGGTCAGGTATCACACTTCATGATTGGTGGCGAAACGAACAGTTTTGGTTGATTGGTGGAACCAGTGCTCATCCTGCAGCTGTGCTACAAGGACTTCTAAAAGTCATAGCAGGAGTCGACATCTCATTCACCTTAACTTCCAAATCCGCCACCCCCGATGACGAAGAAGATGAGTTTGCAGAGCTATATGTCGTAAAATGGAGCTTTCTAATGGTACCTCCAATCACAATCATGATGGTAAACTCAATCGCAATCGCAGTGGCCGTTGCAAGAACCATGTACAGCCCTTTCCCAGACTGGAGCAAGCTTCTCGGAGGGGTGTTCTTTAGCTTTTGGGTCCTTTGCCATCTCTATCCATTTGTAAAAGGATTGATGGGAAGAAGAGGAAAAGTTCCAACCATTGTGTTTGTATGGTCAGGCTTGCTCTCCATCATTGTTTCGTTGCTTTGGGTATACATCAATCCTCCATCTGGAAGTAAGGATTACATGAAGTTCAAATTCCCTTGATGTATTTTTTTCTGTAATAGGGGCAGCTCAATTGTGCAGTGACATGAAGTTTCTCAACTTCATTCTGTGTATCTCTATATGTTCTCATTGAATGTAATTTTGTTTTGACATTTGTTACTATTCATTTGAAATGGAAACTATTTACCATAAAAGTTTAGGGGGGACCAAAGAATTTTGTTGATGGTCCCCTTCTTCACCCCCACACATTAACCTCAATAGCTGTTTCTAGCTGTAAAAGAGGGTTGTGCAGACCTTCAACAGTCATTTTTAAGCCCGCCATTTTCTTCTTTTGACGAACATGCCCATGCTTTTAAATCTCTCCATGTTGGGAGAAAACAACAGAAGGTTTCCAACAGCCGAAATACATCTTGTGTTTGTTTGTATGTATGAGTAGCAACACTCAAGATTTTTTTTTTTTTATCTACAAGCATGACCCCAAATGCTTAAAGATACTACTATCAGACAGCTATGGAAATCACTGTCGACATTCAATAAGGAGTGCTAATGTGCAGGTGGCATAACAGGGACAGTTTTGTAAGTAACTCAACACCCGCTATAAAAGCAAAATCTTCAAGCAGTAAAAGTTTTCTTTCTTCATAAATGTGGGAATTTAGAAAACAAAATGAGGGGAAACCCAAAATAAAAATTATTTTTAGATTAGATTAGGTAAAAAAAAAAGGGGGATTGATTAAAAAAATAAAAAGAATAAATGTCCAAGGTTTGTTATATGTGCAGGGGCCGGCTTGTGGAACAAAAAGGCTACCAATGCCATGCTCGCCCCTCCTAGAATCATCCAAATGATTAGGACATAATTAAAAATAATTAAGTTGGAAAACCTGTCAACATCATTTCTGATTTCACCACCAAAAACTACGTAGGCCCCAATAGCTGTTACCATGTTTAAATCAATTAATTAGTTAAAAATAGAGTATAGTATATCCCTATTTATTCATAGATACGAAAAGACTAGCAAAGCAGTCGCATGTAGATTGATGCCACATAGCCAATTAGTCACAACATTAACAATGAACCCACCCAACCACAATGGAACAAATCATATGGTGCTGACTAACTTTTATTTTTACAAAATAAAATTCAAACAACTGGCCACGTGTGGTGCCAGGGCACAAAAGAATCCGGTCCCATTTCCTACTTTGAACATTTCTATACGCAACAATGAATTCCCTTGATGCCACCATTGTATATGTATGCACGTATCACATTATTTGGCAATGTAAATAAATAAATAAAAAGTTACAAAAGGGAAAATATATGTGCTTATTTTCATGACTGTGCTGAAGTTATTAACACCGCTGCCAATGGCACCACCGCATCCTCCCCTTTCACCGGCTAATTGGATTCCACGTCTTTGCTCATTGCACTCCTCGCCTACAACCCTATTCTCTTTTTTTAATTGTGAAAAGTAAAAATTTTGAGTAGCTAATGGAATGGGCAATCTAAAAAAGATAGAATTAAAATATGTAAGTGACAAAAATGAATAGTCGTGGTAGGAATTTACCGGCCAATATATCCTTGCTGTGATTTCAATGTGGGTGTCCGTACAAGTCGTAAGGCGCCCACAATGCGTCCAGTGGACATGGCCGATTTGAGTCCAGCCTTAGCCATGGCTTACCGCTACCAGACCAATGCAAGAGGCTGACGGGACCAGGGTGCAATTCTCGACAACTTCCCTTCACATTGTCCCCACCCAACCCGTGCTGGTTCCATCTATGCTCGATGGGCGCCACACGTCCCGCGAAAACCAACAGGAACGGCGGTAACGAACCAAGCTCATAGATCCGGTAACGTTTCTGGATCTGCATCCATCTTTCTATCCGTTTTGTGTACCCGACCCGTCTCCATTTAACTAGATCTATCACCATCACCCCTGTGTTGAAATAGCACGGCTTCCTTCCTTTGAATGTCCTCGAAAACCGTTGGTCCGACCAGAAACCGCCGGTGAAATAGTTTGTGAAGTTGGCGTGGCAATATTCGGGTGCTCCGATTGTCCGTGAACCCAGGTTGGTGATCCATAGCTTAGTGATGTCGTCAACAACGACTAGATCAGAGTCCAAATAGATCACTCTCCGTACGCACGGTTCTAGCAGATCGGCTAAGTAATTCCTAGCGTAATTTAACGGCTGCTCAAGCGCTTGCCTAACAGAAGACGATATCAGGTTCCTTACAATCTCGGGATCGAAATAATAAACCTTGAACTTCAACTGAGGGATCGTGGACCGAACGAGAGTTTCCAGATCGGCGTCTGATACGATGAAATGGAAAAAGATGTTCTCCGGACACAACGAATGCTGGAGAATGGAGTGGACGGCGGCAATTGACCCACGGAGGTAGACAACATCGAGAGTGATGGCCACGTGGACTAAAGAAGGATCGCAGACTCCGGTGATTTTACGGTCGGTGAAGCCACATTCGTCGGCATTACGAAATCCAGAAGCCTTTCGAAAAGAAAACCGATCCTTGGAAGAGTGCGACGCCTGGTACGATGGTAATCGAAGGTAGCTGTCTAGGTGAGAGGATTTAATGGCTTCAGCTGGAGGGAATGAGTGGAGTGAAGGGGAAAGAATAATCATCAACATTGCTGCGAAAAAGAATCCCGAAAATCGCCTTATCCAAAGTATTTTACTACTGCAAATCCCTCTCCTCTTCTTCTTTTTAGATTTAAAATCAAGCCAATCTGCTAAGAGAATGAACAATGAAGAACGAAAGAACAACAGGATTCTCTTTAGGTCCGTCATAGCTCATGAAATGAAGTAAGAAAAAGCTAAGTTCAGATTTTAGAACTGGTGGAAACTGAGGCAGACACTGAAATAAGGGAACCGAGTACTATCGTGCGCCGCCGGCATACTCCCTCTAACTCCCTTTCACTTCTCCTTCTCTTTCTTTATCCAAAGAAGCTGACTGCAGCACCCAGGGAGACAAGGGACAATGAGACGGAGGTGATGATACTAAGAACTTTTATTTTTTCTCTTAGCTTTACTGTTTTTCTACCATAGAAATCCACGGCCGAACGTGATTATAATTTTTAGAATTTAAAAAAAAAATTATATTAAAAGCAGAAGAGAAGAGGGTGTGATTGAATTTGGAAATTGTAAAGTGGCAATGCTTTGAAGAAGGAAAGCAAAGTGCAGACAGCTGTCCTTGTCTTCTTCTACAATGACGATTCTATCCTAAAGCCTTAAGCCAGAAAGCCTGCACGTACGACACTTGGATTGTTCTACACGTCACTTATCCCTTTTTCTTGGATTCTTTTATATATTTTTTAAACATAAATCTTAAAATTATACATTAACTTTTATTATTTAATGTATAATTGTATATATAAATTTTAATGTAATGCAATTATAAACATAAAATTTTAATTATGGTTCAAATATATATTTATAATTTTAATTTTAATTTAATTATATATTTAAAAAAAATAAATACATCAATTTATTTTTATATTTAATAAATATAATTATTTACGTATACAAAATATCAACATAAAATGATGTTATATCAATAATTGTATTAATAATTTATAAGAATCAGATTAAAACAAAATTTTATATATAAAATTACACAAAATCAAAGTTCATGTATATAATTGCACATTAAACTATAGTTTATGTATAATTTTAAATTTTATCCCTATTTTTAATATAATATATAATGTTAAATTTAGTCGTCGATATTTACAATTTTTTGTCAACTTAACTTTTATCTCTTAGTTAAATTTAGTTATTTATCTTTTAAAATGAATTAAATTATTCTTTACGAAAATGATGACTAAAACATTACTTTTTATAATCTTAGCATAGCAACCTATATCAGGTTGATATGACATTTTTTGTTTTATATGCCACATCAACAATCTATATCATGTAATTCTGAACTTTTAAACCTTTAACCTCGAGCTTATAACCTATAGCTCCAAACCTAAAATTTAAATCTTGAATCCAAACCCTAAACTTCAAAGTTTAGGATAAAATAATTACTAAAATTATGTGTGAATGAGATGAAAAAAATTGCACAAAAATTACTATTTTTTTAAAAAAAATAGTTGCAGAAAAATAAAAAAATATTAACTTATGGAAAAAAAATAAAATGATTAAAATTTGTAAATGAAGAAAAGGTGTTTGTTTATAATTTAAAAAATTAATTATTAAAGTTAAATTAAATTGGAGAAAATATTAAATATAGATGAGTGTATAATAATATTTTGTTATCTTTAAAATTTAATAATATGATACTATTTTATTGGTGCCTAAAAACTATACTTTTTAGGATGATCTTAATATAATTATTCCCCAAAAATAATAATATTCTAATGATAATATATATAAATATTAATAGCTAAATTTATCATTATGCCTCTGTATAATAATTTAACAATGTTTAATTACTACAAACATCTTCAAATTATAACATAAATTTAATTTGGTCCTAAATTTCAACACAATTTGACTAAGTCCTTCTATCAACTCATTTGTTTGCTTGGGCATTAAATGTTAACTCAAATTTAGATTTAATTGTAAATATCTACATATCAAGTTAATAGACAACCGAATATAAATGCGTTTAAAAAAATAACTCTTCTAAAATTTACTTTTAAGTTAAAGTTGACCATGCAATGTACATGTTTGTATAATTTGATCTATGTATTTTAAATACGATCAAGTCTAATTTTAAATTTTCATTTAATATGGTTAGATGATTTTGCAATTTAGTTAATAATTTAACCCATTTAAGAATACAAAATCAAATCCAAGCCCACCCGGTTGTCTTTATAAGTTATAACCCGATGGGTTAATCCGTTCCTTTGGAGGGGGTTGCACAGACTTCACGTGACCAATAATCTTAGCCTTAAAAATGGTTATGGTTAATAATTGTCGGCAGGGAGAAAACAGATTTTTTATTCTTTTAATTTATATATGATATTTGATGTGTGATGGATGCAATGATATTGATTCATCACCATATATTTATAATAAATTAAGTCATCATATAATGGAAGCTCATAGATGTCTTTTCTTGTTTCAGAAACATCTTTGTCTTGTTTGTAAAACGTTTTCTTTTGTCTCACTCTTTTTTCCCTAATAACACAAAAATCTTTATACTTCTACTCTCTTTTTTTTTCATAAAAGTATAATTAAAAGGAATAAAATAATTGATTTTCATCGTTTCATTTAAATTAATAGTTATTTAAATAATATTTTACTAAATCAACAATTCAATTAAAGATTATTCGTTAACATAAGAGTTTATCTAACTAAAGATATTTGCATCTTGTCACATGAACTTTCACATTTTGATGGCATCCACCTTGGCTTACTTTAGACAATCTTCTCTTTTGTGCGAACCATCACACAAGCACTTCATTAACTCTTTTTCTTTTTTTCCTTGTTATTTGATGGACTTCCACTTTCCTGTCAATGGTTTCCTATTGCTAGTTTTAGACTGTCCTTCACGGTATCCCCCATCATAGCCTTTGTCCTTAGGTTTGGAAGACTTATATTTGTCTTTTTCATTGAACTCTATCAAGGACTTAGCTATAGCTATGGCTTTGGTAAGATCCTGGACAACTCTCCATTGCAACTCTTCCTTAGCCCATGGTTTAAGTCCATCCATGAAAAAGCAAAACGTCTCTATTTGACCCAAGTAAAAAATCTAAAGCATTAATTCGTTGAGCTCCTACACATACTCATGAACATTGCATTGTTGCATGAGCCGTTACAACTTGGCATGAGCCTCGTCTTCAGCATACTTTAGGTAAATTGTTCCTTGAATTTAGTTTTCAACTCTACCTAAGCTCCAATAGTGGTGCCACCAAGTTTCTTATCCGTACGACCCCGCCACAAAAGAACAACATCAGTAAAAATACATACAAGTAGTGTTTACCTCGATGGCATCATCCTTAATATCGACAATGTGGAACTATTGTTCCATTCCCCAAATAAAGTTGTCTATATCATTTGCAGACCTGGTCCCTTGAATTCTTTCAACTTAGGGACCTCAATCTTGTGCTTGGGTGTCATAGCTAGCATATAATTATACATAGCTATTTTGCACAAAACAAAATCCCTATAAATTCTTTTATCTTTTTCATCAAGGCCATCACCACTGTTTCAAGAGCAACATTTTTTAGGGTCAACATATCTATAATGGCATTAAAAGCACCATGCATCTCACCCTTAAGCTCATCTCCGGCAGAGTCGAGTTCTTCAATGTTAGCCTCAACAATCTCAAGGCTTTCTTGCATATTTCCCCGTAGATTCCTTGAGTTTGATAGCCCTACCTTCCGTTGCTAATAACATATCTCTCAAGCTGCTAGATTTCTCAACCCTTTTACGAGTTTTTAATTAGACACATTCACCATCTACATGAGTTGCCATCTCAATTAGTAACTTGACTAAATCTTGCTCTAACACCAACTATCACAAGCTTATATTTTAATCAAGAAAACCATGCGGCCTTAAGCAAAGAATTTGCTTCAAATTGCCTAAGTCAACCTTAACCTTTGACGTTGAGAATCTGAAGTTAGAAATTTACTAAGCAAAACAAGCTAAAAGCAAGAAAACTCAAGAAAGCTCTAGAGTAAATGCTTAGCATATTGGTTACTTAATGTTTAATGATACAAATGAGACTCGAAAGACCTGTATTTATAGTTGAGTCTCTTACATCAATAGTACATATTAAATTACATTAACAATTTAAATTCAAACTTATCTAGAAGATAATGTTCTATTTCCCTTAGAATTCAAATTTACTTGGTAAAATAAATCTATGGGAGTGTTTACTAAATCATCATGCTTCAATTAGATGAGCTTTCTAGAATGTTCTAAGGATTGAACTATCTTAATAGGTTAAGTAAGCTTAATTTACTCAAATGATCATCTGAAGTTATTTTGTGCTCCTTTGAGCATAGGCTATGACACCAAGCCCTTCCTTTATATAAGTTTCTTCTTTCTCCAACAATACTCTAGACACTGTTACACCACCCAAAAATCTATCTATATATCATTAGATTCTTCGAGTTCTTCACCAGTGATTTTCAATACTTACTTATAAATCACTTGAAATTTCTTCCACCAAATTTTATATTAACAATATTAAATATAACAAATTAGAAAAAAAAGAAATGAAAAATCATATTCACCAAATAAAATATAAATGTTTTCAAAATGATGAAAGACGCAATGATATTGCTACTACGTACATGTACGGATGTAGTACAAATTGAACCTAAAGCATACTCAACTACTTGTTTGTCGCATATAGTAGAAACATACTAAATTAAGATGCCACCAAATTCAATGCATCAAGTTCAGGAAAAAATACCATGAAACCAGGCATATGCATGTGACATAATCTTTCCACATTCATGATCATAATTGTTTGTTACAGCACCGCCCCCACATTTTAGCTTTTAATTAATACTGGCTGCTAATTATTTGTTCAATGACGAAATTGTCGTCCTTGGAAGAAAGGGTCCTGCCCAACCATGAATCCCATATCCGACCTTTTAATCCCACTGAGCTTTTGACTTATCTTTCGCATCATAAAAACACTGGCGAGAGTTTACCAGTAAGATGAAATCAATGGCGTGCACCAAACGTGGGCTTAATGCAAATGTAGTGGGATCTAACTCCACGTTTTAAGTGGATTCCCGTTTGTTAGAGATGAAAATGTGTTCAAACTCTTTCCCACTCCGTATTGTTGAATAGTTTAAATTATTAGTTTTCGATTCAATTCAATAAATAAATAAATAAGTTAATAAACACGAATAAGTAATGATAATATAGAACATTAATTTTATAACAACAATACTACGATTGGTAAGAGTATTATTTTTTTCACATGTTTTGATCATGAGGTAGTTATAAATTAATTACATTGATAATTTTTAGCCACTTACACTACTTCTTTGTAACAAAGAGAAGGAAGGTTTTTTTTATAAGACTTTTTTACTATCCTTCTAATTTCAAGTTCCAATTTGTACAATTTATTCTTCATTTCATGTCTAATTATTTTAACACATATGTATTAAATAAGCTTATTCCTCATGTTATTAGACCAGTAACCATACGTAGCACAAAGTTAAAATTTTAAAGAGATAAAATCTCAAAACTATACATGAACTTTGATCTGATACACAATTAGAAACATGCACATTAATTTTGTGCAATTGGATATATAAAAGTTTGTTTTCAGTCAATTTTCAATAACTGCTAATACTATTATAGATGTAATGTCATTTTATGTTTACGGATTGCATATAGAAATGATTATGTCTATCAAATATGAAAATAAATCCAACTACTTATTTATTTTTTAAACGTGTACAAGTAAATCAAAATCAAAATTTTATATTCACGTTCAAAACACAATCAAAGTTTTATATGCATAATTAGTTTGATGTCTCGTGCGATGTGTTATAATTAAAATATGTTATTTTTTTAGTCTTATGGTAGAAAGAAAACTAAAATTTTAGTTATAATAAATCATATATATTAGTGTAATTGTAATGGTTTGGCTATAAATTGGTGGTTGAAAAGTTCCACCCCTTTAATGTAAATAAATCTTTTTGAAAGCAAAGTAAATAAAAATTATGTTGTATTACTCCATTAATATAAAACATAAAAAGTTATATGAATTTAATATGCTATGAAAAATTGGTTGTGAAATACTAATGTGAATATGAAAAATAAATAATGGGAAAATTCATCAAATGAGATGATGATGGGAAGATGTTGACAAATATTGATTTATATAGGTTTCCATAAATTACCAGAATTGTATATGGTTAAATGTGAAACCAAATAATTCCCTAATTGAAGAAATATTTTATAAATTTCATGGCCAAAAAATAATGCGTATACTAATGTTAAAGATGTGTTTTAGGAAACATCAAATTAATGATTGACCTTCAAAATTGCACTAATTTCAAATTTTAATTCGGCAATATGTCATAAATTAGAATATTGAAAAGCATGATATTATGATATAAATAATTAAATGTCATAAATTATTAATAAGTGGTTGGATGTAATGATAAGACACATTGCACTCTTAAGAGGAGGACTCAGGTTTGAACTTTGGAAACAAACATTGCGATGGTCGCTAAATTGACTAAAAATTTGACTAAGGCAAGCGCATCTATCGAACTGTAGTATAGTTATGGTGAGACCGGAAATATCGTATCTACAAGGACTAAAAGTACTAGTAATTACTATCTTTTTATTATCTAGCCTAAGAATTAAAAGGATGTTTTTAAACTAAGATTAACTATCTAATTAACTAAGAACACGATAGAGATAAAAGTTGGAAAATACTTTTGGAAAACTGATGGAGAAGACAATACCCAAGAAAGAATCCATCTAAACTTCACTTATTACTTCTGAGATGATTTATTCACTTGACTTAATCTGTAGAAATCCCTAGCTTATGTTAATATCTCTCTCGAGACTAAAAACAACTGACTCTAGGTTGGTTAATTGAAATCTCTTTCTAATTAAAACCCCTATTGTCGCATTAACTCGATCTATGGATTCCCTTATTAGATTTGACTCTAATCCGGCAGATTTATGTCGTCCTATCTCTAGGATTGCAATCAACTCCGCTTAATTATGGAAGATCTACTCTTAAACAGGGACTTTTGCTCCACTGAATAAGCACATCAAAACCTGAATTAATATCCTAAAATATTAAAGTAAGGATTAAAACTCATAATTAAGAATAAGAACAAATATTTATCATATAATTCAAAAGATAATAAGATTCGTCTTAGGTTTCATCTTCCCTAGGTATTTAGAGAATTTAGTTCATAACGATGAGGGAAAACATCTCAAAATTGGGAAAATAACAAAACATAAAGAAACCCAAAAACTTTGGTAAAAATTGAATGGAGATATTTAGTCTTGAAGTAAATCCTGCTTCCGAGCTGATTCTAATGGCTGTCTTCGGGTATTTTCTTCCTTCTACCCTGTGTCCCCCATTTGATCCTCTACTCGCTGTGTTTAAATAGACTTTGGAATGCCCAAAATAGCCCAAAATTAGCCTTTTCCGAGTATAATTAAAATAGGTCTCGACAGGGACACTGTCGTGTGGCACGCTCGTGCGATGATGCTCAGGCCATGTGTAATTCTGACATGGTTTTAAGTCGACATGGCTATGACACACGGGCGTATGGCCTACCCGTGTGTCTCACACGGGCGTGTGTGTAATAGCCCTAATTTGACCCTAGTCGGGAAGTGGTTTCAGGACCACAAAACCGAGTCATGAAAATAATTAAATGTTAAATTTCATGTCTATTATATAAGATAATGCATGTGTGAAAAGTTTTATACTTTAATTTTGTCATTTGTATGTGAATTTATTAAATAGGACTTATGTGAGACAATTGTGAAATGTGATAGGTTAATTTTAAAGTGGTCTATTAATGCATATAATAAAGAGGATGGACTTGCATGTCAAATATCCATTTTTTTTAGTAGTGGCTGGCCATGATAATGGTTTATATAAAATATATGTATTATTTATTAGTTAAGTGGCTTTATATTTTATAATATAGATGAATAAAATCATAATAATAATAGAAATAATGGTGAAGAAAACAAAGTCTCATCTTTGTTCTTCTTAGCCGAACTTAAAGAAAGAAAAAGAGTAGCAAGACATTCGGCCATTTGAAACATAAGGAAGGTTAGTAAATTATGTTAGATTTTTGAAATTGTAGCTTGTTTTAAGTTAATTATCATGTTTCTTACTTAGCCCATGCCAAAACTTTGAATTTTGAGTGATAAATTGAGCATTCGGTTATGGTAGATAAGGAAGGAATTTGATTATTGCCTTTAAGTTTTGATGAAGAATTGTTGATGAAAGAAGTTGATCTTGTTAAAAATATAAATTGCTAATACTCATATGTGTAATAGCCGAACATGGATTTGCTTAATGTCTTGAACCAATGTCGTTTGGGGTGTTTTGAAATGAATAAATTAAATGTTTGATCATCTAAGTGTTCGGCATTGTACATGATTTTTTTAGAGTATGATTTTGAATAATATGAGTATTGGAATATGAGTAATGTTATGCATAGGTAAAATTTTTATGTTCGGCTTTGGTAGTATATATGTATAATTAATCCATTTATCTAATAATATATAAGATGTTAAATAATAAGATTTTGATGACTTGTGTTTAATGACATTCGGCCAAGGATCATATGTGCTTGTGTAACAGCCCGATTTTGGGCCTAGTCGGAACAGTAGTTTTGGGACCATTATTCCGAGGCCAGAGAAAATTATTTTAGTATTATTTTGTGTTATAATATAATTTTATAAGTGCATGTAAAATTTGGTAAGTTGATTTTAGCGATTTCTAGTCCAATTTCGAAAAAAGACTAAATCGCGTAAAAGGTAAAAGTTGAGTTTTAATACCTAAAGGTGTTAAATTGCCTTGTATTTTAAATTGGGGGTCTTTAAAGTGAAATTAGGCCATTGAAAGTGTGATGGCCAGCCATGGGAGATAAAATTGTTGAAAAGTCAAAATTAGGTGAAATTTGGTCACCAATTTTGACTAGTTTTATTATTAACAAATAAAAAAAAAAGCTATCATTTTTCTCTTCTCCTCCACCGAAAATGGCAGAAAAGAAAGGGGTTTTGAAGCTCTGAAATATCAGCGACTTGCATCCCTTGCTAGTAAGTGATTTTTAATGTCTTTCTTGATGATTTTTACATTTTTGAAACCCCTAAAACATGAGCTTTCATATAAGGGGTCTATTTTGCAAAATGATGAAGAGTCTAGGATTTTTCCATGAGAGTAAATGTGTTGTTTTCTGTGTTTTTATGGAAGATTATGAGTCCTAGTTGTTTAATAAACAACTTTTGTGAAAGAAATTGCATGAAAACACCTTAAAAAGGGCTAGATTGCTAAGTTGTAAAATGAGTTGTAAATGTATGAAATAGTTGAAATTATGAGTTGCTATAGTTATGAAAATGGTTCATCTAGACTCAAGGAGTAAAGAAATGTGATAAAAATTATTTTACGAGCCTAGGGTAATTTGGTAATTTTGGCAAAATATAGGGGCAAAATTGTAAAAATTGCCCAAGTGTGTCAATGGACTAATTTGATCAATACATTGTTTTAATAAGTTGAATGTGATATTTTAGACGATGAAAATCGAGATTTGGACCTAGAACGGAAAGAAATCGATTAAGGGATAATTACGCCTTTTTTTTTCACCTTTGTGGTATCGAGGTAAGTTCATGTGTAAATAATGTAGCATAATTGTTATTTTTAAGTTATTGATGTTAAATATATGATATGCTGATTTTTATCATGAAATATATACTTTGTGGTTATTTTCGAATAAAATGCAAGTTATGTGTATTATCTGTTAAATATAAAGTGCTACCGAGTATTGGTTTCGGTATTTTACGGAAGATGGCAAGGATATGTGTTCGAGGAAAATCCCGTTCGAACCTTAGGAATAGATTAGGATACAAGTGACATGTCACTAGGATGGTTGAGCATCCGAACTCGTTGAGTTGAGTCCGAGTTCACTTATGGATGCGAATGTTCGAACTCGTTGAGTTGAGTCCGAGTTCGTGAGATGTAACTAGGCATCCGAGCTCGTGTAGTTGAGTCCGAGTTCACTTATGGATGCGAACGCCCGAGCACGTTGAGTTGAGTCCGAGTTCACTTATGGGCGGGTTACATGGTAGCTTGGCTACATATATGGCACTTATGTGCAAACTTTCCATGTATCCGAATTATATTCCGATGTGTTCAACGGGTAAAATTCTACTCAAATAGAGGAATACTCGAGATGAAAGGGACGTATTGGTAAATGTTGTGAAATGGATACTTTGAACAGGTATGTACTTAACCCTCGGGTTGAAAACTCGACATAACAACAATATGGTAAGATGGTAAATGAAAATGTGATATAAATGTCTCGGTGATGATTATACAAACGATGTTGTATTAATTTTGTGAACAATGATCATGAATGAGTAATTTAGCCTTGATAGATTTGAGTTACTGCAGTAGTGTAACTTTGAAAATACACTAAAAATAGTGAAAAATGAGTTAGAGCCAGAATAAAATATGGGATTAAAGCTTAATGAGTCTATGTTCACATGAAAGAAACAGGGGAAGAAAAAGAATTCCATATTATGTGATATTTGAATTCTTGTAAAACAGGGTCTGAATGAATTCGAGATCCCCTGTTCTGAAGTTATAAATTCACCAAAAATTGTACAAAAATTATTAAGAGTCATACCTTACATGCATGGATTCCTTATTGAGTCTATTTTTATGGGAAATAAACGCCATGGTCGTTGAAATTTTGTACAGGGAGAAATTCGGTTTGTAGTGCACAGGAGTCAGAGTGGTCATACCCTAAAATAGGGGAGACTTTAACTAATAAACTGTACTAATTGGCCCAACCAAAAATTCTAGAAAACAATTAGTAAGTAGACATATGAGTCTAGTTTCAATAGAAATAGACGAGAACATTATTCGAGTCTTGTACTATGAGATAATTGAACTTTAGTACAGAAGGGTTGGAACTGTTAGACAGTGAATCAGGGGTAACTTTGAGGAATAAAATGTACTATTTGGATTAACCAAAAATTCTGAAAATTTTATGCAAGAAAGGAAAATGAGTTTAGTTTCAGGGAAAATTAATGGAACTTAATTTGGAGTTTTGTAGCTCCAGATATAAATAATTTAGTGACTATTGCTCAGGAAGACAGCTTGCAGTGAACTTGAGAATATGTTGTAAACATTGATAAAACAAATTAATGAGTTGCTTATTATTTTCATATGAACTTACTAAGCGAAAGCTTACCCCCCTTCTTTCCCATGTTTTCTAGAGTTTCCAGGTTAGCTCAGGTTGGAGGCCGTCAGAGATATTATCACACTGTCGAGTTAACGCTATCGGCGTAAGTAAACTCAAGTGATTCTAGTCTATGGCATGTATAGGGTTTTAATGTGAGTATGTAATATTATGATTTAGCCAAAGGCATTGGCTTGTTATTAAGGTAGTATTAGTCATGTAAATTGGCCTATGTCGGCTAATATCGTTATGGGCCCATATGATTATTCTTATGCATGTATGTTATTATCTCTTGTGATGTGGCTTACAACATGTATGCCTAGAGATTGAATTGAGATTCATTGATGAGCTAATAACTAATGCAGGATTAAGTGATTGGTAAATAGTTAATAATGCTTCATTAAAATGGTTTTTGGATATGATTATGCATGCTTTGTGATGGACATGAGGTTTGATGACATGTTGATAGCTATAGCATTAATATGGTAAAGATGAAAGAAAAACTTATTGTAATGGTTGCATGTGAAATTACCATGGTCATGTCATGTTAGGAAGGTTTAAGTGCCTAATTTTGCCATGTTGTATGCTAGTGTATAAGTATGCGTGCATGTGTTGTGAGTGTGACAAAATGGCTTGGAAAATAGCCTTATTTGTCCAGGTTTTGGACATGGGTTCGGGACATGGGCGTGTCCTTAGCACCCGGGCGTGTGTTCTATACCTACACGGGCGTGTGGATCCTTGATACAAGAGATTTCCTAAGTTTTTCATGAGTTCTCGGTTGGCTCCCAAACCACCCCGAATGCATGTATTGGGCCTCGTAAGCTCGCATAAAGGACAAATTGCATGTGAAAAGAAAAGTTTTTAATTATTTGAGATTTCATGGCCCTGTTTAGTATGAAAGTGTTAGTAAAAGTCAGATAGCACCTCGAACCCCGTCCAGGCGTCGGATGCAGGCGAGGGGTGTTACAGCTTGCTAATTCGGTATAAGTGTATAAGTGCTAAATACCTTGTATTTGAGGTTTTGGAAGAATAAGTAGTAGTTAATTAAAGTGATAAAAGCTAAATTTTGAGATTGATTAAGTTTGGGCATTCGGCATTACCTATAAATTTGAATATGAAGGTTAAATTGAGTAGTTAGGGCTAAATGGGATATATATTAATAAAAAATGGGTTGCATGCATATGAGTATGTATGTATTTGTGTGTGTGCGGCATTATTGATAAATAGCAAGTGGAAATGTGATAAATGTTTAATAAGTTGATATTCGTATATATGGTTGAATTCATGTATAAGGTAGCATGGTAAGTTATGTGAATCTTTGTTTGAGTATGCGAATTAGCTATTGATATAATAAGCATGAAATCGAGTCATGGAATATTTTATAAAACATAATATGCATTGAAATTATATGATTGTCAAATGTGACTATTAAAAAATTAAAGTTGAGTAAGTAATTAAACAAATTCATTTATTTATATTTAAAGCTCAAGAGTAAAGAGGAACTAAATCAGATAAGGGAAAGGAGGAAGCAATCGAGTAGCCTATCCACAACTGTTCAAAATATCCAAGGTAAGTCTTTGAGTAATGAAACTTAGCCTATGATTGATTTGTCATAGATAAATAATGTGACTATGGTTCTGTGTATATTTGTGCATATTATAGCCGAATGGTTATAGAAATCATGTTGGATAGCGAAACGAAATCGTGTTCTTTGTATGTGGCTATTGAGCCGAAAGTGGAATGGTTGATAAGCATGTTATGCTTGTGTTCAAGTAATGTAAATGAAATGCTAATGTGTTATGATATATATATATATGTGCATGATAATGGAGAATTATATCCGAGCTAAGTCTTGAAGGCATTCGTGCTGGTGTTATATCCGGGCTAAGTCCCGAAGGCATTCGTGCTGGTGTTATATCCGGGCTAAGTCCCGAAGGCATTCGTGCTGGTGCTATATCCGGGCTAAAGTCCCGCAGGCTTTGTGCTGGTATTATATTCGGGCTAAAGTCCCGCAGGCTTTGTACTGGTATTATATCCGAGCTTAAAGTCCCGCATGCTTTGTGGTGGTGATTGGATTTGGGTTTTAAACCTAGCAGACTTAATGCCGATGATTGGAGTAAGATTTTGATTTCGAATGTTCGTAAAACTACCATTGAATATGTTCAATACATTAAGTTGGTCAGGTATGTATTATATACTTTTATATGTTAGATTGATCGGAATTGAATCATGAATGCGAAATGAGAAGTATATGTGAAAATCTCATATGTGTATGTGTGTATTCGGTTATGGTGAAAGGTTATATGAGATTGATTTGGTGATATACATGTTAAATAATATGAATGCAAAGAATGGGTAATAAATCTGCTTGGGACAGCAACAGTAATGTGATTTCGGAAAATCACCATAAATTGTGGGAGTTGAGTTAGAGGCTGAATAAATTATGTCACGAAATATTAATGAGTTTAGTTTCTTATAAAAGAAACCGTGTAAGCAAAAGAATTTCCAATAATGAGATATTTGAAGTGGCGTGGAATAGAGTCAAAATGACTTCGAGGTCTCCTGTTCCGTTTTCAGAAAATCATTATAAATGGTAAAAAATGGTTATAAGATAAAATTTATATTCTTAGACTCCTTAATGAGTCTAATTTCAAATGAAATAAACGATAACATATTTCGAATTCTGTATAATGAGAAAATTGATTCGTAGTGAAGAGTGGTTAGAATAGTCAAACAGTGAAATAGGGGAAACTTCAATAAAAATATGGTATTGATTGATCAAACAAAAAATTATGAAAATTTGATGGATAGAAGATATATGAGTCTATTTTCAGGGAAAATTAATGGCACTTGATTTGGAGTTTCTTATCTCCAGTTATAAATAATTTAGTGACTGTTGCTCAGGAAGACAACTTGTAGTGAATTTGTGATTTTGTTGCAAACATGGTTAAAACTTGTTAATGAGATGCTTTTCGAGTTCTTATGATCTTATTTGTGATTTAAATATTTGGTTTTAATTGAGTTCAGATTCAAGTGAGGTGAATTTGCAAAATATGCATTATGTTCATGGATACTTGGCCAAAATGGCAATTATCTAGGAATGATTTCTTGAAAATTTGAAATAATCGATCTATAAGTAAATTAATTGTTTGCATTGCTTAAAACTTACTAAGCATTGAAGCTTACTGTGTTCTCTTTTCCATTTCTTATAGGTTTATACTTTAGCTCGAGTTGGAAGGGCCAGAGATATCATCACACTATCGAGTCATTATGTGAGTTGAGAAGATTGTATATCATCATGGTTTAAGGCATGTATAGGATAGACTATCGGTAGAATGATATTTCGACTTTGTTTACATTATAGCCATGCGAATATGGCTTGCTCATTTTGTTTAGAGAAGCCTTATAATTGAACTAATGTGGTAAAATATTTTAGTTATAACTTGACAATAGTTAATTTGTTATTAGATATTCGGTTATGTTTTGATAGTGAGTCATTTTGGAAATTTATAAGAGCTTTTATGGAAAATCAATGAGAAATGTTTGCATTGTTGATAATTTATGTCTGGTAAGTATCTTTGACCTTATAGAAGTTTTGTTCAGTCAAGTAATACCTCATAACCTTATTTTGGCAACGGATACGGGTTAGGAGTGTTACATTTAGTGGTATCAGAGCTATGGTTTAGTCGGTTCTCGGACTAACATAGCAAGTGTAAGAGTCTAGCTATACATGCCGTAAGTAAAGTGTGATAGTGTGAGGTCTCCCGGCTCTTATAAATTGTTTTGCTTAGGTAATGATGTGTTCCAACCGAGTTATTATTAATTGATCTGAAATTGATATTGAACTCATTGTAATATATATGTGATATGATGGAATTAAAAAGGTATGAAAAGAATTTTATGATATGTGTGCATCAGTGTAAAGAGATGTATGAGATCGTATAAAGTAAATGGTAATGAAAGATCAAATTGGATAGAACGCAGGAAATGAGTACGATCGTTCAATAATGAATTGACGGAAAAGACCATGATTGGACCATGGCAATACATGAGACAGATGAGCTAGTGTAAGACCTATCGGAAATAGGCATCAACATGGGTAGAGCAAAGTTAGTATAAGGCCATAGTTGGACTATGGCATCAAGTAAGCGTCGTACTCGAAACCGTAAGATGTTTTTCAATGGGATAAATATTGACAAATGATCAAGACTATATGTGGAAATTTGATAAGAAATTATTTGGTAATTTGAGTAATAGAAATGAAAGTTTGAATCGTGATAAATTCACTTATGTTTTGTTAATACTCACAAGAAATAAAGTTGCATGTGAAGCTGAGATATGTGAAAATGTGTTTGTAACAAGATGAAAAGTTGAAATGTTTGAATGAAGTGTTCGAATCAAGGATTTGGCAGAATATGAAACTCCCTTTCGAGGCTTAACGACCTCACCTCCTTACCAGTGATATGATTATAAGGTTTCAGCGGAACGAAATAGAACGACTTTGCAAAGAAAGATTAAAGAGTTAAATAGTGAGATAATGATAAAGTAAGCAAAGTTCAGAACGATTTGGCAATGAATTAAGGCTGGAAGGACTTGTACAATGTCCCGAAGGTTCTTCAGATTGAATATTGTCATTAGTAAAAGAAAGTTGGTCTGGTAATTTAATTCAATCAGATATGATGTCTAAGTATGTATCTGTTAGAAATTCTTCCTGAGTGGTTTTCATTAATGAATGAAATAGAATGGAATTCGAAATGACGAATGAATAGTAAGAGTGTCTGAATTGGATAATTACAGTCAAGTGAATTTCGATGATTTCTTTTGAATATTCTGTATATTTCTTATTCTCAGAGACACATGTGTGATTGTTCCTTTTTCTGATGAAAATGCTATAAAGTGAGAATGTTATCTGACTCTTATGTTTAATAAAAGTATTGCCATTTTGATTGGTTTATAATCGGTATCATCGTATTCCTCTGTTTGAGAATTTATTGTAGTATGATCGGAATGAATTCGGGGATAAATTCATATGAGGTTATTCTTCTATTTCTATTGATTGGTATTCCATCTTATAAAAATGTTGAAGAATGTGTTATTTCTGTTATAGAGGAAATTTCAGGGTTATTAATTGTAGTCTTCTTCTGGTATTCTCTGAAGAGTTATTTTGATCTTTATTTCTATGTTCTGGGAGATTCTATTCTAGGATTTCTGATACAACATTGTATTTTGGATTTTTGTATTCTGGTTTTCTTTTCATTTTTCTTATATGAATAATTAGATATGGCTCAATTCTAAAGTGTATATTTTTTTATCTGAAACAATTATGTTTATAATGATTATATATTTGGATTTCTCTGATTCTTATGAAAGAAATGGCCATAAATAAGGGTCTGAATGATAGAGAATTCAGCTCAGACCTATGGATTGGTTTTCACTTATATATTAGTGAGTTAAAGATTGAGTGTTATGTTCTTTCGAGTTATGCAGTGATAATGAATTTTGATTAGTTATCTAAAGAGATCTAATAGAATGTATATTTGAAGAGTTACGACATGCACAAAGAAAAGTAGTCTTGAAAAGTTATTATTTGTTAGACAAGACTGATTCAGTTGTGTGGTTTAACTCGGATTATATGTATGATTGAATTTGTTAAAGATTCAGAGACAAATGTTAAAGTTATTATAAAAAGAACTGTTCAGCTGATAATTAGAGATGATTGTGGTTGTGTCAGTGTTGCATATCTGACAGTTTCGAGTATTCGAGGGAAAAATTTGAATGTTTCTTGAACCAAGGAATAAAAGTATTGAACGTTAAGCAAGGTCTATTCTTCTAGTGAAATTGAGAAGTATAAAGTATATTGAGATGTGATAGTTCAAAATGAGTTCAGAGTAACAGTTATTCGATTATGGATGTTTGGACATATGAAATTTCTGTTAATGTTATTATTGTTCTTATATGGAATAAGTATTCAGATGGGTTAAAGGATTTTTATATGAGCTCCGACTGTGAAATGTTTGTTTATCTGAGTTAAAATAAATAATACAGATATATGGATCAGGTGTGTAAGTGACTGTGTATTGTAGCGTATTTCAGAACTATATTCAGATGACAAGTTACTATCTGTCAGAGTTGAAATTTTGTGTATATGGAATAAAAGCAATAAGTGATGTTATAGAAGTGTTTATGAGACAGAATTGATATCCAAACCGAATAAAAAAAATTTATTTGTCTTCTGAAAAAGAAATGTCATTGGGTCATGATCGATCTTTTAACAAGGAAGAATCTGTGTCTTCAGTTTAGTATGTACAAAATTTCGATCGATAAAGTTGTTGAGATATTTATAGTATAGTCAGCCAATGTGATCTGTCAGTGTGAATTATAGTTTAGAGATTGTTGGTAAAAAGAGATACATGTGATGAATGGAAATTTGTGATTCTGAAATTTTTGAAAATGTTTTCAGAGTGGAAACTATTTTTTTATAAGATTTTCGGGGACGAAAATCCCTAAAGAGGGGAGAGTTGTAATAGCCCTAATTTGACCCTAGTTGGGAAGTGGTTTCAGGACCACAAAACCGAGTCATGAAAATAATTAAATGTTAAATTTCATGTCTATTATATGAGATAATGCATGTGTGAAAAGTTTCATGCTTTAATTTTGTCATTTGTATGTGAAATTTATTAAATAGGACTTATGTGAGACAATTGTGAAATGTGATAGGTTAATTTTAAAGTGGTCTATTAATGCATGTAATAAAGAGGATGGACTTGCATGTCAAATATCCATTTTTTTAGTAGTGGCCGGTCATGATAATGGTTTATATAAAATATATGTATTATTTATTAGTTAAGTGGCTTTATATTTTCTAATGTAGATGAATAAAATCATAATAATAATAGAAATAATGGTGAAGAAAACAAAGTCTCATCTTTGTTCTTCTTAGCCGAACTTAAAGAAAGAAAAAGAGTAGCAAGACATTCGTCCATTTGAAACATAAGGAAGGTTAGTAAATTATGTTAGATTTTTGAAATTGTAGCTTGTTTTAAGTTAATTATCATGTTTCTTACTTAGCCATGCCAAAACTTTGAATTTTGAGTGATGAATTGAGCATTTGGTTATGGTAGATAAGGAAGGAATTTGATTATTGCCTTTAAGTTTTGATGAAGAATTGTTGAGAAGTTGATCTTGTTAAAATATAAATTGCTAATACTCATATGTGTAATAGCCGAACATGGATTTGCTTAATGTCTTGAACAAATGCCGTTTGGGGTGTTTTGAAATGAATAAATTAAATGTTTGATCATCTAAGTGTTCGGCATTGTACATGATTTTTTTAGAGTATGATTTTGAATAATATGAGTATTGGAATATGAGTAATGTTATGCATGGGTAAAATTTTATGTTCGGCTTTGGTAGTATATATGTATAATTAATCCATTTATCTAATAATATATAAGATGGTAAATAATAAGATTTTGATGACTTGTGTTTAATGACATTCGGCCAAGGATCATATGTACTTGCTAATTCGGTATAAGTGTATAGGTGCTAAATACCTTATATTTGAGGTTTTAGAAGAATAAGTAGTAGTTAATTAAAGTGATGAAAGCTAAATTTTGAGATTGATTAAGTTTGGGCATTCGGCATTACCTATAAATTTGAATATGAAGGTTAAATTGAGTAGTTAGGGCTGAATGGGATATATATTAATCAAAATTGGTTGCATGCATATGAGTATGTAATGTATTTGTGTGTGTGCGGCATTATTGATAAATAGCAAGTGGAAATGTGATAAATGTTTAATAAGTTGATATTCGTATATATGGTTGAATTCATGTATAAGGTAGCATGGTAAGTTATGTGAATCTTTGTTTGTGTATGCGAATTAGCTATTGATATAATAAGCATGAAATCGAGTCATGGCATATTTTATAAAACATAATATGCAGTGAAATTATATGATTGTCAAATGCGACTATTATAGAATTAAAGTTGAGTAAGTAATTAAATAAATTCATTTGTTTAAATTTAAAGCTCGGGAGCAAAGAGGAACTAAATCAGATAGGGGAAAGGAGAAAGCAATCGAGTAGATAGAATTAAAGTTGAGTAAGTAATTAAACAAATTCATTTGTTTAAATTTAAAGCTCAAGAGCAAAGAGGAACTAAATCAGATAGACGAAATGAGAAAGCAATCGAGTAGCCTATCCACAACTGTTCAAAATATCCGAGGTAAGTCTTTGAGTAATGAAACTTAGCCTATGATTTGATAAAATCTTGGTATATAAGCAAAATAAATAAATTGTGACCTATTGGTTCTACTTGAATTACGTAGTGGGATAAATAATTTGTGCATATGACTTGTAGCCGAATGGTTATAGAAATCATGTTGGATAGCGAAACGAAATCGTGTTCTTTGTATGTGGCTATTGAGCCGAAAGTGGAATGGTTGATAAGCATGTTATGCTTGTGTTCAAGTAATGTAAATGAAATGCTAATGTGTTATGATATATATATATGTGCATGATAATGGAGAATTATATCCGAGCTAAGTCTTGAAGGCATTCGTGCTGGTGTTATATCCGGGCTAAGTCCCGAAGGCATTCGTGCTGGTGTTATATCCGGGCTAAGTCCCGAAGGCATTCGTGCTGGTGCTATATCCGGGCTAAAGTCCCGCAGGCTTTGTGCTGGTATTATATTCGGGCTAAAGTCCCGCAGGCTTTGTACTTGTATTATATCCGGGCTTAAAGTCCCGTATGCTTTGTGGTGGTGATTGGATTTGGGTTTTAAACCTAGCAGACTTAATGCCGATGATTGGAGTAAGATTTTGATTTCGAATGTTCGTAAAACTACCATTGAATATGTTCAATACATTAAGTTGGTCAGGTATGTATTATATACTTTTATATGTTAGATTGATCGGAATTGAATCATGAATACGAAATGAGAAGTATATGTGAAAATCTCATATGTGTATGTGTGTATTCGGTTATGGTGAAAGGTTATATGAGATTGATTTGGTGATATACATGTTAAATAATATGAATGCAAAGAATGGGTAATAAATCTGCTTGGGACAGCAGCAGTAATGTGATTTCGGAAAATCACCATAAATTGTGGGAGTTGAGTTAGAGGCTGAATAAATTATGTCACGAAATTTTAATGAGTCTAGTTTCTTATAAAATAAACCATGTAAGCAAAAGAATTTCCAATAATGAGATATTTGAAGTGGCGTGGAATAGAGTCAAAATGACTTCGAGGTCCCCTGTTCTATTTTTAAAAAATCATTATAAATGGTAAAAAAATGGTTATAAGATAAAATTTATATTCTTAGACCCCTTAATGAGTCTAATTGCAAATGAAATAAACGATAACATATTTCGAATTCTTTATAATGAGAAAATTGATTCATAGTGAAGAGTGGTCAGAATAGTCAAACAGTGAAACAGGGGAAACTTCAATAAAAATCTGGTATTAATTGGTCAAACAAAAAATTATGAAAATTTGATGGATGGAAGATATATGAGTCTATTTTCAGGGAAAATTAACAGCACTTTATTTGGAGTTTCTTATATCCAGTTATAAATAATTTAGTGACTGTTGCTTAGGAAGACAGCTTGTAGTGAATTTGTGATTTTGTTGCAAACATGGTTAAAACTTGTTAATGAGATGCTTTTCGAGTTCTTATGATCTTATTTGTGATTTAAATATTTGGTTTTAATTGAGTTCAGATTCAAGTGAGGTGAATTTGCTAAATATGCATTATGTTCATGGATACTTGGCCAAAATGGCAATTATCTAGGAATGATTTCTTGAAAATTTGAAATAATCGATCTATAAGTAAATTAATTGTTTGCATTGCTTAAAACTTACTAAGCATTGAAGCTTACTGTGTTCTCTTTTCCATTTCTTATAGGTTTATACTTTAGCTCGAGTTGGAAGGGCCGGAGATATCATCACACTATCGAGTCATTATGTGGGTTGAGAAGATTGTGTATCATCATGGTTTAAGGCATGTATAGGATAGACTATAGGTAGAATGATATTTCGACTCTGTATACATTATTGCCATGCGAAGATGGCTTGCTCATTTTGTTTAGAGAAGCCTTATAATTGAACTAATGTGGTGAAATGTTTTAGTTATAACTTGACAGTAGTTAATTTGTTATTAGATATTCGGTTATGTTTTGATAGTGAGTCATTTTGGAAATTTATAAGAGCTCTTATGGAAAATCAATGAGACATGTTTGCATTGTTGATAATTTATGTCTGGTAAGTATCTTTGACCTTATAAAAGTTTTGTTCAGTCAAGTAATACCTCATAACCTTATTCCGACAACGGATACGGGTTAGGAGTGTTACAGTGTGGATTACCCGTGTGGAAGTGTCTAGGCTGTGTGAAGCACTGAAATAAACTCATTGTATCCTTTTTTGGCCTTTTTTATTGAAATTTTTGCTTTCCTATGCTCATTTGGATATAAAATATGAAATTAAAGGGTTAGGAGCATCAAATTCACTAAATCTTGTGATAAATCGTCCAAAAATATGCCAAGCATGGGGGTTAAAATATGTTACTTTTGAGGTTTATCAAATATCCCCACATTTAAGCATTTGCTTGTCCTCAAGCAAAATACTCAACTCACAGTTAAAATGCATTCTTCTCAACTTGTAATTCTTATCAATAATGTTTCGAAATAATTCACAAATAATCATACATTGAGAATTCAACTAAAAGAATATCAAAGTTTCAAACAATCCAAGTTGAGCATTTTAATCATAAAATCATAGGTATTTCCATTTATCTAAATAATTACCTTTAATTCCAAACTGAAAAGAGTTGACATCCTCACTAAAGATTCACTCAAATCACTCAAAGTGTTTAAGGTTCAACAATTAAGTACTCAATAGTCAAACATGAAAAGTTATTACCATAGGCTTACATGAAAATCAAATCTCTACCACTATAAATGAGATGATACACAAATCAAAAGGTCTTTAGTAGGGTTGTAATGGGGCTTGGGTTAAAGGTGTGAATAAAAGCTAAAAAAGAGGGTTAGAATCGAGATCGATTTAATAAATTACCAAACTTATAAAAATAAAGCTAATTACTGAATTACAAACAAGTGCCAAAATTAAAACTATCCAAAACTAATGAAGTGAGCTTTTTCTTAAAATAGTAACTTTAACTTATCCAAGCTCATTATGAAAGAATAACAATATGTAATTACATGAATATATAAATATATGTTTTTTTTTAAGAATAAGAAAAAAAAGTACATAATAAGAAATAATTCAGTAACTAAAATGAACGAACATAGTTAGGTAACTAATCAAATCAAATTTCGATAAAAAGGGAGTCAATAAAAAGAGAGAAATTCTTAACGAATCAAAAAGGGTTAAGTTGTGGGTTATCATTAAAGGGAAATCAAGAAATGATGTTCAAGGCTCAAAGGGGTTCACTAAAGGTTAATTATGTAGGTAGGCTTTTTATGGAGTAAGTGGGTTAAAACTTAAGTGCCTTCATCATCTTAGTATATCAAATCAAAGGTGTGGTCTCGACATGTATAATCAATGCAAGTTCTAGAATAACAAATCAGTATGGACTCACTCATAACCATCAATAAAAGTGAACAAGAAAGATATATGCTCTAAAAGGCTCAAAATCTCACAAAAATTATGGGTTTTTGATGTCAATCCTGTAAATTTAGAACTTCAAGATAATACCTCATTTCAGGGAAACAACCTAACAATTTTAATTCTAAAAAATTCAACTTATCATGCTTGATTCTTTATTGTCCTAAATTTTAAATAATCAATGCACAATTGCCTATGTTTTAATCCAAAACATATCAATAAAAATCATACATCAATCAAAATTCATTCTAATAGTAATATGAGAAAATTATTTGAGAACAAAATATAATTCAGAGATTTTCTAATAATCATATAAATAACCTCCCCACACTTAAGATGTACATTGTCATCAATGTACAAAGATAGATAATAACAATATAAGCATAATATCATAAAAGAGGGGGAGAAGCGAAACTACCCTGAATTTGGATGTAATCCTTGGAATAGCGAAAGCGGATTTATAGATATTGGAAATGAAGTGCATGCGTAATTAGTCAGAAGTGAATGTGGGGTAGGATACCCCGTTGGTGGTTGAGGTTGGGTTTGACAATCACAACGCCAAACGAAGAGGTTATCGTGGTGGTCGGTGTCGTGGTGGCTATGGTCGTGGTCGAGCAGGACATGGCAGTCGTGGATTATCTTTCCCAAAAGGATTGTTTGTATATTCCTGAGTAGCACCAATCGACTGAACCTTTTGAAGCTGCGATATCACCAGTAATGTTTTAAGGAGTTATATCGATGGGGTTGTTATGGTTACTCATAAAGGAACAGCCATATAATTAAGGAGTTCAAAATATACTAATAAAAGTATTTTAGAACATGAAAAATAAAAATAAAAATAAAAACAAAACAAAAACAAAAACAAAGTGAAAATAAATGGACTCAAAAGTCCTCATCGGCAACTAGATCGTGAGGTGGTGGTGCTGAAGATGAAATGTGGAAATGTTGGCAAATCTGCTGTAGAGTCGCCTCTATATTGTCGAATCGCTGAGCTGAGCTGTTGAACTGTTGAGTACAATATTGCTCGAATCGAATCAGGTGGTCAAAAATTTCTGTCAATGAAGCAGCCAAATGAACTGATCTGTGACTCGGAGGTGACTGAGAAGGTAGGTTCTTATGAAAGGAAAAGATATCGTCAGTAATATCCTCAGGGTCATCCTGATCGGTGGCTCGTGCTAATCGGTATTGAGGAGGATCGAACCCACGACGACTCTCTATCATCCTTATGTAGAGCATACTTGAGATGACCTGTGGGGACAACAGCTTAAAGTGTCCTTATATTTTTACTTGAAACCCTAACCCTAAAATTTTCCCATCCCTATTTAAACCTACTATTAACACCCCCTTTTCACTATTCACCCATTTGCCTCCGTAGTCTTACCTTCTACTACAGCCACCACTCCCCGACGAGCCACCAGCGACCTACTCCCCCACGCACGAAATCCCATCTCCCCATTCACCATTCTTCAACCCCTTCACTATCCCCCTTCCCTCACACAAGTTTTCACTTACGCCCAACTCAACTCCGGCCACCAACCCCAACTACCCAGCCACCATTACACGCCCACGACGAGTTCACCCCCACTGTTCGCCTCTGTTAACAGCACTACCATCGTCCCTACTATACAAAACACCACCAGTTCCCTCATTTTTTCCCCTTTATTATTTTATTATTAATAACTCTCTAATTCATTCTTTGTTTTCTATTTTCTTAGTTATCACTCATTTTCCTTTATTTATTTTCACGACTTGATTTCAAGATGAGTATTAATTCATGAATATTGTGATTCACATAGCTTGTTGCCCTTTTTCTAAACATCATGATTCCTGGTTAGCTATTGATGTTATTAGTTAAATTAGGTGTTTAGACATTCTTTGATTGATTTTCAGATTCTCATTAATTTTTTTCGCTATGTCATGATTTGTCCATATTATTTCAGTGGTTTTGTCGCTATTGTTACTATAGGTATTCAGCATACTTAGGTGTGCATACATTCTTTTTGTCATTTGATTCTATTGTCTTATGACTTAGTGCATTTTGAGTGATGTTCCTTTGCTTTCTTTCAGCAACACATGACAAATACTCGTGGTAAAAAGTCTGCAGTCTCAGCTTCTAAAAAGAGAAAGGGATCAAGTGCGACCTCCTCGAGTGGGACCACTGAGGTGCGCCATCCTTATCTCCAATTCCTACTAGGACCTCAGGAGGAGTTGTTTCAAATTTTACATGTTCAATGAGTTATTTCAGATTTTACATGCCCAACCCCTTGGGGTGGATTGGTGCATTGATTGGGCCGCATTAGAGCAGGTCCACCTGGCTGACTCAGTTCTGGCCCTTCTCTCTACCGCTCTATGGGACCGTTTCTTCGACATTGTAGAGCCGATTTATATGGAGCTCACTTTGGAACTGTGCTCGACATTCCTCCTCCAAATAGTCATAGCAGAGTTAGATGACCCAGGCACCATTCAGTTCCGACTTGGCAGTCTAGTGTGTTAACTAAGTGTCCCGGAGTTCAGCGTGGCCTTGGGACTTTATACCGATAAATTTATGGAGGCTGACGATTTTCCCCATCTTCACCGTCAGATTCATTATTCACCCTTATCTTGTTGAAACGGTCTCTCACCTACAATAGGAGCCTATGGTCCCAGTCGTTTGAAGGCATCAGTTCTCTCCCTAGCCCTACGATATGTTCACGCACTACTTGCCCACACTTTAACAGGGCAACGAGAGAGCACTGGCATCGTTAATACTCACGACGCATACTTCTAATGGAGCATGAGGAAAGGGCATGTTTTCGATCTTGCATACTTCATTGTCTTCACTTTTCGCCATCAGACCGAACAACACAGAAAGGGAGCCATCTACATTGGCCCTTACGTAACTCGTCTAGCTCGACACTTTGGGCTCCTGAACACATTGGCACAATCCTCATCCTTATGTAGGTTCTCATGAACACTAGTGGACTTTAAAAAATTATCACAATGCAGAAACCTCCTTCCTCTGATCTGTCCACCTCTCTTCTCGTTATTTGAAAGAATGACATTAACATCCCTAATAGCGAGCCAAGGGACCCCCCCACATCCCTAATAGCGAGCCAAGGGACCCCCCATAGGAATAGTAGCCTTAAGCCCTTCCTAGAAAAATTTTCGTTTTTACTGATCAAGACTTCTATACACAAAAGTGATATAAATAGGTTAGCGATGAGAATGATCAATGAAACAAATTAGAATAAATTGAGGATGATTATGAACTACCTCAACCTCAACCAAATCCTTTCAACCAACCCAAATACCACTAGAAAATCCAATAGATTCTACACGATAAGAAAATTGAAAACCTAACTTGTCAATGATGTTATATGCATTTGTTCAATTAACTCTTGTTTTCAACAAGCTCATGATATCTTGTTTATATTCCAAATTATACTCCCAAAATATATGAGGAAATTTTATACTTGCGCAACCTTGACAATTCCACGAAAAAATTAATAAATTCATAAAAAATACAAGAGTTAAAGGAAAAGAGAATAACCTCTACTATTTAGCGGAAGATAAACTTTCCAAACCTTTTTCATTCCTTGATTGAGCTCCCGTGTCCCCAAAAATATCAATTTGGGAACTAATAAGTTCAACCATAGAGTTCATTATGTCCGAAAGAGAAAAAAATGAATTCCCCAAAGCCTTTAATATTTCTCTATGACCTCGAAGAGTCATATTCAGAAACTTTCCATTCCTATTTAAATTATTTTTTCCACCATTCCCACGTCTTCTACCAACATGAATGCCCTTCCCTAACTTTATCAAGTTATTTGCCTTTAAATCTTTTCCTTCCACTGTAGTCAATTTTTCCTTAAAAGAAATGGTCAAATGCTTACTTGGGTCAAGCCTTCATTCTTTCAAAGGAATATCTATCCCACTTGGTCCTAAAAAAATAGGATTTAAAAAAGTTGTTTAGTTAGAAATTATCTCTATAATATTAAGCTTATTGTCAACACAAAACTCCTTAATATTTTCATTGACAACCAGTACATTAAAGTTAACATAGGAAATATTAGGGTGGGCATCCCCACTTTCGGTGAAAATAAAAATGAGGGGACTAATGGGCTAATTGCCCATCTCTTTAGCTTGTTGTTCTTCTATACCTAGATTTGGGTTATAAAAGGCCAAATGGGCAACAGTCAACACCGACCCACCTTGTACACCAACAGCCAAATTCATTTTCTTATTATTTTTATTTTTGGATGGGCCTACTATTTCCTTTACTTTTTGAAGTAAAACCCTTTGTGATGCCCTTTTAGGAGAAGCCCTAGGTTTTAGATTTTCAGTCGAAATCTTCTACCCTTCAACCCCCACTTATCGCCACTATTAACGCTGAAAGATAAAGTCTTAAATCTGGAGCCATTCCCTCATATCCCAAAACAAAAGCCTGTTGAATACAATTCGGCCTTGAACTCCACCGAGATTTCCTATTGATAACCATCCAGGGCCCGTACGCCACCAAATCCCCGACTGGATTCTCCTTCACCACTGTCAAAACCTCCACCTCCAATTGGCTCGTTTCAGTAGCTTTTTTTGGACACATCTTTCTCATATGGACATATCGTCCACAACTAAAGCACACCATCGAAAGTGATTCAAATTCCATCCATTGGACAGTTTCATTTATTAGCACCTAAGAGATTAATGGCTTGTCAAGGTCCACATAAATTGGCATCCGAGCAAATTTTCCTCTTGTTCCACTGTCTGTGTTGAAACCCAATTTTGTAACCTTACTAATTGTCCCCCCGATTTCTTTAAGAATCCTCCGTTTGTACAAGAAATCCGAGAGATTTGGAAATCCATGCTTTAACAACACCCGAGTAAGGTTTCATTGGGTTAAAATTCAGACTCCAATGTTGCATTGTAAGGTATTGCCCGTAAATAATCCATGGTCCTTAAAACAAAACTTTCTCAAAATCTTCTTTGTTTTGGAAATTTGCTAGAAAATATCTGTTTTATAAGTCCACTAGATGAAATAGTTAGGAAGGTCTCCATAAACTATTAATTCTATTTTCCAAGGCATTATATCCTATAGAACGACCCAAAAGCTTGATTACCACCATGGTCTCCATATCTTTCATTTAAAATTAACCGACTCTTTCAAAAAAGTTAATCGTAGGGATTCCATTCACCATAGTTCTTGTGATATCCCCTTTTAACAATTAGATTTCTTTGACATGTCCAAAGTTGGACCGGGTCTCTGACGCCCTAGTGTCACGGGGCTAAAACTTTAGTCTTGCAATTCATGCGGCCTTAGACAATTCCTTCGTTTCAAATGTGCCTAAGTCAACTTAATTCCCACAAAGTGAGGATTCTCGCAGAACCTTTTAGGTAGAGGTGTGCATAAGCCGGGCCAGGCCGGGCCCAGACAAAATTTTAGGCCTGTTTTCTAGGCCCGAGCCTAGCCCGACCCGAAATAAAATTGTTAAGCCCGAGCTCGACCCTTATTAATTTTTTTAGCTTATTTCATTAAATAAAAAAATTTTAAAATATAATAAATCAAATACATTTAAAACAAATATTAAAACAAGAAACAAATAAAAAATGATACTAAAACAATTCTTATAACAATACACAAATTGAAAATATAATAAAAAGTGATTATATTAAAATTGAAAATAAAATGTAAATATGATTAAAAATAAAATATATATATATATTTAGTATATAATTCGGGCCGGGGCCGGGCCAAAAAAGTTTCACCCGAGCCCGGCCTGTTTTCTAAACTGGCCTCATTTTTTTGCCCAAACCCATATTTTGGGCCTATATTTTTACCCGAACCCTCCCATTTTTCGGGAGGGCCTTCGGGCTGAGCCGGTTAGCCCCGCCCATGCACACCTCTACTTTTATGGCACCAATTTATATAGAGGAAGCAACACAAGCCAAAAGAGTGCTCAAAAGAATAGAATATGTATAGAAAAATAATACACGAGATGTGCTTAAGTAAATGCTCTCAATTTAGTATTCGCTCTCAAAGAATACAAAACAATGGATGATTTACAACTGAGGGGGAAAGTCTCTGTTTATAGTCGAACTCCTCCAAATCTAACACTCTAGCTAATTTACATCAACAGATGAGATGAAGCCTATCCCTACAATTAAGGGATTTACAAGATTATACAATCAAATCAAATCAAATCTTATCATATATTATTCTCTTCAATCTTCTAATATTAGTTTTCTTATTTATCAAGATAGTCTAACTTTTCACATTTACTTTATTGGGCCACCCAGACTTTAAATGAATAGACTTTTTCATTAGTTTTTTAAATCGGATCAATTCTCGTAAGTCAAATAATTCTTATCTAACTAATAAACCTCTTTATTGGTCATAAACTTTAAATTACAGCCTGAGACACTAAAACACCCACCAAACCACCTAAAGAGTCTGTCTTTCTAGAAAAGTATCGACTTAGGTTCCAAATCCATAGCCATATCGATGTCCCATCCTTATTCAAGTAATTGAATCTCACTTTTTTGATTGATGTATCGTTATTTTCCATTTTTTTAATAAACCTTTGACTTTTTCTCTAATGTAATCAATGCTTTATGATAGGAGTTTTTCAATCGTATAATAATCTTTTATATGGAGCGGCCTTTTTCTTTTAAATTCATATATCTATCTATCTATCTATATATATAATTATGATGTAGATAGCTTTCCAAAATATCTTTTCCTACGTGTATACTACACCATATTTATATTTCTATTTAAATTGCATTAATAGTGAAAGAATTTTTAATAGTGATATCAAATTACGGAATAAATTTATTATTTCAAAAACATTCAGAATGAATTCCAAAAAGAAAAAAGTGAAACCTTATAAAAATTTATTTATTTCAAAATCTTTTGAAATTTTTTAATTATAAAAAATAGGTTTTTCATTTATAAATTTTGAAATTTATAACATAGTATATCTAATATTTATTATATTTATTTAATAAAATAATTTATTTCCTTCATTAACTTTTCTTTTTTACCAAAAAATTACACCTTTAATGTTAAAAAATTGCAAAATATTTTCTTTCCATATGTTTTACATTTTATATAAGTTAATTCTCTAGAAAAACAGAAAAATAAATCATAGTTCAAAATGCTATAATTATTTATTAATTTCCAGCAATTAAAAACAAAATTTATTGAAGATGATATTTGACTGCTTTATATAGTTTTGGCGGAATCAATTAAACAACAAATTGATGGCATTACACGTGACATTATTAGATGATGAAAATTGTCGTCTTTCAAATTTATCCACGTAACTTTTTTTTTTTTTGATAAAAATTCTACTATAATACATATATTAAATTACATAAAATAAAACTGGGTTTATTCTAATAGGATTGAGGGGGCAGCTCAGCCCAGAAAATGCTTGAATTGATAATTCACAGAACCCCTGGTAGTGCTATTTATATATCCAAAAGTATGCAAATAAATTAGTAAAATTATTGTAGAAGCCTTTATGTTAGGGAATAGGGCTACATTTTATTTCTTTTACTAAAAAAATTATAAATTAATTCATATGCATTAGATTAAAGAATAAATTAATCTTTATTATTAAATTTCATTTATTTTTATGGTTAAAAATTAGTCCATGTGTGTCTACATGAGGTACACATGGCACGTCATGTATAACTGTTTGATTAATTTGTCAATCACATAAGTTATAGATTAATTTTTTAATAAGACTAATTTACTTTTTAATCTAACATATAAGAACAAATTATCTATTTTAAAATGAAATAAATAACATACAATCTGGCTCGTAATACGAGATCCTCCGTATTACTATCATACTTAAGCCGCATTTTATACCCATTTTGCAAGAAATATGTTGTCTTTATGAGAAAAACCATACCTTGTATTTTTCTACCTTTTACTTAGTTTTTTTTTATCATTTTTACATATTTTTCCTTTTACTCATATTTTCATCAAAAAAAAATTCAGCCACATAGCTTCTTCTATCTCGGGAGGTCAATTGAAAATCTGTCGAGGCACATGGGTTGGGCACATGCCGAAACAAAGGATCCAACAAAACAGTCCTTGTGGACTTAGGGTCGGCCTAAAATCTGGGCTTCCAGTTCAATACAATCTATCATTGATTTCAGCTTTGGATGTTGAATATGGCCCATAACAGTTCTAAAATAATTATTTGTCATTTAAAAGTCAACTGTATCACTTGTAAATTAAGTTTGAATATTGAAATCATCATAGTTGGAAATACTATACTTAAATATCAGCTCCAACTTGCGAAGACTAGCCTTAGACCGTAAAAACAGATAATAACAAATAATGACACGTGATTATACTAAAAAATAGAATAATTATATATATTAGGGTAATCAGAACAATGACACTAAACTACTAATAAGTTTACATTTTAGTCATTCAACTTTAAAAAGTTACAAAATGATAACCTAAACTATTAAAAAGTTTTCATTTAAGTCACTAGGCTGTTAAAATTGCCACTATATGGCATTCTTTGTTTGCATTATCTGTACCAATCAAAAACTCTTCTTTTCATTCTTTTTTACAAGTCAAGTTTATTTTTTCATGAAACAGTTTTGAATGTCACAATTCTATGACTCAAAAACTAAACAGCTTTCTTCTCTGGTCTTCAATATTAACTCTCAATACTGTATTCATTTAGAAGAAAAACAAAAATTGTGTTTTTATTATGGCCTTACAGAACAACAATTACTTAAATACGTTCGTATTGCCAAAAAAGCCAAAGGGTCAACAGATTAGGTTTTACTATAATTACTTCGAAATGCGGTTGGATAACACCCTTTTTTGATTGGGTATGGCTTCGACTATTCCTCAGGCCCATCAATTAGTTAACCATAGACGTATTTTAGTTAATGGACGTACAGTAGATATACCAAATTATCGTTGATCTAAAATATGTTCTTCTACTTGTCAATGGATGTTGATTAATCATACCGATCATCGAATCGTCACTTCAAACTTTGAGAAAAACTTAATAGCTCAGTAATTTAAATAAAAATTTTTAAATAATTCAATGATTATTTTATAACTTTTTAAAGTTGACTGACTAAAATATAAACTTCCTAAATAGTTTAATCAACCTATTTGTTAAGGGTAAGAACATGGATTATCCATATTTGAATCCAACAAGCAAAAAACTACTATTACATTAATGATTAATTTACTTTATTTTTAAAAAAAATTAAAGCTAAAATTGGGAAATGAAATGAAAATAATGCGAAAAGGATTGATTGAGTCTCAGCTCGGTTAGTATCAATATTATTGTCAATGTAAGAGTACGTAGGTTTGAATGTACTAAAACGCATTATCTTTTTATTTAAAGGACGAAGAATTACAATGAATAATTTTAAACTTTATATAATAATAAAAAAGTGAAAAGGAATCTAAGCAACCTGGAAGTGTAGATGCCATCTTAAGAATAGAGTACAAAAAAAATAAAAAGTGAATTAATTATATAGATAGGCACATTAATTAAAACGCGTGGGGGTGAGGGTACCACCATTTCTTGCGCACTTTAAGTGGGGCGGATGGTCTCTTGGATATAACTATATTTACGTACACTTTATTTGACCAATCACGATTTAGCTCAACTTTATAGTCAGTCCATATATTTTTACATAATTTGAGATTAATCCTTACTTATTTGCCACACATGATGCTGTTTCTTTGCTCGATTCTCTCACCATCTAGTGTCACTATACAAGTAGGGGTGTGCAAATTTCAGGTAAAATCGAATTAATTCGGTTAATCGACTGAATTCGGTTAATCGGTCGATTAATCGAATTAATTCGGTCATGGGTCGATTAATAATTTTTTAAAAGTTCAGCTAACGGTTAATTCGGTTTAAAATCGGTTGATTAATCGAATTAACTGAATTTAATAAATAATATTATAATATATAAGTATTCGGTCTGTTCGGTTAATTTTTTGAAAATATAAATTAATCGGTCGATTAAGTCAGTTAATTTTTTATATGTTTTTACTTGTTTTAACCAAAAATAAAAAAAATATAAATTTCGGTTAATTCAGTTAACTGATTGAATTAACCAAAAAAGTTCTGTTCGGTTAATTATTTTTAAAAAAAATTTGATTCTATTAACAGTTAAGGGTTTAAAAGGATCGGTTAATTCGATTAATAGTAGTTTGGGTCGATTAATTGATTGAACACCCCTAAATACGAGTGTTATTAATATAATTTAATCACTTTGCCTAAAAATTTATTTATTTTATATAAGTATATATATATCTAATTACATAATTTTTTCATTATATGTATCATAATTTATGAGAATAAATATTGGAGAAATAATTTATGATGACTTGATAAAGGGGTAATCTTTATAAATGTATATACTAGAATCTAGATATATAGGTAACTGCTAAGCTACATTTCTTGTTAATTGAACAAACCCACTAATTGAGACCCTTGTTTTATCTTTCATGTAAATGAAAACCAGACAAAAGTTTCATTGCATGTGAAATAGATTGAGAATGATTTTTGTTTATTTTTTCTTTTCTTTAATTTCAGGTTATGCTAATAAATAATTTTGTTCAAGGTAAAAGATTGATCAATTCAACACCCTCGTTGAATTGTTAAATTTGTCGTTGTATGACTTTCTCTGTTTATACCGTTTGCACCAATCAAAAGCTCTCATTTTTTTCTCTTCTACAATTCAGTTTTTTTTTCATGAAATAGCTTTAAACGTTATGAATCTATAAACTAAAATCCAAACAACTTTCTTGTCCAATCTCCAATTTCAACCTTTAGATCTACTTAAATCTAAGATATGCTCTTCTATTCATCCATGAGTACTGATATACTATATCAATTGTTAAATCGTCATTTGAATCTCATTAGGCAAATTTGTTCTTTTAGAAAAAGAACTTAATCACACAATGATTTAAATGAAAATTTTTAATTTTTTTTAATAATTATTTTATAATTTTTTAAAATTAAATGAAATAAAATATAAAATTATTAATAATTTAATAATATTTAAGTTGGTTGAAAGGTGAAGTGAGGCAACAACATCAATTCTTGTCACATTCTTCTAATTAAATATGCTTTTGACATTAGCAGACGTTTTATTTTTTAAAAAATTGGTAGTATTATTTTATATTGGACAAGTATTGGTGTTATCTGTCTTTCTTATCTGTCATGATCGATTCATACAGAGTTGTTCATGTCAATTTGAGAATGATTTATAATGCCTTTCAATTGTAATTAAAATAAATTTATATAATATAAATAAAATTATAATTACAATTAATAATATATTTATATAATTATTATAATTTATAGTTAGATTATTTTAATTCATAATAAATTGATTTATAATAATTTGCAATATTTTTTTTAGTTATAGGTTATTAAGTAATTTTTTATTTTTATTTTGAAGTACCACACCAACAAATTTAACAAAAAATTAACAATATTAACAGTTGGATATGGATTTTAAAATATGATAAGTAAAGAGATTAAATTCCTATAAATAAAAGTATAATGACTAAATTCTAAATTATCAAAAAATACAATATCTTATGGCATATTTAACCTAAATATTTTATAAATGCATGTTATGAGGACCTTGTATTTTATTTCATGGAAAGGATAGTATGTTGTAGGCTTATAAATGTTGTTGCAATAGTTGTAGTCCTTATCATTTCTCTTTCATCAAAGCTTAAAGAGAGACAAAGAAACATTAAAAAAGGAATACAAATAATTTTCACAGTTGTTATACCTCTCCCACCAAGGAAGACAAGAGCCAAGCTGAAAGATCATCGGAGGGATGAACTCCGTCGAACAATAATTCCAGAAGGATGCTAGAAACCTCACCTCTCATCCTAACCAATTAGACAAATAGAAGGCAGTTAATTCAAGAAAGTCAACTACCCACTTCTCCAAGCTCCCAATTTCCTCTTAAGAACGTGATCTTCTTTGTCACCAAACCCCACTTAGGTTCAGCTGCTCCATACCATTGAATCAGAATGAATGACAGGATTTGTCCTATCACAGACATCCTCGTCCAACCAAAAACATCTTCCACACGCGTTTCGCAGTGATGATTAGATGGCAAGTTCAACACGTTATCACCATTTTACATGAGATCCCACCTATAAATACCCCTAAGAACGATGGAAAGGGGATCAACTCTCAAGCATACACAGCCTACACTTTGTCAACCTAATCTTGGTGCTTGGTCTCCATACTCTTTTCACCATCACTCTTTGTAACCTCCGGCTTTCTGCCCGGGTTGGGTGAATTGACCTCTACAACCATCATCACTCCCTCCTCCTTACTCTTCTCTTGTTGTACCACTGTATCAATAATTGGTGCGATGAGCATGGAAAACATGACTTTACAATCTTAGAGCGACATCCCCATCGACCTAATTAACCCTACCAACATGGTCATTTCTTCTTCCCCAATTGGCACCTCCATTCCCGCTAGATTAAGATCCTTCTCTGGCTTGTTGTCTTCTCAAACCTCTTTTCTTCCTCTTTTTAAACCATAAGATTGCTTTTGCATCATGCGTCCAACCTTTTACCATTCTTGGAGCAATTTATGAAGGCTTTGAATATACCGCTGTGTCCTAATTCAGTTGTCTTGTCTGTGCCAACTATTTCTGTAACGATTTAGAATTTAATGGTGTCAAATAATGCGATTTTGGAACCATATTTCCATAAACCAAGTTCGTAAATATAAAATAGGAATATTTATGGAGTTAATACAAAAATATATTGAAGTTTTAATACAAAAATATATTGAAGTTCGATTGAATAATTTAGCCGAAAAAGTGGTTAATTATGGCTTAGGGACTAAATTGTAAAAGTTTAATAACTATATAATTTTAATTAAGAAAAAGCTTAGGGACTTAGAAAGCAATTATTCAAATTATCAAAATAGTTATTTAACCATTTTTAAATTATGATAATGGAATAGGATGATTACATGCACTTAACTTAATAAGTTTGATTAATTAGATTTAATTTAAGAACATGATACTATTAATGATGATTAATTAAAATTAATCATGTAACACCCTATACCCGGCTCGACCGCTAGGCCCAAGTGCTGAATATCACAACAATCTGAATAAATTAACAAAATTTCCATCTAATTATACTACATACTTAGACAACCCAACTTTTCCAACAACTACCTACTACTAAAGCTCATCTTATCCTAACAATAAATTCTTACAACTTTGGATCCCTATATAAATATGACGATTATTTACAAGTTTTAAACTAATGGTCAAATTGCAGACGTAATCAATTTAGACCTTTAGACGTAACTTCCAGGGGTGCCCCTCTATATACATGATACAGTTGTTGCGCCCAACTTTCACTTTGGTGGAGTCTAGTTGGGTCCCTTTTCTATTGATTTCTCAATCTTTATCTACCTTGCATCCAAGTAGTAAATTTTATAAGTTTAAAAGAACTTAGTGAGGTATGTTCATATAATTTTATAAAAGACTGCTTAAATTTTAAGCAAAAGGGATTCTAAGCACAGAGTTAAACTCTTTAGATTTCGTGGGCAAAATCTGATGACATAATTGACGTAGCCAATGTTTCATTCTCTCTGAGCTGAATGTTGGCGGACAAAGTCCTTGGTCTGAACATAACCATATTCTATCTAGATTTATTCTTATGTGGGTCTTACCCCCGTTACTCATTATTTTAACTTTCAATGTACCTTTCTTGATATGCTTAAAAATTGTCCCATAATTACCATTTCGGACCGACGACAATTATTGGTGGTTATTTAATTAGTCGCCCTGACAGCGGGTCCTTAGTTAATATTTTTTCTTGAATAAGGTATTTTTCTAATACCCTCTTTTACGGGCTTAACTATAGTGCTTAGCTGAATAACACCCTCATTTCCTTGGTGGACTCGTGTCCCCAATGTAATCCCATCGTACTTATTCTTTTAGTCTTTTACTTTAGGATACTCAAATAAACAGATAGTTGCCAACGTACTTCCTCTTACTCAGGTATCCCCTGACAGTTTCCACCCTTGGTAGGCCTACAAAATCTTTCCCGTACTTCATGGCCCTAGTGGACTTTTGCTTTTTACTTTTCTGGTAGACCTTAATAATCATTCAGCCTTGAGCTGGCATTTCCCCGCATGAAGTCTATTGTCAGTCTACTCATTCTTCTAGCTACCTCTTTGATCAAGATTTTTTTCTCGTTGTAACCTATTTTGCATCTTATTAACCAATGAGGGATCTGCGACTTCTCTGGCGGACTCTTATTGGCAAACATCATGTTTACCAACTTCTCTAAGGAATTTCTCCCTCATTTCACTCATAACTGAGTTAGAACACTTTATAGGCTCCTCTTATCATTACCTTTGGTGAATCCCCTTATTATCCAATTAGCCTACTTTCTCAAACGCGTCAATTCCATTGTGTTTTGTGTCTTGTTGTGTGAGTCACATCGTGACTTCTTCTTTATAACTTAACTGGACTCTTGGTTTACCGACCTATAGACTCCATAAGTTACCATACCTGAGCCCTGGTCTTACACATTGTAACCCCTTGTTTAATATTCTAACGAACTCTATTAGTTGCATTGTCGAGCTATGGTCTTACACCTTAACTCTATGTTTAATGTCTTGGTAGACTCTCTCGTGTTCATTGTCCTAACTAACTACCCATGTTTACTGTCCCGGCGGACTACATAATGTTTACTGACTCTAAGAGTCTCTAAACCTTTTTCAAGGTGTCATTTCATAAAGCCTATATACAGTCGTTACGGTGTTACCTCGAAAAACCAATCGATAACTATCATCGCGGTGTCATTCTAGTAGGCCAATAGGTAACCAATCCATGATGCCACCTAAACTTCCTAGAATTCCTATTCCAAATTGCTCATTACTTTAATACACCAACTATTCATATCTTCAACTATCACATCAAGGTAAATTCCCCTCTATACTCCATATATATTACTCAAGCATATCATACAACTTATCATTATACATACAATCTGCCAGTTAACTAATCACAAATTAATGAACATAAAATAGTCAACAGACACCCTATTAAGAGCTTACTTAACATACTCTTTCATCAAGAACATACACACCATGCACTTAGGAAAACTTAGCACATACTCAATATGATTCATTCAAGCAACATAACATCATCTATCACCCAATGGCAAGGTACAGAAACTTACCTTGCTTCCTTCGTCCTCGACAGTTTAGTTTGTCCAATGTCAAAGCCTTCTTTGTCCTGGCTACTAAGCATGGCAACGATTAGGACCCCCTCTCAAATGGCTCTATCCTCTACTATTTCCTCCTAGAATTTTTAATGGCCCCTCCAAGCCTTTTGGAGATTGCTAAATGAGCACCACCTATGTAAAACCAACAATAGAACAATTAATGTTGGATTAACACAGATAACGGAAGGCATACCAAGTTTTAAGCATGAACGAGGATCATCCTCATCAGAAGTAAGTGACCCTATAATACTTAGGTGTTGATCATCAAGGAGTTGTGGAGCCTCTGAACAGTGCCTAACAAAACCACCCAATTACAGTAGTAGAGATTACAATAGCAAGTGATGTAGCATAAAGGTTCTAGTGTCACCCCCCACAGACACTTGGCTACTCAAGACTTGCGAAAAATAAGAAAGCATGCACCGCTAGTGACCACTTATTATTATTATAAAAACCCTTTAAAAAATCTCAAGACATATTTCGTAGACATCATAGTCTCCAAGACAATATTTGAAGGAACTCCGCAAGGTAATCTTAGTGGAACCACCAATATCCCTTTGCAATTCATCATTTCAAATTGGCTTGAACCACTAGCAATGTCTACCAATTAAGGTTAAAAGTTGCACTTATGAGTAGAAAAACATTTCCACTCTTTGGGGAAGCCAAATCTTTCACCAAACTTCAGCTCCACCAAAATGTATTCTTTATAGTCAACCTACATTGTAACTTCCCCACAAAAGAATAAATTTTATGTTTTAATGTGTGCATCGCGAGGCCAAAACTCAAACAAACTAGGGCACTTTTCCTCATTCACCTTTCGTAGCTAGTACATGTACCAAAAGACACGAACGAAAGGTTTGGAACCTCTTTTACAACAGATAATAAAGTGCCCAACCAATAGCCACCAGGAAACACTTGTTAGTTGCCAAATGAAACATTAAAGCCATAGATGGCATTTCGAATAATATCCAAAATGGGGAAAATAAACCCTACCTCAAGAAGGAACAATGAAAGATAAAACCCAAACCTTCCACTAGTAAAGTCAAGTCCAAAAACTTCAATAATATGATGGGACCCTTCTGGGAAGTTGATGTCATACTTATAATACTTCTCAAGCAAGCTGTGACACTTTAACAAATTCTTCATTTCTCGTTTTGTCGCACTACATATATAGCTAATACTAGTAATTGGTTCATCCTCTACCCTCAGATTCCTTAATAATGATCCTCTGCTTCTTCATCGACTCTCTCAGTAGAGCAATTTTAGAACAACCACCACTTCAGCCTTGAGCCCTACAAGATCTCCAATTACCCTTGGCAATCTCTTCCAAAAATCATCAAAATATTCCTAAAAATTCATCAAAAAAATAGGTACCACGGAGAATCCAAAGCACAAACGCCTCTTGGAAACTAAAGATCACTGTAACAATCAAGCAATAACCTAGAGAACTAAGGAGCACAGTTGTAGAAATTTCAAATGTCGAAGAAGAAAAATGGTTCCAAGAGAGAAAACCAGAGAATAGATAGGATCACTTCTTAAAATGCATCGTTTCAACAAGCATATACCATCCAATGATAACTTACTACATGTTTGGAAGGGTCATTGTTAATCATTATCATGATTCCCCAAAATGCAACCCCAAAGCACATTTATGGTAGATTCCCAAAAGTCTTGTTATAACACTTTACTATTTGACAAGAACCACTATCCACTGAAGAGTTATTTAGCAAGAAGACAATTATGAACAATTCATATCAAGAAGGGCCACTTTATAACCCCTTTTCGACTTAAAAGGAAGAAATATTGTTATACCTCCCCTACAAAAGAAGGTTGTAGTAAAGCGAAAGATCACCAAATAGATGAACTCCACCAGCCAACAATTTCGGAAGGACATTAGAAACCTTATCTCTCATCTTAACCACTCGGCAAATGGAGGGTAGCCGATTCTAAGAAGTCAACCACCCGTTCCTCTAAGTTCCTAGCTTCTTGGTAAGAAAGTGATCTTCTCGATCATTAAACCTTACGTGCATTCAATTACTCCGTACCACTGAACCGAAATGAATGGTAGGACCTGTCTTGTCACAAACATCCTCGTCCCATCGAAGATATCCACCTCATACATTCTGCAATGATGATTAGATGACAAGTTCAACACGTTAACACCATCTTAGACGGAACCCTGCCTATAAATACCCCTAAGAATCCTGCCTATAAATACCCCCAAGAATGATGGAAAGGGGATCAACTTTCAAACATTCAAAGCCTACACCCTGTCAACCTACTCTCGGAGCTTAGTCTTCATACTCTCTTCACCACCACTCTTTATAACATTTGACTTTCCGCCCCTATTGAAAGAATCAACCTCCACAACCACTATTGCTCTTTCCTCCTTACTCTTCCTTTATTGTACCACTGTATCAACAATTAGGATGATTTATTTGTCTATTCCAATTCAATTTAAATAAATAAAAATGATTTAAATTTAAATTTAATTATAAAAATATTAATAATAAAATATTTTAATATTTATTATATTGACACTAAAACTGAAGTTAGACCAAAATCAAGTTTAAGTTTGTAAATTTATTGTAACCCAACTCAACCCACTCATGGACACATATGTATGACAAACAAAGCTTAAGACTTCTCATTTTGAATTAACTCTAAAGGTGCATTCTCCATTAAGGTAGAAAAGTAACGAAGAATACTTGCGATCTTTTTCACCCAAAACCAAAAGTTGGAGTTTAGGTGTCTTTGACTTTTGCATTTGAAAGTGGAAATTATAAAAATATGTTATTTATATTAACTACTTAAAAAGTATAAAAAATAAATTAATTTTTTATTTTATATATCACTATATTAAATTATTTAAATATAGTATAATTTAGCTAATCTTTTACTTTGTACTATATATCATATTTAAAAATAACATTTCAACCTCCAATTGTTAACAACAATAAAAAATACTAAAAATTAACAAATAATCTATTTTTTAAAACTTCTCAACTACAACCTCTTTCATTGACCCACATGAAGGATCTTGATATTGAAAGAGCTTTGCTTTCCCATTGTCAAAGCTTTTTGCAGTTATTACTTTCCTCATTTCATGTAGTTCCAAAGCCCCACCAAATATGAATATTTTAGCTGTGTTTTAGTTGGAAGTTGAGTCCTTAATTGTTATACAAAAAGAAACTTTGCTCTCAATCATTTTCTTTGGTATTTGATTGTGTAATATAGCTACTACAATCAATGAATCTTCATCAAAAGTTAAGGTTATGAAAGAAAAAATATATTCCAAATTGTTAGTCACTACCTTAGTTTTTAATGTGGTGAAAGAAATAGAATAGATCTTAATTAAACTTGTTAAAAAAATTAACAACATAAGATGAACATTAAACCATTTTGATCAGAAAAAGTAGTAGTTTTTTGGGGGGCTTGTCTTTGAGGATCGATCCCTCCTCTATGGTTCCATGAACTTGTTTTCGCCACTGAGTTTTGTGGTACAATCCGATGACTGAAAAAAGAAGATAGTTATTTCCCCCATTTCACCGTTGACAAATAATGGCAGAGCTGAGCTTCCCCGCTTCACGAGGCACCAGCTGACCTTGCGCCATCACCAACGATTTATAGATCTCGACGATCATTTTCTCATCGTACTCCTTAACCGGACGCTTCCCCAAGGCTGCAATCCCATGATGGTCCCCAATAGCTCCACCGTAGCCGGTACTAACCATCCGGGAGTTAGCCAACCCCAGCATCATTTTCACGTACGCATCACGTAGCCAAACAAAGAACTTCTTGGGCGAAGGTAATCTCAGCTTCGCTTTCACCCTTATCTTCCAGAATCGCCTCCGCCGCGACGACCCAAGCTCCACCTTGCTCCGCCGTCCTCCTCCTTTCGTACCATTTAGCTTGATGTATCCTCTCCTTTGCCAGTACCCTTTCAAATTCTTGTACATGGTCGCTGAAATACCTTCCATCACTGTTTCTTAAGATTTTTCTTTTCAATGGAAAGAGAAGAAAAGAAAAAGGAAGTGGGGTGGAGATTGAAGAAGATACGAATACATATATACATATACACACATATATATATTAATTATAAATTAGTGTAGTAAATAATTAAAGAGGAGAAATTTATAGATATATAGAGTAGAGACAGAGGGAGAGGGTGGGGGTGATAAATGAGAGAGATGCAAATGAATTAAATATATGTAGCAGTGCCAACATTTTCTTACGGGGTGTCCCCCTATCTATATTAAATGTGTGTTGCCATTCCACGTACCACATTACAGCCGTCTGATCGTTGATCAGAGTTCGTGGGGCTTCAACTCTTATTGGTAATTTGGGAAGTATTATATATATTAAACTCACTCACGTTCTTTTGAGATAAAGATTGATGTATGTTTCAACAACTTCAGCTTTTTATCAGCTTATAAAAATCAAATCATGTAATGGGGATGAAGGGAATTCCGTTTTCAGATTGTAGGTAGGTTTTCCAATTCCAAGGTGAGAAAGAATGAACTACCTAGCTACAACTAGCATTTGGATTAACAAGTTTTTATATAAGATATTGGTGATGGAAGTTGGTGAAGGTTATTTCTTGGTATAGTTTCAAAGAGTTTGGAAATGTTTTAGAGTAAGCTGATGAATGGACTTGATGTGGATCATGTTCTTATAAGTAGATCAAGTAGCTGAATCATGGTAAGTTTGTTTGCACATTTATTTGAATGTGATTGGATGGTTCATTGTTTGATTATAGAGCTCTCGTGTGGGTACGATGTTATTAGGAGTATCGCCAATGTATTAAGCATGCAGAACACAGAACACAAATGTGGGTATGATTGATTGCATATATCTCTTAAAACTCAATTTTGACTAGGCCATGCTTATTAATGGTGCTAATGGCATATCATTCATTTGTTTACGGATTGTATTTCTTCTAGAAACAAGAAATGATTAAGCAAAGATGAATTAAATATTTAATGAGAACACATGGATGATTGGGCGGTGGCTTTGATATCTGAATAAATTACGCGAAAAAGGGCAGACTTTAAGCAATTATTCAAGCAAGTCAAATCGTTTTCTAAGTTGCACATGTATATACCTTGGACCTGTCATGGAGATCATTTCCTACCAGGTTTTGATATTTCGGAAAATATTAAACACTTAAAAGGTTAATTTAACAGTAAAATAATGTTGCAGCTGAGAAGTGCAGTTAAAAAATATATTTGAAAAGCAATAAGCCACCAGTTCTTAGTTTGTATTCCATAGATATGGGAACATCATACATCATACATTTGATCTGTTAACAGAATTTTCTTCAAATGTAGACAAATATTTGGAAAAAAGGATGACTCAAATTTGATTTGAAAAAATCATTTTTTTCAGTTTATTTAAGTTATTTTATTTTTTTATCAAAATAAATAAATAATTTAATTTTTCGAATTTGGATCGAGTTTAATTTTACAATTCAAATAATAAATTAATATAAATAACCCTTGTGTCCTTGAAAGTTTGGGAAATTCATATTGCTCCATTTCAAAAAATTCAAAATAATCTTCAAAAATTTTAAATATTTATAAATATTTTTCCAAAAATATATAAAAGTAAAAAAAAAATTATTAAAAAATCTTAAAAATATATAAAATATTAAATTATAATTTTAAAAAAATCTAAAATGATAAATTTGAAATGTTAAACAAATAAATTATTAAATCAAATGTATCATACTACTTTAATATATTAAAATTTTACTTTATTTGATTTGATTCGAAAGTTTTTAAAATAAATTTTAAAAATTTATTTATTCGATTAAACCATTGATTTATTCAATTAAAGAGTATCTTTACGGGATTGGGGTGTGTTGGAAACTGTTAGGTATTCTGCCAAAGCCGTCGTTTATTTGGACGGTAACGATTGGGTCATAAGACAATAGCCGGGTGGTTGGCCAGCAGAATTCTCTTCTTCATGCTAACTTGTTAGGCCGGGGACCGTGCTAATTTAGAGCTAAGCCACCTCCAACATCTCATATAATTTATTAAGGGGATTTTGATTGATTAAAAAGAGTACATGAAGTGTGGTTTGTTAAAAAATGAAAAATTTTCAACAGGTATAGTATTGGATTAGGGTATTTGTGTTTAAATTTATTTTAAAATTTTGTCTATTGATTTTATAAATAGTCTGAAGAGATAGTGAGTTTACAAAGCGAGAGTATTTTTATTCACCAAGGAAATCTCTACATTTGCTCTTGTTGAGATTTAAACCTATATCATTATACGGCATTTGTGAGTAAAGAGGATATTGAGTCATTTTGTGAACTTGCTCCGGTTCTTAGCAAAATTGAGAGTCAAAACTCGATGATAAAATCTCACATAGACATCTCGAATTCAATACCTGTTGAGGGGATCCGTCAGTCCTAAGCAAACAACAATTCATGGATTTCTCCTCAAATGATCAAAATTTCCTCAACACAAATAAATCACTACCAAGTGTAGAGTGTAGCGGATCGTAATATTAAAGAAAGAAATCAAATTCTAACTTAAGAGATAATATTATTAAAGGAGATAATTATAAACCCAAACAAAATATTAACAGATTTAAAAAATAGCAACAAAAAAAAAAAGAGAACAGAAAAGGTGATACGGGATATTGTGGGACGTAATCACAATTGAAGTAAGGTTGGAGCAATGTTCAATCCATTTACTGTCCAAATATGAATAGATAGAATTGTTGTTGTGAGCCGGCAGTCCGTGGTGTTTTATGGAGACGTTGGTCCTATATTTTGCTCACTTATTTAGTGAAAACAATCAAACAAGTGTCAATTAATTTAAAGACAATACTCGAGCATTTAATTGACATCCCCCTCCAAGTAAGCTGAATTGGGCAATCAATGGAAAGGGTAATCCCCTTTTTCCCTCATCATTTAATATTAATATATATATTGAAACTAGGAGTGAGTATTCGATCGAATTGAGTCGAATCGAGTAAAAAATTTTGAGTTAATCTAGTTGACGAATTCTATTTTAACATTCGAACTCAATTTGATTTTTTTCCGAATCGAGTCAAAAAATTTCTAGTTGAGTCGAGTTAAATTAACGAATCTTATTTCTTATACTCAATATTTTGCTTACATAGATCATCGATTATTTTATTAATAGACAAAGTACAAGCTTTTAGATTAATTTTGAATAAAGGAATAAAAGGAGAAGGGGGCAATTTGAGAAGAAAAGTAAGACTAATGGGTAAACATTTATCAAAACAACGTAGCTTTGCAACTTGATATTTTTTATTTTTTACTTTTAACTTTAGAAAAGGTCAACATTTATTAAAACGACGTAGTTTTGTATTTTCTTATTTGGATTTTCGGATAACTCAAATTAGGGGTGAGCGTTCAATCAAATCGAGTGAAACCGTTTGAGTTAAATTAAAAAATAATAATAATGTTAAATTAAAATCTTGTATAATATAACTATTTCCATGTTAGAACATATAAATTTGAAACAATATATATTTGAAAATTTTTTAAAGCAAAATAATAAAAAATAAAATATTTTAGTATGATAAACTTGAATCATTAATCCTTTATTTTGATTTCATAATTATTATTTTATTAATTTTTTATATATTTTTTAGATTTTTTTAAAATTTATAAATTTTTTAAAAATAAAAATTTTAAAATTTTTATAAATATTTTGAATTTTAAAAATTATTTTCAAAATTTGAAATTTATTTTGATTTTTTGTTAAGAGAGACCAATTTGCTCATTTTCAAAATTGACAGAGATCAAAACTGTATTTATAATAGTCTATTATTCGAATTATTCAAGTTATTTAAATTGTAAAAATTCAAATCGACTCAAACTCGAAATCCAAAATTTCTTATTCGAGTTGACTCGAATAATTCGAATAACTTGATTCTATTAACTCGAAATTTGAAAAAAAAATCGATTTTTTGAATCGAATCGAATTTTTCTCACCTCTAATTGAAACAATCTTTGATCATATATACTCTTTTTGACACAATACCTAGAACTATTCATAACCCCTCCCCAACCCATAAATAAGAGGATAATACGCTTTAGCGCACTCAAATTCATATTCTCCTACATTGTGATTAAATATAAACACATATATCACTACTAATTTTAATCTCACTACCAACGTAGATCTAAATCAAACCTTGAAAAAGAAAACTTTTTAGGCCATCACATGCCTCACCGAAGCCAAAATCTCAAATGCTCCCATCTCTATATGCCACATTAATTTTGTAAATCCCATCAAAATTCACGTATGCATGTGCAATAATAGCAGCATCATTTAAACTTTAAGACTTTAGGGTTTTGTCATATGAATCAGTGCCTTGCATTAATAAACCATGTTTCTTGATAAAATTAATTAATTAACTAATCCCCAAGTCTCCTGAATCTGGGAGTCCATTCCACCTTGGTCGTTCCTATGCAATCTCAGCTAGAAACTTCGGCATTGGTAATAAAATTTGGAGTATATAATTTGAAGTTATAGTTTATTGGTTATTTTCTTTTAGAAATTATTTGAGCTTGAATCATTGATATAATAGGTGTTGTGCTGTGTGTTGGCAGTAATTATTTTTAAAAATTGTCTGAGTTAAAATCATTGATATAATACCTGTTATGATGTGTGTTGGCACTAATTTACTTCAATAAGTGAAGTATGAGTTGTACAAAAAGACACATGGGTTATACTGAGGTTCAACAATTTATGTTATGGGTTTATGATCATTAATCTGAGAATTAGATAAGGTTTGGATCGTCTACTCGTATCCCGGTTAAGTTTTACCGGATAGATACGCACAAGTTTTATTATAAGAAGTCAGCAACGAGAGCTCGTTGTTTTAGCTCACACATGCCACAGAGTACTCGCAAAGAAAACCCGCGGTCTTAGCTCACATATATCCAAAAAATTTACATGTGGGGATCACGAAGTCTAGTAAGCAACCTAGAAATTACATGTGTCCTGTATACATAGAATCTATTAATAATGTCAATTCCATGAACAATAATAATGTATATAAATATTTAATTGTCCTCTTTAATAAAAAAATTAATCGACATATTGCAATATGGAGTATTGACAAGCAGAAATGATTCACATGGAAAATTATATATTCATATTTTTCAACAGATTACAAGGAAGAGATTAAAGATAAAAGCAAAAACTACTACAACCAACATTTCTTAATATGATGAAGTCAACCTTATTTTTCATGACCTAGCTAGTGATTGAAGTTGATTATTATCTGCCATTGTAGAAATTTGGTAACCCTTAGAAGAAGCTGAAAGTGGCCGGCAGTAATAGAAGAACGATGGGAACGAAAAGCTTCAGTTCCAAATGTCTGGAGCAACCAGCCCAATGATATGAAGGTGGAGGGAAGTAAGGAACCGCGCCGTTGGGCGGAGAATAAACACCGCCACCTACAAACTGTGGAGGAGGAGGTCCTGAAGTTGATGGAACCTGACATACATTGCACGGTGGTGGAGGGCATCCGGGGCACGGTGGAGGGCATAACTTGCATGGAGGACATGCAGGACACATCGGGGGTGCTGGTGGCAGTGGCGGCGGATAAGAAGGTGGAGCAGGAGGTGGTGGACACTCAATTACCTTAGGAGGGGATGGTGGAGGCGGTGGAAGAACAACAGGTGTGCAAGTATCGCATTTGATTTCACCTTGGGATGATGTTGTTGTTATGGAAGATGATGCAGCCAAAGGGAGTGCGAGACGCAAAATGAAACCAGCAATTACCAGTAGCAGTTGCATGGGATAAATCGACGCCATATTTGGAACTCTTTCACCTAATAAAAGCTTATTAGAAGGTAGGGTTAAATGTTAAGGTATATGAAGAAGGAAGGGAAGTGATATGGAGAAGAAGATAGAGGAAAAAGAAATACATGTGCATTGGTGACCGCAGCATTGTTTCGTATTTTATCTTCTATGGCGCCATTATAAAAACAAGAATTAACTTTTACAAATATAAAATAATAATAATAAATTGGATAAAAAAACAAAATAGTTGTATCCTTATATATTAACAAATAATTTGAAGAAAAATTGAATTGTAATTTTTCTAATTTGAGAAGGACTAAAATTCTTACCGACTTCCATAGATTCAAATCTGACTTGTAAATTTTATAATTCGAATCTTACTCGTATTTCCATATATTAACACATGTAATGAACTGATGGTTAAGGGTGTTCACTATCTTAAGTGTGGTCTCGATTCGAATTGTGCTAATCGTGTTAATTGTTGGGCTTTGCCCTATTATTGTAATTCACCAAAACAAAAACAAAAACAAAATTAAGAATAAAAAAATTTGTGATAGTGATTAAGAAGCATGAATGTAATAAGAGATAGAACTTTAGGATGGACGGTGAGTTTGGATGGGCGGTATATTTAACTACGGTCAGTGAAAAAATAATAGTGGCGGTGAGATTAGATATTGTATATCTAATCAATACTGTAGTGTGAGATAAAAAAATAAATTAAACGTACCGCATGCATCCAATCATCCATCTAAACCCACTTGAAGTATTTTGTTAGAGGTTAGCTTAATTTATTAGAATGCAATATTTACAGCTCTTTAGGGTTTACTCTCCTTTACATATTCTAAACCTAAAAGGTATAGTTTTGGAAAGAAAACAAAATGTTATAACTTTGCAACAAACAAATTAGAGGAAAGAACAAAATTAAATGATGGACCACTCTAATTGGTGGCTACGTAGCATAACTTAATCTTTATTACCATGGCATAACTTGATACAATTCAGCCACCGACAAGACATAATTAGTTAAAAGAGAAACACGATTGTGGGGGTTCTGTTTTAAATTTATAAGGTGTCGGTGAATATCAGCATTTCCCTCCATTGTACTTCTTATGAGATATTAATGATTAACTATGTTATTAGGGATTGAGTGTTATCTCAATTAATATCCTTATTATAATAAGGTTTAATAATTAATTTAGTACTGACACCATTTTTTAATTATAATATTGTGTTATTTCACAAACGATATTTAAAAATAACAATATTAATTTTTTAGTCTTTACTTTATATTTTTGAGTTGATTTGATGAAAATTCATAATTAATTCATAATATTAGTTATTAACTTTCATCAAATCAACTTTAAATATAATAAGTTGAATTTTAATGGCGTCGTAAAATTCAATTGTAAGGCAAAATTCATTACATTGAGTTAGCTAAAAGTTTGGATAGAATAATTATGAATCAAATACATGTTAATTAAGAAATGAAATTAGTTAGTGATTAAGTGAGTAAGATATTGAGTATTTAGTATAGGGACTAAATTAAAATAAGTGAATAAATAAGAGATTTGATTTGAGCTTTGCCGTAGGTCCTGTTTTCCATGTCTTAATATGCAAATATCCCATAATTAAAATAAATTTAACGGATTGAAACCATCCTAGCCGTTGGATTCCATTATATGTTTCTACTAATGCTTATTAACCATTGACTATTAATAGATTTAATTAAATTAAGTTTAATAAACAAATTGTTAATGGAAAAGAATTATATGAAAGAGTAACGTCACATCATTTATATCTCTTTTCCAATAGTTTAATGTCGCATCAAGATTTTCATCCTAAAAAAAATCAAATCCAAATAAAAATCCTAAAATTAAGAATGAAATTATTGATTTGGCATTAAACTATTAGAAAAGGATAATATCACTGTTTCATACCATTCTAGAGAGACGACTTGATAAATTAAGATCATATACATTACATATGGATATGTATAAAAATTTTGGATAAATAAATGGATTAATGTAATAATTGTTCATTGAACTATGTGATTAAGTACTAAATTAGCTTGAGTTGCTTCGCAACGTATTGTAACATCACACATTCAGATCTAACAACCATATTGAATATCGAGATGTCACATTTAACTTTGAATTAAATCACATTTATCACACTATATTTAAAATATAACAAATACCACATTAAAAAAAATCAAACTCAAACATCAAATGATATATTAAATTTTATAATAATTAAGAGATTATAAATTTTAGTATGTTCTGTATTTTTATACCCTAAGATTATTCATACATAAAAATTAAGTCAATCAAATACAAAATCTCATAAATACATATAAGTTTTACAAGTAATCTTATCCAATATATATTGCCAGTAATATTAAATTTACTTAAAGTTGTAATTTAAAAAAAAAAGAAAAAAAAGGGACTACTACTTAAAAGTGTAGGTCCAAATATGAAGAATATGATTATCTCTTAGATGTTTTATGTTTCAAATTGCAACCATTAATAGTATATTTGTTTGATACAAAATCTAGTATACCCTAGCACTAAATATACAGTTATTAGAAAAGATGAAAGAAAAAAAACGTAAACATATCAATAAATATTGAGTGTAGTGGTAAAGTAAATTGTACTCATAAATAAGAACGTAAGTTGTAAAGTAAATTTTACTCGTAAAGAAGAAGGTAAGTTTAAATCATGAAGACCATAATATTGAAAAGAATAACTACATATTTGAACATAAATAATAAAACAAATATGAAAATTAAAAAAAAAATCCAAAATTTTGTTTGTATATAGAACTAGAGATTTCTTTTAAAGTTCACAACAGATGGTATCGTGATTTCTTCACAACATTTGCGTAGATTTATTCCTATCTCTAAGATGTTCTTTTTTAAAAAAATGAAAAGCGAATTTTTTTAATCTTAGGCTGTGTTTGATAGGGGGAAAACCAATTCCGGAATTGGTTTTACACGTTTTCCAGTGTTTGGTAGCAGGAAAATATTTTCCTTTTGTAAAACCAATTCCGCAACACGGGAAAACCTATTACAAATTTGGAGAAAATGTCTTACGCTTTTGAACTCGGTAAGACATTTTCCGGAAAATGATGCCTTCTTCTACCCTTTCCCCTTTCCCTTCCCCTTCCCTTTTCCTTTCCCCTTGGATTGCAAATCAGTTTGGTCAAGGACCTCTTCCGGTTCCTCCTTAATCCAGGTAAGGCTCCTTCTTCTTCTTCCGTTTTTCATTCCTTTTTCTTCTTCTGTTCTTCATCTTCTCTTCTCAGCATATTCTGTTTTGTTTCCTCTCTTCCTCTCTCGTTCTTTGATTTCTAACATTTTTATTTTAATAAATTATATTGATTGTCATCAAATTGAGAGAAAGTATAGTAGCCGATGAAGATTACAGATTATCTATTGGGCTATTCGCCTCCTATTTGGGCGACTTTTCTTGCTGGATGATGTTTTGGTTATATTTTGGTTATATACAGATGGTTGAAGCCCAAGTGGAGCCGCCCTATCCTCCAGATTATGAAGGTAAGTTAGCACAGCTTTGCAACTTCTTTCTTGCTTCAGGTTGTGTTAAAGATTAACAGTATTTCTTTACTAGCTGATATTGGAAATTTCCTCTTCATATTCCAAGACTTTACTCTGTTCCAGTCCACTTTTCTTTCATTGTTTCTTAACTAATCTCAACCAAACAGTAAATTGCAGGTTTGGTTCATTTGAATATGTACTTGAGTGTTTAGAATTATCCTGTGATTTGCTTGTAAATTTGTACCAACCCAATACTAGTTCCTCCAATTGCTTCTCAAATATTTGTTCTTTTCTTTCTGGGTTTGCAGTAAGAGCTCTTCGTGAGATAGCAACAGAACTTGGGAAGAAGGATTGGAATTACAATGAAAACCCTTGCAACAATAAGTCAAGTTGGTTTACTCCACCGCCGCCGCCAAATGTGCCTGAGGCCATTAACAACAGTACTGTCACCTGCAATTGCTCCTTCCCCAATGGTGAATGTCATATTGATGGCATGTAAGTCCTCACTAGTCATAATAAAATTGATGCTTATTTTAATTTCCTTAACCATAGACAGTCCTCTTTCTTTTTATTTTCAGTATGTTAACTTTGATTTCTGTATCAGTGATTTGCTTTGCTTGAATTGTCCATTTTGATTTTAGCACTATGAAATTATTACCATAGGCAAATAGAGTAAGGGTGTGCCTCATTCAAGATGAATGGCTGTATGAGTATGGCTTCGAATTCGGATACAAATTTATCCCAATTAATCATCTCAGTCATTAGAATAGAGCACATATTTCGAAGTGGCTAAGGTTATCCATTAGAATGTATGGAAGTTTTGAGAAGTCATTGGACGAGCTGAGATCCTTTTTTAGAGAAGCCAATGTCCGTTTTGAGTTCCTTTATTAATATTTCCTTTCTTTTTAGACTGTTTGGTTTTCTTGTGCATGGATTGTGGTCTAATGGTGTTACATAAGGTCTTTTCTCTGGCTTCACTTGTTTGCAGGACTTGGTTTTCAAGAAATCATGCTCATTCCTTGATGTTACTTAAAAAAAACATATTATTTATCACTAAGCAAAACAATACATGTTGACTTGTCACATTGTGCTGAAAACAAAGTTTCAACTGAGCAAATCACACAAAATCGCCTTGTAGCATACAAATATGAAAATCTACCTCACACTCCTTTTGTGAACGATTTTTGTCTTTTTTTCATATAATAATAAAGCAAATGAGAGGTTTATATTTCATCGATTTCTGTCTTTTTCTTCTATAATTTCCTGGCCTTATGATGCGGGGAACCTTATTGAACCCCATATTCTTATAGGAAAATATAGTCATTTTTCTCATGTTGTACTAGCTGAACTATATTGTTCTTTTATATATGTGCTGCTATAATTTTACCGGGTTGTTAGACATTATCTTAACTCACACGACTTGTACCTCTTTGATTATGTTCATCATTGCTAGACATTTTTTTTTGTTGTAGTGACTCCAACCTCTTCAGTTCAGTGCTTAGAAATGTGTGTTTTCCATTTCTTTTAGGCAAATGCATGACCAAGTTGTATTCAAGAGTGAAAAATGAAGAAACATGTTGCTATTGTATCATCTGATGTTGTCACTGTAAACATCTTATCTTGCTGGTTACTTTCAAAGTAATTAGTTATTTTGAGAATGAAAAATATTATGTGGTTCTGGCTATAAATTCTTATGCTGTGATTGTGTTCATTTATGCTATGTTTGGAAACATTAATTTGAAAATTTGGATTTGGAATTCATTTGTAACCTCAGAGTACTCTTCTGTTTTAATTGCTGTAATGTGGGTTTTAAGATCCATTGCAATTACATGTCAAGCTTTTTACTTTGCCAGAACCCCAAAGGCATTATTGTTTGAGATTTTTGACGGAATTATTTGATATGTACTTGAAATATTTTGCTAACAGCCTAAAAGTTAAAAATGAATTATTTGCTAACATTTTGCAAAAGGCTCACAAGAACCTTGACAAAATGGGTCTACTGCAGTTTCACAAGACATTAACAGTCTGAAACATATTGCATTGATGGAGGCCAAGATGAAAAAACTCTCTGATTTACTGAGTAAGGTTAGTTGGTTGCTTACTTTGCCCTTAACTGTCTTTGATAAAAATGTGAAACATGAGCGAAAGTCTTTGCAAAAGTATGTCGCTGCTGTTTGTAGTCCAGATATGGTAACTATAGTGGATGGTTTTAACTACTATTTCTGTGATCTTTTACAGACAATTGAACAAACAAAAGAAAATGTGGTAAAGAAGCTAGCATTGACGTATGAGGAAATGGAACAAGAATGTAAGGAGGTAAGTTAATCTCTTGGCATACTAATTCAAGTGTATCTAATACTAGAACAAAAAAAAATGTTGGTTCCAATTTACATATCATGAAGATGGTAGTTATATAATTTTACATTCATGTGTTTTGGTGTGATTGCAGATCATGGATGGTTTTGCTGAGGGGAAAGACCTGGTTGTGTCTGTTATGTCTGCAATGGGGGAAGAGCAGATATGTGCTCTCAAAGACATTGGTCCTAAGTAGTTTCAAATTCATTTATTGCAAATCTTAGATGGAACCATAAAAGACTTTGGTAGTACTAAATGCAGTTTTGATGTTTTGTTTTGGGTTTGGATAGAAAAAAGAGAACAACAATATAACTAGTTTCTTGTTGTGCTATGGATTACTGTTTTGCTTTTCTTTTTCAATAATTTTTATTATCTCGTCTTTATTTTTTGTGTTGGTAACATTTAAATTCTAGCTTTTAATTGCATATTACACTTGCATTAGTTACCCAATATATATTAATGTAGCAATTTAAGTTTGACATATCATTTAGTACGAGTTAATACAATATACTAGTTTTTAAAAAAAATGAAATTTTCTAATAATTACAGTATTTTTTATTTTAATTTAAATCCCATGTTAAATATATGTATCACAAGAATCAGATTGGATAAAAGTAGAATCAAATTAATATAAAATTTAAATACAAATAAATGTTTTAATAATGAAGAAGTAAAATCAAATCGGTATAATCTACAAATAGATGAACATTTGGAATTTAATTAGATAAAAAACTTTTATTAATAAAAAATTTATTTATAAATAAATCATTGCAATATGTGTAAAAATAATTTAAAATATAAAAATTTATTAATATGTATATAAATTTATTAATATATGTAAAAACAACTTTTCCGGAAAATATTTTCAGGAAATCTGTCAAACAGCAGAAAATATTTTACACAGATTCAATCAAACACTAGAAAATATTTTCCAGTAAATCATTTTACAGAAAAGTAAAACATTTTCCAGAAATCATTTTACGGAAAACATTTTACTGCCAATCAAACAGACCCTTAGTCTTTTCTTTCAGTTGCACACAATTTAACATTTGTCTCCACTGGTGTTGAGATTTACTTATAATTCTGCATTGATTTGTTATAGTTTAATAAATTAAATTAGACTATTTAATAGACTCGAGGAGCTTATTCTTAAGTAATTTAAATATTTTTATATGTTTTTGTCAACTTTTACCTTTAAGCATTAATAAACATTTTTGTTTAGTTTTACACCCTTTTGAAACCCAATTGGCCAAATGTATCATGAGGAACCTAGCAATGTGATTGAGTTGGTTTAGAGAGACAATAAGAGCTCAAAATTGAGAAGAACATCATTCAAAGTGAGTATCGCGACATCGATACCATGAAAGTCATGATATCCCTGAAGGTACTGATGTAATGAAATTGAGTCAAGCTCCAATGATATCGTTAAATTGAGAAGTGGTATCGTGACACTGAAGCCTGGTGTCACAATATCATTGCTTGATGGGGGGAAATTGTAACAGCCCGATTTTGGGCCTAGTCGAAACAGTGGTTTTGGGACCACTATTTCGAGGCTAGAGAAAATTATTTTAGTATTATTTTATGTGTAATAATATAATTTTATAAGTGCATGTAAATTTTGGTAAGTTAATTTTAGCAATTTCTAGTCCAATTTCGAAAAAGGACTAAATCGCGTAAAAGGTAAAAGTTGTGTTTTAATACCTAAATGTGTTAAATTGCCTTGTATCTTAAATTGGGGGTATTTAAAGTGAAATTAGGCCATTTAAAGTGTGATGGCAGGCTATGGGAGACAAAATTGTTGAAAAGTCAAAATTAAGTGAAATTTGGTCACCAATTTTGACTAGTTTTGTTATTAACAAATCAAAAAGAAAAAGCTATCATTTTTCTCTTCTCCTTCACCGAAATATGCAGCAAATAAAAGGGCTTTGAAGCTGGAAAATTTCAGCAACATATTTCCCTTGCTTGTAAGTGATTTTAATGTCTTTGCTTGATAATTTTTACATTTTTGGAACCCCTAAAGCATGAGCTTTCATAAGAGGGGACTATTTTGCAAAATGATGAAGAGTCTAGGGTTTTTCCATGAGAGTAAATGTGTTGTTTGCTGTGTTTTTATGAAATATTATGAGTCCTAGTTGTCTAATAAACAACTTTTGTGAAAGAAATTGCATGAAAACACCTTAAAAAAGGGCTAGATTGCTAAGTTGTAAAATGAGTTGTAATATGTAAAATAGTTGAAATTATGAGTTGCTATAGTTATGAAAATGGTTCATCTAGACTCAAGGAGTAAAGAAATGTGATAAAAAATATTTTACGAGCATTGGGGCAAAAGTGCAAATATACAAAAGTTTAGGGGTCAAAATGAAAATTTGTAAAAATATGATTTTTAGACCCATATGAATATTGTGACTGATTGGTAGGCTAAATGTGATATTATAGATCAAGGAAATCGAGATTTGGACCTAGAACGGAAAGAAATCGATTAAGGGATGATTATGTCCTTTTCACCTTTGTGGTATCGAGGTAAGTTCGTATGTAAACAATACCATGCTATACATGTATTTAAATGTTATCATTACATAAATTGCACAGATATTAAGTGTATGTGATTAATAGAAATATGATAAGACAAAGCCTTAATAGACGAGGAAAAATCTCATTTGAACCTTAAGAATAGAATAGAATACGAGTGACATGTCATTAGGAACACTACAGCAAAACTGATTTTTAGCGGCGTTTTTTTAGGCCTTTAGCGGCGCTTTTAAACGCCACTAAAACTATTCGCGGCGCTTGCGTCGCTATAGATGGCGCTGCTAAATTTTGTGGCGTTTATTTGAAAAAAAACGCCGCTAAAGGTCAGGACCTTTAGCGGCGCTTTTCCCACAAACGCCGCTAAAGGTCATAAAAATTAAAAAAATAAAATATTATAAAAAAGTCCTGAAAATATAAAAAAATTAAAATTCATTATCAAAAATTGAGAAGAAGAATAATCTATGATATAAATACATCCCGCCAAACAAAATACCACACTTATCATACTACACCAGAAATCTAACAAAATACAAATAGAACAAAATAATGATAGAATGCACACTTTAAGATAAGCAGTTAGCTTAAACAAGTCGTCACTATGCATGAATTCAGCTAATCCTGGACCATGCATCCAACAAAAACTCAAACCTGAGAAAAAAGAAAAAAAAGTTAATGAATGACACATATAACATCAAATTAATAATAAAATATGCAATTAACAAGTCAATATTAACGCCACATATAACATCAAATTGCACAACTTAATATACTCAAGACATTAGCAGAAATAACATCACATTGAACAATGAATTTAACACATTCGAATAGATCAATTTTAAGCTCACTAATGGTTAATTTAGCATGTGAACAGCATATAAATGTTTGCATTTACAGCATGGTTTAATCAACTTCAAGCAGGAAACTAAATGCTGTAAATTTCCAGCATTCAAATCATATATGGACAACATTCAACAATTCTAAAACAAGTTATTGATGTTCCATTTCAGGGCTTAAAAAACTCATCAAAAATTAAAAAAAAAAGGGTTTTCCCTTTACCTGATGCATGAGAAAGGTCTTCAAGAAGAATAGGCAAATATCATTATTTGTACAGAAAAATCCTACAATTTCAATAGATAAAATTCCAGATAAAGCTGAACTTTATAGCACTTTGCTACAATTTCAATCCATTGCTCTTGTTAAGGCTCAATTCAAGTCATATGCATAGAAGGACGTACTTGCTACAGTTTCCAGAGATGAAGAAGCCATATGTTTCTCTCTATCAGTGGTACTCTTCTCAACAAAATTTGATGCCTCATTTACCTTGCATTCTGATTCTTGATCAACCTTTGCCCTCTTAGTGCCAGTATCCCCACTCTGATGTGAAAATAAAAATCAATCATAATACCAAAAATAAAGAAAACAAGCTTATTCAGAGTAATAGAGAACTTTCATATTACTATCTTTGTATACTAGTCTCATTGTAGATCTCATATGTTATCTTTTCATCAGAACGGAATTTTATATATACAGAAGGTAGTGACTTTGAATGATGAAGTAACAATTTAAATTGCATAAATATTACATAAAGAGACACAGGCAAGTAGCTCAAATGTTTACAAGATGCAAATTAACATTCAGTTCTCCTCCTCCTTTAAACAACTCTTGTCACTTGTATCAGATCTTGTGGCTCATTTGGTTATCTAAAGGGCAACTCGGATTAAGCTCAAGAGTTTAGGGAGATAGACAGACTTAAAAAACCCGTCTGAAACTTAATGGTCAAATCTCAAATTAAGTGGAATCCATCTTTTCTGTTGTAGTTTGCTTTACTACTCTGCAGTAGGTGTAAGGGCAATCGAAAGAAACGATGTAGTGGCTCAAATGTAATTTTCTAAGTTCCTTTCCATTCTAGACTTCAGTCCATGATCACATATTGAAGTTAACATCACAAAGACCCAACCATTTAGGTAAGTAACATGTCTGCAGCATTTTACCTGTATAATAAAGCAGGTTTTAATAAAGAAAAAGAGCATTTAAGCGAAAAAGTGTACTAAGCATTTAAGCGAAAAAGTGTACTAACTTATCCCCTTGACTATTTTAAATATCATGTGAAGACCATCCATATTTTCCAAGTCTTCACAAATTCTGAATAGCTCCATCAGCTTCTGGAAGAAATCTTGCTGCATTGAGATCAAACTCAATTTAGCACGTCTGAACATTTAGAATTAACATAATAGAAAGTCCAGACAGATACTAAACCATAAGTTTGAAACAGAAACAAAGAAAACCAGGAAACCAAATAATAGAAAGCATAGGGAAAAAATTAAAAATAACCAAGAAATAAAGCTCATAGTTACATGTAGAAGAAATATGCAACATGTTTGATATTTCTCCCATATGACATGGAAGATCACTAAGAACACAAAAGCTCAGAGAGTTGAGAAGCCAGAGGAAACCAAATTATTACCTTGATAGCACAGCCACAACTGATAACTTAATGTGGCTGAATACCAACATTATCAATGGTTAAGTGACTGGCAATTAACCACCGAATACTAAACTGCACAAGATCTACATACAGAAGATATTAAAGAAGATATTAACACACATAAGCAAGGTTTTCAAAGAAGCATACATCATTCAATATTAGTTCTGTCAGCCGCATCTGATCAGCAATGCCACTTTCAGTCACAGTCTGCAGGGAAAATTGATGAACAAAATGAAAAAAATATTTAGACAGGTATACCTGAACAGACTAATTTGAAGAAGCTTTCCAAAAATATAAGCAGATCATACAGAAAATATAGAAACTACTAAAAGAAAACAAAAATAGACAACCTACTCCAGATTACAAGTAATTATAACATAAGCTGAAATAATTATAATCAAGACTAGCATAAAATAAATAACAACTTCAAATAATAAATGAGGAAGAAAATCATTGAGTGAAAACTTCCAATATGTTTGAAAAGGAAAGAACTCCAGGAATCACACCAAGCAACAAAAATAAACTTAAACAGAATGTAATCCAGAAAACGACTTGTTTATTAGATATTTAAAACAGCTTTCTAACTGGAACTACTTGGACCTTGCGCTGATCTGCAGGCAACTGGATATTTAAAACTAATGTTTCTCCCAACAAATTTGCAGATTAAAATAGATAAAACACATCGACTTAAAGTCTCAACACAACAATGTAACTGCAAGTGTATCATTAACTAAGTTGCAGCCTAATGGCTTCTAGTCTTTTACGTGAACTTAAACATGACACAGATACAACTATGTGAGGCTGATCCGAAAATAAAAGATCAAAGCAATAGCAAGTAATAGCAACAAGCAGAAACCTAAGAACATCCAAATACTTGTCCAAATCAGCAGGCAACCAGACCATAAGCTGTGATACATTGTCTATTTCAACACCATAAACATGAATGTTGCGATGCAAATTTAAAGCTAATGTTTCTCTAAGTGAACTTGCAGATTAAATGGATACAAAAAAAAAGTCTTAAGTTAAGCCATATCTCAAATATTTAGTCAACATGAAAATGTACCCAGACATAAGCAACGATAATAAAATTTGCATAATAAAATATTTGAATTTAATAAGTTATACATTTTTAATAGATTATTTGCATAAAAAGTAAACAAATTCAAAGAAAGACAATGAAGAAATTAAGGGTCAAACATTAGCTCCAATAATTGTTCAAAATTTAAGACAGCTACATTCAATCCCAAATCTTACTTTTAAACAATATAACTAATCACAACCATGCCTTCAAACAATGCATAATTTGCTACCATTATCGTGATCGAATTCAATCCCAAATCGTACCAATCACTATTCGCATCCATACCTTTAAATAATGCACAATTCGCTACCATTATCATGATCGAATTCAATCCCAAATCGTACTTTTAAACAATATAACTAATCACAATCACACTTTTAAACACTGAACAATTTACTACCATTGTCACAATCAAATTTGAGTCTAAATCACATTTTTAAACAATATAACTAATCACAATCATACTTTTAAACAATGAACACATTGCCACCATTATCACAATCAAATTCAAGCCCTAATCACAATCATCCTTCTAAACAATACAGCTAATCACAACTATACTTTCATTCGCCACCATCATTATCACAATCAAATTCGAGCTCGAATCTTAATATAATCAGATAATCTAACATCGGATTTTACCCCAACAAAGCAACATCTCCCTCCCCAAATCACCCTTCCTAATCACTCATCCGAAAAAAATTAAGCAAATATCCCACAATAAAGATACAAATAATACACAAGTGCAAGAACTGTTACAATCTATTGAAGCTTAAAGTCATAACAAAAGTATAATGTACCTCAAATTTCAAATGATTCCAGGTTAAATTTGGGTGTGAAAAAGCAACCCCCTTTCTCCATTTCCACCATTGAATCATTCTTCCTCATCACTCTCGTCACTAAAATAACTGGCTTTTCTTGTCATCTTCTTCTTCTTTTCCTTCGACATCTCTGATTTCCTCAACCTCTCCTCCGCCGCCCCATCCACCACTGATGCCCAATTCTCCTCTTCAAACCCCTCTCCACCCTCTGATTCTTCCTCTCCCCAATCCCCATCATCCTCCCTCTTCTCTCTACAGCCGCCACCTCTCCACCTTTTCTTTGGCACCGGTCTCTCCCTTGGCCCCAACTGATTCTTTGGACACTCATAAGATAAATGCCCACTAACCCCACATTCATAACATCTAGACTTATCCTTATAAACCTTTTTCTTGATAAACTCTGGGGCTCATCCATTATCGACGGCGATGGAAGCGCTGAGGGTTCTGCCGTTGAGTATTTTCCCGTGCATAACACTCGCCGCGGATAGCGCGTCCTCTAATTCACAATCTTCCTTACTTGGGCTCACTCGGCAGGTGAGAACTGAGATGAAAAGAGAAGAAAAAGAAACTGATTTGCAGAGACGCGAGAGGGAGAGAAGGGGGATGATGGTAGGAGGAAGATGATGATAGACGAACAATAAAAGACTCTTCAACTAAATGAACAAAAATAATTAGGGTGTAATAACGATAATTGGGAGCCCTTTTCCAAACCTAGAAGCAACAATAGAAACCAAACTATCGAGCCCTTTTACCGATTGGATGTGGCAGTAGAGACCGACGGCAACGGCTACGCAGCAGAGGGGTTAGTCGAGCGCGATGCACTAGGTGGTCCGGTCGGCGTCTTCGATGGCAAATGGGCTATGAACTTGGGGATGAAAATTTAGGGATTAAAGGAGAAGAGGGGGAAGTTTTGGTAAAAAAAAAAGACAGTTGTGGCGTTTATATCAAAACGCCGCTAATTTCACTCCTTGAAACGTGAACGTTTAAATTTAATTAAATTTTTTTGCGGCGTTTTTTAAAAAAAACGCCGCTAAAGGTGGTCTATTGCGGCGTTTATATGCTAGCGCCGCTAAATCATTAAAGCATAAAAATAAGACCTTATTTAATTTGTTATAATTTGGTATTATCCAAAATAGATAATTACCCATTCATATCAATCTGTTACTTTTTTTATTTATTTTTCAATAAATAATTTGTTATAATTTTAAAATATTAAAATTAATATTATTTCTTTTATAATTATATAAGAGATTATTTAATATATAAATTAAAAAATACTAATTAATCTAAACCTTAAACCCTTAATTATAGTCTCCAAACCCTAAATCATAAAATATAAACCAGCAACCTTAAAAGAATAAAAAAACACTCTATAAAACAAGTCGGAACAAAAACAACACTTATTTAGAAACAAAAAAAAAAAGAGTTGCAACTTTTTAATAAGAAGATTGATTTACAAATAAAGGAAAATTCACTGTTTTATAAAAAGAAAATGAGTTACAAATAGAAAACGTGGAGACACAAATGAGTGCAGAGGATTTTCATTCGCATAAACAAATATATATTTTAATTAATAAGTATAGATAAATATTAAAATAGTATAAACAAAAAGCTATTAATAAAATTTAAAGGTAAACTTATCATTTAAAACGTTTTCCACAAAATATCCCTTCAATCCATTAAACAATAGAACACCTTATAATATATAAAAAATATTTTTAGATTAAATCTTAAACCATTTAATATATATATATATAAAGCTTATCTATTATCTCTTAAATAATTTAAACTATAATCATAAATTTAATATATTCAAATTAATATTATCTTTTTTACAATTATATAAGAAATCGTTTAATATATAAATTAAAAAATACTAATTAATCTAAACCCTAAACCTCATAACCCCTATCCCATAAACATTAAACCCTAAACCCTTAACCCTTAACCCCAAACCCCAAACCCTTACACCTTAAACTCCAACCCTAACCCTTAAACCTTAAACCATAATCCCTAAACCTATAATTCATCATAAACCTTCAAATACTAGTTAACTTTTAACTTTTAAACTTTAAACCCTAAACCATATATCTTAAACCATAAACCTTAAACTATAATGATAATTAATTCAATATTTTAAATTCAATACTATCTCTTTTACGATTATATAAGAAAATATTTAATATATTGTATAACCATAAATTTTAATAATTATTATTTTAGGGGTTATAGATTAGTGTTTATAATTTTTTAGGGTTTAAGGGTTATATGACTTTTAGCGGCGTTTTACCAAAAGCGTCGCTAATGCTCTGGTCTTTAGCGGCGTTTTACCAAAAGCGCCGCCGCTAATGCTCTGGTCTTTAGCGGCGTTTTACCAAAAGCGCCGCTAATGCTCTGATCTTTAGCGGCGTTTTACCAGAAGCGCCGCTAATGCTCTGGTCTTTAGCGGCGTTTTACCAGAAGCGCCGCTAATGCTCTGGTCTTTAGCGGCGTTTTACCAAAAGCGCCGCTAATGCTCTGTTTTTAGCGGCGTTTTTTAGGAAAACGCCGTTATTGCTCTGTTTTTAGCGGCGTTTTTGGTAAAACGCCGCTATTGCTCTGTGTTTTATAATTTTTGCGCCGTTTTTTGATAAAACGCCGCTAAAAATGCCGCTAAAGCCCTATTTTCATGTAGTGGAATTATGAGTCTAGATGACTAGCTCGAGAGTGAGCATTGAAATGTCATGAGATATGAGGTAGCTTTAGCTACAATTGAGGCACTTATGTGCAAAGGCTTTTCCGAGTATCCAATTAGTATTCCAAGTGTTCAACGGGCAAACCAAGGAAAGAGTTGATGATGGTCCCAATGAGGTAAGTCATTGGTGAGTATGCACTTGAGTTATGTTACGAGTTGTGCAAGTATGTATACTAAGCCTATGAGAATGCCTTGATATGTGATGATCTATGATGCATAATATGTGTTCTTACCATGATGGATGAAATGATGTTGTATTAATTTTGTGAACAATGATCATGAATGAGTAACTTAGCCTTGACAGATTTGAGTTACTGCAGTAGTGTAATTTTGAAAATACACTAAAAATAGTAGAAAATGAGTTAGAGGCAGAATAAAATATGGGATTAAAGCTTAATGAGTCTATTTTCACATGAAAGAAACAAGGGAAGAAAAAGAAATCTATATTGTGTGATATTTGAATTCTTGAAAAACAGGGTCTGAATGAATTCGAGATCCCCTATTCTGACTTTAGAAATTCACCATAAATTGTACAAAAATTATTAAGAGTCATAACTTACATGAATGGATTCCTTATTGAGTCTATTTTTAAGGAAAACAAATGGCATGGTCATTGGAATTCTGTACAGGGAGAAATTTGGTTTGTAGTGCACAAGGGACAGAGTAGTCATACCCTGAAATAGGGGAAACTTTAACTAATAAACTGTACTAAATTTCTTGACCAAAAATTCTAGAAAAAAATTAGTAAGTATACATATGAGTCTAGTTTCAAGAGAAATAGACTATAACATTATTCGAATCCTGTACTATGAGATAATTGAACTTTAGTGCAAAAGGGTTGAAACTGTCAGACAGTGAATCAGGAGCAAACTTGAGGAATAAACTGTACTAATTAGCTAAGTAAAAAATTCTGGAAATTTTATGAAAGAAAGATAAATGAGTATATTTTCAGGAAAAATTAACGGAACTTAATTTGGAGTTTCGTAGCTCCAGATATAAATAATTTAGTGACTGTTGCTCAGGAAGACAGCTTGCAGTGAACTTGAGAATATGTTGTAAACATTGATAAAAACAAGTTAATGAGTTGCTTATTGTTTTCATATGAACTTACTAAGCGAAAGCTTACCCCCCTTCTTTCCCATGTTCTAGAGTTTCCAGGTTAGCTCGGGTTGGAGGCCGTCAGAGATATTATCACACTGTCGAGTTAACGCTATCGGTGTAAGTGAACTTAAGTGATTCTAGTCTATGGCATGTATAGGGTTTTAATGTGAGTATGTAATGTTATGATTTAGCCAAAGGCATTGGCTTGTTATTAAGGTAGTATTAGTCATGCAAATTGGCCTATGTCGGCTAATATCGTTATGGGCCCATATGATTATTCTTATGCATGTATGTTATTATCTCTTGTGATGTGGCTTACAACATGTATGCCTAGAGATTGAATTGAGATTCATTGATGAGCTAATAACTAATGCAGGATTAAGTGATTGGTAAATAGTTAATAATGCTTCATGAATGGTTTGTGGATATGATTATGTATGCTTTGTGATGGACATGAGGTTTGATGACATGTTGATAGCTATAGCATTAATATGGTAAAGATGAAAGAAAAACTTATTGTAATGGTTGCATGTGAAATTACCATGGTCATGTCATGTTAGGAAGGTTTAAGTGCCTAATTTTGCGATGTTGTATGCTATTGTATAAGTATGCGTGCATGTGTTGTGAGAGTGACAAAATGGCTTGGAAAATAGCCTTGTATTTATCCAGGTTTTGGACATGGGTTCGGGACACGGGCATGTCCTTAGCACCCGGGCAGTGTTCTATACCTAAACGGGCGTGTGGAGCCTTGATACAAGAGATTTCCTAAGTTTTTCATGAGTTCTCGGTTGGGTCCCGAACCACCCCAAATGCATGTATTGGGCCTTGTAAGCTCGCATAAAGGACAGATTGCATGTGAAAAGAAAAGTTTTTAATTATTTGAGATTTCATGGCCCTGTTTAGTATGGAAATGTTAGTAAAAGTCAGGTAGCACCTCGAACCCCATCCAGGCGTCGGATGCGGGCGAGGGGTGTTACAGAAATTTACTGCAAAAGTAGTTTTTATCCAACACCAACAACACCAACCTCAATTAAAATATAGTGCTCAGGGGCATTATGGTCTAACATTTTGGGTTATAATCATAGGTTAAAAGCTGTTGTTGACTAAGAACAAAAGAGAGGTTGTTATCTTTACTTTTTTTATAAAAAATTTTAACTTTCTAGTTATCTTCTTCTTTATTTTTCTAGGGTTTAGTTTCAAACTTTTCTAATATTTAGTTGTGTTAGTTGGTAGTTAGCTTTTACGATAGCTTGATCTTAATTACTAATTAGTCCTTGAAACTTTTTTTGTATTTTCATTTTAATCTATAACATTTAATATAGTTTAACTTCATTTTCTTTTTTGTTTTAGTTAAAAATCTAACCTTTCATGATATTTTACACCCACATTATTATCATCTTCATTCTCCTCAAGCAACCATCAAGAAATTAAGAAATTAATAAGCTTTCTTCTACCCCATTCCTTATACTTATTTTAATGTTTGTTATGAATGTATGTAAGGTTATTGCTTGTATGGAAATGCTTATGTGTAACTAAACTTACGGTAGTTGGTTAATAGAAATGTTGCTTGATTAGTTTTTATATAGTGCATCTATTGTAAAAACTAAACCAAATCGAATAAATTTCAAAACTTAAAATTAACATCTCTAAAGGAAAACATAATTTGGTGAAGAGATCCTATTGAACACCAATTTGATTGTCCTGAGTTAGTTTGGGAAGGTCAAAAGATAAATCAGATTAAATCATTTAATTTGATAAAGTGGTGACCAAGAGGTAAAAATAAAGCAATCAAAAAGTTAGATTTTTTAATCCCTAATCCAAGGACTAATTAGCAGCATGAAAACCAACCCGTTGTTCTTGTTTATTGAATTGTTAATTATCAATTAGAGTATGAATTAATTTAATATAAGACTTAACAAGTAATAGTTTAACTTTTTAGCTTCATGCTCGTTTCTTAAGAATCACTTAATTCTCGAACTCTTTTGGACTTGGTCCTTAGAATATTCAGGTGTTCCATTATAAGACTATAAGTATTACAACTCGACTTGTCATACTTGTAATACAGCACCATATGATAATTATTTTTAAATTGCTTCATAACCCCTGTACACGTACGCCTACTAGTGTCATGGGGCTAGACCTTTCGTCTCGCAATCCGTGCGGCCTTAGGCGATTTGGTCGTCCAAACTCGCCCAAGTCAGCCTTTACTTGAATGAGGGTTCCTTAAGAACTCCTCCAAGGCACCAACTCGAATAGCGGAAGCAAACTTATGCCAAAAGAAGCTTAAAAGAACAACAGAAGGGGACGCTCGCAAAGTGTTTGAGTAAATGCTCTCTATTCTCTTATTCACAAAGAATAATGAAACAATGAATGGAGTCCCCTACAAATGAGGGGAGAGGCCTCTATTTATAGTTGAGTCTCTCCAAATCCAACGGTACAAATCAAGTACATCAACGGCTATGATTAAAGGGTATCTACAAATTAAATCTCTAATAATATAAAATTATATCTTCTAAGATTACATATCATATCTAAGATCTCTAAGAATATAAAATAATATCTTATAAGATGTCATATCATATCTCTAAGATTATAATATAATATCATATCATATCTAATATCTTTAAGATAATAATATAATATCTTATAAGATTCCATATCATATCTAAGATCTCTAAGATTATAAAATCATATCTTTTAAGATCATGTTTCCATATTTGTAGATGGACCTTCAATCTCTTCAAGCAACGGGCCAGTCCGATTGGGCCAACCACACTTTAATCTGACAGGCTTCTCCAACAGTTCATTGAATCGGGCCAGCTCACGTGGGCCAAATGATCCCCATCTGAGTAATAGACCTCCATCGGATGCATTTGGTTCGATGGTCACGGGCTTTGAACTCTGGCCTGTGACATTCTCTCCTACCCATTCTCGCAACGTCCTCGTTGCGACTTCTGAATGGCACTGACTTGATTCGCCTTGGATCCCACTCGTTGCCTTAGCTCTTCCCTTCCTTCGGGACTTTTGCCTTGGCTTCCGTCGCTTCTTAACTCGAGCCGTCCTACTCGTTTGTACATCTCGATGACAAGGAGTTATGTCACTCCCTTGCCCACATTCTAGCTTCCCTCGAACAGAATCCTCATGATTCACAACACTTGGCTTCGCTTTACCCACAGTCTCTCGGCCTCCTTGCTCAAGGACTTCGAAAAGGCCCCTACGTTCTCGCCAAGTACATAAGTTAGAATGCTAAACACTATCAGAGTGTTTCGAATGTACCTTTGCATTTACTCGGGTCAACTGTCCCACATGCATCACTTCTTTTTCCTTGAAGTCTGATGCACCACCCACCTCTCCCATAGGTAGAAGTCTTGTCGATGACTCAGCCAACTCCGACGCTTCACTCGATTAGAGCCTCATTGGTCCCTGCTTCACTGTTTTTATCACAACTTCTTCCTCTAAGTTCGATGACAAACTTACATCTCCCTTGGGTGGAAGCCCCTCCGACGACTCACTATGCTCGGACGTTGCCTTTCCTTTAACTATGGCTTGCTTTGAACAGTTCCGCAACTCATGCGGACCACGACACAAGAAGCACTTTACTCGCTTCTTTTTGCTCCTTTTAGCCCTCTTGGCTTTGGCTTTACCCTTGGTCGAACCAAGCTTCTTGGGTTCCTTGTCTGCTCCATCGTTCTCTTCGATGACAAACTTGCTCCTCTTTGCCCTCTTGGCTTCGGCTTTTCTCTTGCTCGAACCAAGCTTCCTAGGCTCCGTATCTGCTCGATCATTCCTATCGATAACAGACTTCCTCGGACACTTCCGCAACCTATGCGGACCATGACATAAGAAGCACTCGACTGGCTTCTTCTTGCTTTCGACCTCTTTGGCTTCGACACCCCTTGCGCTCGAGCCAAGTCCCAAGGCCTTACTCACCGGCTTCTTCCTAAGTGCGGATTTCATCGGACACTTCTTTAACATGTGTGGACCGTCGCAGAAAAATCATTTCAGCTTGTCCTTTTTCCTCTTGGGTTTCTTCTTCCCAACTCGTGGTTTCCCATTACCACCATTGTTGCCGTTGCCATTGCCATACTCATCCGTAACTTCCTTGTGATTCCCTTCACATACGCCCCTTCCCTCGGACTTGGAAGATCCAAGCTTGTCTTTCCCTAGACCAAGCTTAACCACGGATACCGCTACCTTCATGGTTTCCGACAGCTTTTGGACACCTCTTTGTTCCACCTCCTGTCTGACCCACGGCTTCAATCCCTCTTGAAAAGCAAGCATTGCTTCTCTCTCGGTCACATCCGAAACTTGGAGCATGAATTCCTTGAACTCACGAACATACTCCCCCACTGTGGCCCGTTGCGTTATCCCTTACAACTTTGCCCGAGCTTCTTCCTCGGTAAACTCCGGGTAAAACTGTCCCTTCAACTCGCATTGGAACTTCTCCCATGTTCCAATCTCACCTTGCCTTTTATCTGTGGTCCTACCTCGCCACCATAAAAGCGCAATATCAGTAAGAAATAATGAAGCAGTTTGTACCTTACCCGCATCATCCACGATACCTTTGGCACGGAAGTAGTTTTCCATCCTCCACAAGAAATTGTCCACATCACATGCAGACCTTGTCCCCACAAACTCTTTCAACTTCGGGACATACTCGCTACTGAGTGCTGCACTTGACATCCTTCCCCCACTGCTGCTCGACACAAGGCCAGCTCTCCCTCAAGCTCCTCTATTCTTGTGTTTAAAGCCAGCGTCGTGGCCATTGTTTCCTCCTTCAAAGCCTTCACCATGGCTTCAAGAGCATTGTTCCTCTCTATCAGCTTTTTCCTTTAGGAATCTAGCAACTCTTGCACGTTATCCCTTTGGGAAGTTAGACACGTGGTCACAAAGTCCCTAAACTGTTCCTTCATGTCTTCAATGCTTTCCCCACGAGCATTGTCAGACTCCTTAACGTCCTCCATGGACTCCTCAAGTTTACCCACGCGTACCTCTACTGCCAACAGCATCTCCCTCAAAGACTTTCTCGCCCATCTTTGTTCGAACTCTTCTTTCGACATCCCAACAGTGCCTTCGAACCTACAGCTCTAATACCACTTGTCACGGGGCTAGACCTTTCGTCTCACAACCTGTGCGGCCTTAGTCGATTTGGTCGTCCAAACTCGCCCAAGTCAGCCTTTACTCGAATGAGGGTTCCTTAAGAACTTCTCCAAGGTATCAACTCGTACAGCGGAAGCAAACTTATGCCAAAAGAAGCTTAAAAGAACAACAGAAGGGGACACTTGCAAAGTGTTTTGAGTAAATGCTCTCTATTCTCTTATTCACAAAGAATAATGAAACAATGAATGAAGTCCCCTACAAATGAGGGGAGAGGCCTCTATTTATAGTTGAGCCTCTCCAAATCCAACGGTACAAATCAAGTACATCAATGGCTATGATTAAAGGGTATCTACAAATCAAATCTCTAATAATATAAAATCATATCTTCTAAGATTACATATCATATCTAAGATCTCTAAGAATATAAAATAATATCTTATAAGATTTCATATCATATCTCTAAGATTATAATATAATATCATATCATATCTAAGATCTCTAAGATTATAATATAATATCTTATAAGATTCCATATCATATCTAAGATCTCTAAGATTATAAAATCATATCTTTTAAGATCATGTTTCCATATTTGTAGATGGACCTTCAATCTCTTCAAGCAACGGGCCAGTTCGATTGGGCTAACCAGACTTTAATCTGACAGGCTTCTCCAACAGTTCCTTGAATCGGGCCAGCTCACGTGGGCCAAATGATCCTCATCTGAGTAATAAACCTCCATCGGATGCATTTGGCTCGATGGTCACGGGCTTTGAACTATGGCCCGTGACACTAGTTCATGCATCCCATATTTTATTTACAATCTTGCTTGTTTTTGCGGACCTAGGAACAAACCTCCCCTATTTGTTCTATCTTAAGCCCAAAGAAATGCTTCAATTCTCAGAGTTCTTTGGTCTAAAATATTGTTGAAAGATTAGCTTGTATCTGATAAATCTCAATCCATCATTTCCAATGATAATAAGATCATCCACGTAGAGAAATGCTATTGATATTCTTCCATCACGAACTTTCACGAATAGGCTTGAGTCCGCTGGTGCTGTTGATTAACCACTTTGCACAAAAAATCTGCTTACTATACTAGGCTCTCGGTGCATGTTTTAATCCATAGAGTACTTTCTTTAGTTTACACACATACTCGGGGTGATTCTTACTTTCGAATCCCCTTGGTTGTTGCATATGGTCTTCATATAGAATACCCATTTGCTGAAGTCTCCAAGACTTAAATGTTGTAAGCGCTAATAATACTTGAATGGTTATGGTTGAGGAGCCACAGCTAGAAATGCTCTAACAATGGTAGAGAAAATTTGATCAACTATCAAAATGACTGAATAATTAACTCTGATTGCTTTAATCATAACACTGGAGATAACAAATGAAGAAGAATTGTGGTTAGTGCCAACTATTCTAAGCTATCAATATTTAGTCCACATAAGGTGAAGTTACATAATATGTATCATGTATTAGAAATGAAGAAAAATCTGTTACAATATCACAACTCAATATCAGATAGAAGTTATGTAGTTTTCAGGCCTGACCCTGACGACGTCAGAAATAAAAACTCACCAATACACCAATCGTGGAAAGAAGGCAATTGAAGTCAATCTACACAATGTCCACATAATCAACTTGAAAAATGTAAGGCACACAAGGCTTGATCACATGAGTTATGTAAAACTAAAGTTGATGCTGTAGTTTGTGTCAATTGTCAATATGGAAAGAAACATTAACTACCCTACAGCGAGTCAAGCTTTTGAGCCGAATTACTATTAAAATAGGTACACTCAAACGTGTTTGGACTAGTAAAGCAGCCATCAATTAATGGATTTAAGTACATTATCACTTTTATTGATGATTTTTGTAGATATGTATGGATGGATTTCATGAGAAAAAATCAAAAGTTTTAATGAAGTTTAAAGCAATTAAAGACATGGTCGAAAAGGAGCTTGATCGAAATTTACGATGCCTTTATACAGATGACGTCTAAAGAATATGCGAAGATAGCCACCATGTCAGACGACCCCACAAAAAAAGTAATTGTCGAGTAGAAGAACCGACATACTTACCAAAGCATGTTACATACAAAGAATGTGCCACTACGATTTTGGGTAGAGTATATGAAAATAACTGCTGATGTTATCGATCCACTGCCACAGGCAAAGCTTAATTTCATGACACCATACAAAAAACTTGGGAAAATCAAGTCTAAGGTTATATCGGCTACGTATTTGTGCCTAACCAAAGTTTGATAAGAAGGCAATCGAATACATAGCCGTAAGCTTTGATACTCAAAGAAATGATTGAAAGTGTCGTGATCTAACCACTGAACGATGTTATACATCTAAAAGTGTCGTGAGCTATGATACTCAATGAGGCGTCATCCAATGTTCTCCTTTCAAAACACCATAAATTACCTTCTTTCAAAAAAGAAAACCATAAATTACGATTGCAGCGTTAGCTTTTACAGAGTTTTTTTGGGGGCAACAACGCCATTAGCTTCATTTATTTACCCTTTCTTGGGCTTCACTTGCAAATCAAAACCATTCACCACGGAGTTCTCTGAGTCTCCTAGAATGCGGAGCCTCTGGAATGCCACGCATCGCGTTTTCCTTCCAAATCCTAGTAGCCCTCAACAGCGTCTCTTCAGCCGTCTCTAGCTGCTCCGCCCTCCACCCGATCCTCTCTCCCTTACTATGTTCCGTTTCCGATGCTGTCCCGTCAGTCGCTCTAGTGATCGGCTTCCGAGTATCCGCCACCTCTACCTCCGACAACGGGGAAGCCTTGTGATGCTTAAAATACTCCTTGTCATCCATCGTTTCCTCTCTCTTTCCCCTTTCCTCCTCTTTGCTCTCCGGCAAAGGCGTACCGTCCATCCCCACGCAGCTTACGTCGTCCAGTGCTGCACCGCTAGTAGCCGTACGCCTTTGTTGAACGTTGGGTTCCAAAGGATGATTCACTGGCGAAATCTTCAGCCTCGGAGAAGATTTATACGGCAGCTTGGGTTGTTTTACCGGATCCGTTTCGGAACAGGGTTTGAGTTCTTTCTCTCCATGGTCATCTGGATGATTTTCTATACCCTGCAACGTAAAATTTTTTTTAAAAAAAGGTTGTAACTTTTAACAAATCAATACAAAGCACAAAGCACAAAAAAAAAGAGATAAAATCTTTGATACCTGAGGTTCACCCCTGTGAACATCAGGTCCAGCTTCAAGTTCTCCAGAGTGAATAGTAGGGTCAGCTGTTCTTCCTTTAATGGCTGCTCCAGAGGCAAATCTTCGGAACTGAACCTGTTTTTGGGCTGTAAACACTGCCAAATACGATCTTGATGATGCTGTTGCCAATCTAAATTGCATCATTGCCTTGTTTTGTCTTGGTTTATGGTGTGTGGTTTCTTTGTTTGGTCGAGTAAGAAAGGGAACACACTTGAGATTTTAGATTATGAAATGGACAGAGGTGGACGAAGAAAAGAGATGGATTTCAAGAATTTTGTGAGGACACGTGTACGAATGAATTGAGGTGGCATCAATTTATAATGCCTCGTGGCGTTATACTTTCGGTTTTGGTGTTGGTGCCAGAGGCACCTAGAAGCATGGGGAACTTCCCTCTGCCTGCTTGGAATTTGCTTTAAACTTCGAGAACTTGAAACGCAAAAGCCAAAACTTTCTTTTATCATTGGTCATCTTCACTTATCCAGGCTACCCTAGAATTAGGGTTTGCAAAAAAGAAAAAAAATCCGATTTTGATGGGTTTCAATTTGATAAAATCGGATTTTTTAAAAAAATCGAGAATCAAAGAAAAAGCCAAAATCAAGTGCAATTTAGAAATTTATATCTATATTGTAGGCACTAGTACAACCAGCAAGTTTTAGAAAAGAAGGCAAAAGACGAAGCAATAAGCAAATATATATACCTTAAATTAACATATTATGGATTACATCAGATGCAATAACAATCGGGGTTTTGGGTTTTTTTAAATATTCTCCTAAGCCTTAAACAGGTACTAAGCACAGTTAATAGCCAGTAGATAAAGCCATTAAAAGAAAAGCTGCTTGTTCTTCCTCTCTGAGCTTCATCTTCCATTTCTGGTCTTCCACTATTTGATGCACCTTCATATCTCTTCCCTGTATTTTGATCCCACTTGGACCAACATCATCAATTCCAGTTTTAGTTTTATATTTTTCTGTTATGTTCCTACTATCACTGTTCAACCCAAGAACTGCTGCCCTCTTTTTCTTTCTGAGCCTAATCCCACATGCATTGCAAAGAGACTGCATGTTTGTAAATGAAGCAACAAAAACCCAAAAAGTCAGTCACAGCAAACACCAAAATTCTATACATATTATGGTTGTAAAATGAGTTTTTTTTACCTTAGGACCAGCAGGACCACCTCTCCAAAGTGGGGTTTTAGTGGTTTTACAATCTACACATCTTTTGTTTTCCTCCTTCAATTGTCTCTGATGTAAAATATGCATCTTAAATAGGTTTGATCTAAGGAAGGTGAAGGTGGAATTGGAATTGGAGGGTTTACGGCAGGGGAGAAGCAGAGCAAAACAGGGGATAAAAAAAAAACATAGAAAGTTGCAAATATTATACAAAGTCTACAAGTAATGATTGCTTCAAGGATTTAATATAAATCATATACACTAAAAAGGACCACCTGTTAAAGTATTTGGGTTTATCTTTTAACTTTTTACAAATGAAATGTTGACATTTTTACTATTGATTTTATGTTAAAAATAAACTTTTAATTTTATGTGTACATATATTTATTACGCAAATTATGCGTAATATTTTTATATATTAGAAAAATTTTCATGGAGGGCTCAAGCATAATATTTTGAGGTGAGGGGCTGGTGGCAGAGTATAACATAATCACATAGCATTAACCATAATGATATATTCTTCAATAAATTGTAGCTTATTAACCAGATGTTCACTTTCGTCAATGATAACTGTCGTGCCCTAAAAAAATAGATGGGTTAAAAGACATTTATACTATAAGGTCTGTCATTATCAATCTCAGGATCACTTTCCTAAGCTAAACTCCTAAAAGAAACACATTTTTAGTGACTGTAACACTGTTTTTTTCACTCAAAAGAAATTTATGGTTTAAGCTTGTAATGTCTTGAATCAAATTCATTCCTCAGTTTCTGTCTCTTGCCAAGGTTGGAACAAACATCAGCTAAGAAAGCAAAACAAAAGCCCATGAAGCGCATTAGCCATAATAATATCAACATTGCCCAGTCCTTGAATTTCATCTTTGGAAAGTGGCTTCTATCTGAGATGAGCAGTGCCCTGTATACAGCTTCGGTCAAGGCATAGGCTGAAACTGGATCAGATTCTTCTACTGGGAATCCATATTCATTGAGGCATAGTATGTCGTAAACTCCATTAGTCTCCGATATTTCGAGGTGTTCGCATATCTTCATCCTGCCATCAATCCTCTCCTCAGTCGATAACAAATCACCATGTGTTAAGATCAATAGAGGGTTCTCATCTGCAGCCACACATAATTTGGAATGGAGACTTAGTCAAGACATGCATGCATGCATGTATGTATGTATGTATGTATGTATGTTAAAGACAGTACTGAGAGAGAGAACTTACTGCTTTTTCTTAAAGCAGGGAAGCTGAAAAGCTGTCTCGTGGCCTCTAATGGCTTTAAGTCTCCTGCTTTTAAAGCTTTGTAAATCTGTGCTATGTTAGCTACAACCATCACACAATTCACTTCTCTCTGCAAAAAGTTCGAAGACGATCTCAACGTAATGTTTTCCATGGCAGCATCGTCTGCCGTCGTTGCACGGTCATTGTATCTGAAGCATGGTTGATTATGATGAATCCCCTCACTCATCCAACTCGACATTTCCTCCAATGCTTCTCTTGTACTATGGTAATCGAACCCTCTCGAATCGTAAATGCAGAAGCCGCTACGGGTTGATCTCAGGACATTATGTTCTTCCATGTACATGGTTGTGTAATTGGAACTTCCTGCAGGTAAAAATTGTGAAATCTCTTGTTGCTGCACCTAAAGTTATTAAATTATACAAACAGAAAGTTACCTGATGATGTTTGAGCAAAGGGTATTAGACCGGACCGACCGAGAATACTGTACATGAGATTTATAAGCGAGCTCTTGCCTGAACCCGAAAATCCCACCAAGAGAATTGTGTTAACTGGTGGAATATCCATATCTTCCCTTGTGATCCCTCCGGTAGGTACCCAAAAATCACCCGAGCGATACTCGAGAAGCTTGTGCTGAAGCTCATTTAGTCCATCAGGTGCAACCAAAGCCAATCTCTCCAACTCCCTAAGTAGTCTCAGCCTAGGCGTTAGAATGGAAACATTAGGAAATCCCAGCTTCAACTTAGCGCATTTGTCGAATTCCGCAGCTGTTCTCCACCAACAATACGCCAATCTACATGACTCGCAGTCGTCTTCATCAACACAAGATACTTGGCTTTTCATCTCTTGTTTCCAACGGCATTCGTCAACACGACGATGGCAGCTTAGCGTACACCGATGATTGTTGAACCAAATGACTCTATTAGCCAATGGTCGCACTGTTGGGAATAAAGGTTGAAGGTGATCAAAAGATGCATGTGTAAAACAGTGCTTCAAAGCTACATCCAAGCATGTACAATCTTTGTTCAATTTCCTGGTTCCTTCCATACAAGATGATGGTTCATTTTTCGGATAGTTCTAACCGTCCATAATTTTACGGAATTAGCCTCATCACAAACTTTTCCAAAAGGCTACGACATGGGTAGTTTTGTCATTAGGTTTTAGTAAAGTTTCCGTTAGTATATACTAAAAATGTAATGACCCCAAAGATACAAAAGTTAAACATGCAAAAAGTAAATCGAATTAGAGGGTGTAATGGGACAAGTTTTTAACTATTTTAAATAAATATGTTTAATTTTTATAAGATTTTCTGGACAAAGAGTGAATTGAATTTTCTTTGGGTTAAATTCATACAAATTCACAAAAAATTGAGATGAAAGATACAAAACTTGAGCCGATATCAAGGGGAGCAAATAAAAACCCAGTTGTTACGATCCCTATTTACTGACCCTGGATTGCTCTAACACAAAGGGAAAGCAATATTTTTGAAACTAGGTCCAATCTTCAAATTAAATTAATTAAATTTTTGAAAAATAAAGATTCAAAAGTCAAAATTTTTACCTTGTTCATGAAAAAGTGTAAGTTTAGATGCAATTAACGAAAGTGGGCATAAAATATAGGAATAATACTAATTGTATTTAACAAACACTGTAGTTTTAACTCCAAAAACATCCTTCTGGTTTTCGACAATGATGCATTACCGTAAAAGATAATTTTTCTTTTTCTTCCTCAAAACTGATCGGAAAGACCAAAATAGTAACTCCACAACTATTACTAAAATGAAATATCTAAAAGTTATTTAAAAAAAAAAAAAGACCTTTAATGAAGAAAGTAAATTGAGCATATGCAGGAGCAAATATTGAGACTGACTGATATAAAACAAGGGAAAAAAGCAGAAGGTAGGACATGGAGCTGCATGCCTCGACCCTTGCATCCGAGTATTACTATGCTGAAAAAGAATGAACTACTGCAAAGATAAAGTAGAAAAAACAAATATTTGTACGGCTTCTGGACTCTTCAAGCGTCTTTACCATGGTTTATCATACACCTCGTCTTTATTTGATGACTTCTTGAGGACATACTTATGCATTACTTGAACGATATGTGAATTCCGAGAAACACCAAGAAAGTACTGACCACTGAGTTTCATTCTACTCCAACCAAGCTTCCTGCAAATTCGAAAGTTAGGGCAGACAGCCAAGATATATACTTTCTAAGCAATTAGACCGAGCAGCAGCAAAACTGAATCACTAGCCACAAGCGGCATGTGACCAATTCCAGATGCAAATCACAAAATAATGCAATCTAGGCAATTAAGTCAAAAGCTCATTTTCACAATAGTATTTTTTTATAAAGCATGGCACAGCCAAATAATTCACATATTCACTCCCTAGATATAGAGACCTAACTGAACATTTCGAGTAGAGCATGAAGAAGAGATGCAATGAGAGCTATGCGGGTTTAAATGAAATTCATACCTTCAATTGAAATTGAATCCACCAGAGGGGACAGGAAGTTGATTGCCTCCAAATTGGAGCCCAGATTGTGCAGCATCACCAAGGGGTAAAGGCTCGTCCTCATCCTCCACCCAATAAGTTTCAAGAATCTTCACTGCCTTCTCGTATATTTCATTGTTGTCATGACTTTGGAGGTTTTCAATCTTTTCCAATCCCTCAGCATCATCAATTAACTGGGCATAGAGATTGACGTCTCCAGTGTGACCCAGATTTTTCTCTGCTTCACCAACCTTCAAAATGTTTTCAAGACCTTCTAAACAAACTGTGACAATTCTTGGATCAGGACAGTTCAGAAGATCACATAATGGCTTAATGCAACCTTGGCTCACCAAAAACCTGGCGAACAAGACAGGAAGTTAGTAACTTAAAACAAATTGTTCCAAGAAGAATCCAGAGAATGATCATGGCAAAGGGAATATACTTTATTTGTTCATGGGTACCACCAGATGTAGCATTTGAAATTGCCCAAGCAGCTTCTTTCTTGATCTCAAACTCGGCATTTTGAAGGAGATGGACTAGAGGGGCAATAATCCCAGCCTCAATTACAGCCTGCAAAAGATTTTTAAAACTCGTGATCCAATGGATATCCATTCAAATAGGATGAAAATGCTACAATTGAAAACTAAAAAATTTTACTTTTTAAACGTTGCAGCAGATGGATTTGTCATACTCTATGATTGGCTTACCTGTATCTGATCTACATTTCCAGCAGTGATGTTTGAGATGGTCCAGCAAGCTTCCTTCTTGATACTCTTCTTGTAGGTATTTGTCAACAGGTTCAAGAGGCAGGGAAGGGCTTGGTGGCCAATAATGCACTGAACGGGGTAACAACATAAAGAATCAGAGCAATGCAGAAAGAGGCAACCTAAAGCAGTGAATTGAAAAAATAAAAATAATTGTATTCGAAATAGAAGCAGGTGACGTTATAACTTATATCACTTACAATGATTATTCTGTCGGATCAAATCTATATTTAAGACATAAACTACGATTTATCTCACAATATACCAATTAACCATGAAAAAAAATACACCAAAAACAAATTATGCATGGATAATATGATAAGATGTACAATTTTTGCCCAGTTAGCAATTTTTACATAACAAATCTTCTAATATCTAGATTCTTCTAGAAGGAAAATATGTGAAGTTCAATGTTATTCACAGAAAATTTTCTATGTGCATGTCAAACTTAAAAGTCAATTGAAAACCATGTAAAAGGTTTCAAGTCTTCAGAATAATACTCACTAGTAAATCTTCATTTAAAACTCTAAAATCTTCAGAAATTCATTGACATGATAAAATGGGATAAACACATGTTAAGGACCAACACTCAAAATCAGAGTTGCAATGAGCACACTGGCACATTAGATGTTATGCATCACTGGCTGCATTTATCAAGCAAAATATGTGAAGTTCAATGTTATTCACAGAAAATTTTCTATGTGCATGTCAAACTTAAAAGTCAATTGAAAACCATGTAAAAGGTTTCAAGTCTTCAGAATAATACTCAATAGTAAATCTTCATTTAAAACTCTAAAATCTTCAGAAATTCATTGACATGATAAAATGGGATAAACACATGTTAAGGACCAACACTCAAAGTCAGAGTTGCAATGAGCAAACTGGCACATTAGATGTTATGCATCACTTGCTGTATTTATCAAGCAAAAGTCATGTACATCTACCTAGCAGAACAGGGTAATAGATCTGCATTAACGTGTAGAGACAGTCTGTCAAAATAATCCTAATAAAAAATATCAGCACTGCCCCCCAGAAGGTTTAACCACAAAGAAGCGTTAGGATGAGTCAAAATACATTATAGTAAGTTGTGTACAAGAACAAGGACTATCACAAACCATATCTCAAGGGAATGCAATTGAAATAACTGTTGAGAAAGTAATATCCATTGTCAGGAAATATTCCGTACCTGAGTCTCATATCATCCCCAGTAACAATATTTCCAACTGTGCGAAGGGCAGGAATGAGGACCGTTGGGGATGGATGACTAACAAGAAGAGGGAGGATGAGTGAGAAAATATTCAAAACAACCAGAATTCACAAGCAACCACTAGGAGAAATAAACATAGGAAAACAAACATGTCAATTTCAGAAAGGCAAAGAAGTCCATCACTTACAGCAAGAGCTCAATAAGTCGAGGGCAGACACCTGCCTCAATAACAGCTTGGATTTTGTCATTAGTACCATCTGAGAGATATGACAGAGCCCAGCATGCATCTGTCAAGACTTCCTCATCATTTGAATGGATAAGGCGCTCAAGAGCTGGCAAAGCTGGCTTTGTCTGCTTATCATACTTCAAAAGCACCATGTATTAGAAAAGTTCCTCATCAGAAAAAGGGTCATAACTCGAACAAGTCATCATCAGATAGTCCAACCTGCTCAAATGAAGGTTGTGGCTTGCCCCTGCAGAAGTTTGACAAAGTCCAGGTAGCATTTCGCAACATAGAGAGCTTTGCATGCTCATTAAATTGTGCCAAAAGAGGCACTAAGGCCCCATGGCCAAGGACCAGGTCACGGCATTTAGGAGAGTCTCCAGCAACATTCCCCAATGCCCAAACAGCCTGCAATTCCAAAAGAACAATGAACCATAAGAGAAGTGCAAATAAACTGTGTTAATGAATAGATGATCACTTGCAAACTGCAGTATTTACCTGTTCGCGTACGTCATCAGTTGGAGTACCTAGGAGTTTAACAAATATAGGGACAGCTCCATGATCAATTACAACTCTGGTATTGTCTGATGTTCCTGAAGCAATATTTGTGAGAGCCCAAGCTGCCTCGAACTACAAAACAAAAGGATAAAACAATAAAAACAAAAAAGAAAGAGATTGAGCAAAATCTTAGTAACTTCAGAAACAAAATATCACACCTGAAGCTGAGGGAAGTCATCCCTATTAAGGAACTCAACAAAGCAAGGAACAACACCTGCTTGTACAACTTCATTGATTGGAGGACTACGTTCTGCACATAAACTAAGAGTAAAACTCAAATTTCTAACAAAAAACGATGTCAGAAAGGGGAAACATAACAGCAAATTAATCAACCTATTGATAGCAGCTTTCGGAATTGAGTGGTTGCCTCAAGCTGCGCATTCTTGTCATCAGACCAAACGCCCACAACCATAGCCGGAAGACTTTCTAACTGCAATTAGATAATAAAAATACCAGAAATATTTTTTAATGCAATATCCATTATCAATTTTCTTCTTGAGGCTTACTACAATCGATATATTAAACAAACATTCCTCTCCATTTGATTAATACAGCTTGAGCTACCTACTAATCAGCAATTCATATTTCAAAACACGATTAACACTGCAAAAAAGTATTCATGTACAAAACCTAATTAACCCTAGTTATCAGTCACGACGCAACGGAGCAAATCGATTAATCAGTAGATTATACCTTATTCTCGGAACCAACGCCGGAAGATAACATCTGCTGTTGCTGCGGTTGCGGTTGTTGAGCAAGAAGTCCTTCGCGACGCTTTTTTAGAAGGTTCTCTTCTCTCTTGTTCTTCCGTATCTCCACCATGTTGTCTTCTCTCCTTCGCCGACCTTCCTCCGCACCAACCGCCACCTTGTATCGGTTCCGTCGAACCTCGGTCCTCGCGCTCCGTCTAAGAGACATCTTCGCCTGTTTATTTTTTTCAGTCAATCCGATCGAATCACTGATTAATTGGCAGGTGAAATACGGCGTACGATTTTCGGAAAGAACCGATCAGTTGTTTGAGAAAATGACAGAGAGAAAGAGAATGAAAGGGGAAGAGGAAGAGGGTTTTTGGAACGTTATTCGTATTATTGGATCGGGAGAGACGTTGGGCCGAAGCTGAGGAGAGATATATTGTTTTATACTTTACAGAGAGGGGATTTTTTTTTCATTTCTTTTTCTGGTTTACTTTCCTTTTCGAAATTATTTATTCTTTTCTTTCTGGTGGAATATGAGTTTGATGTGATAATAATTACGATGGTGCCACTGATTTTAAATTTGAACGTTTGGGAGAAAACCTAACTCACCGGATATCTTAGTAGTAGTTTTTTTTTTTTTCATTCAAAATAGATAATTTAGGGATGTTTAGTAATGTTTAAAAAAAATACTTTTGGTTCTAAAAGTATTTTTTGAAGAAAAGTTGTATTCTTTTTTTTTTCTTTATGTTTAATTATAAATGTATTAAAATTATTAATTAAAAATTAAAAAATATTTTTTAAAATATTAATTAAAAATATTTAATGATTATATTTAAATATTTAAAATATAGTTTATATATTCTAATTAAATTTTATAAATAATTTATATTTATTGCTTAAAAATATATAAAATTTATATTTCATATATAAAAATATTAACAACAAATTATAATATTTTTTTTATATTTTTATTAAAATATATTAATATTAACTAATTTAAATATTATTTAAATGTATATTTGTTACTTAATAATAACATATCTAAAATGAATATTTTATTTCTCAAAAGTAATTTTTGACAGTAATACTAAACACTCAAATTTTAAACTATACTTTTCAAAAGCATTGCTAAACTAGGCTTTAGATTGGATAAATGATTAAAGCAAATATATATATGTTAAAGAAAAGGGAAAAAAATAATAGGAGAAGAATGGAAAGTTAAGAAAAAAAGTAATTATTATTTAAAAAAAAGATGTAATAGTTTTTTTTTTTTGATGAATTATAATAACAAGGGAAGGCCTGAACAACAAACGTGACTAGTATGACTTGAACTCAAGTCACACCTAGGACGATAAATACCGTTGACCATCAAGCCATCACATGGGTTCAAAAAAAACATAATATTATAATTATGTATTTCTTAAAAAATTATGTACATAAAACAATTAGGGCAACAAAAAGTATGGGTAAACTACATTTAAGGTCACTAAATTATTAATAAGTTTACATATTAGCCATTCAACTTCAAAATTATAAAATAGTCACTAAATTATGCTAAAGTTTTTATTTAAGTCACTCAACTATTCAAAAGTTTTTATTTAAGTAATTGGGATGTTAATTTTTTAAAAAAAGTTCTGCTAACGAGCTTCAAGCAACGATTCAACGATCGATATAATAGATCAGTACCCATCGATGAGTAGAAGAACATATCTTAGATCCAAGTCGATCTAGTAGTCAATGTCGAATATCAAAAAAAAAGTTCTTTGAATTTTGGTTCTCAAATCTGTGACATTCAAAATTGTTTCATGAAAAAAAATTATAGAAGAGAATGGGAATGAAAATTTTCGATTACTGCAGATGGTGTTAACAAATAAGACTATACAGAAGTGATTTTAATGGCTCATTGACTTAAATGAAAAGTTTTGAATCGTTCAATAACTATTTTGTAACTTTTTGAAGTTGAATGATCGAAACGTAAATTTATTAGTAATTTAATAACTTTAGGTATAATTTACTCAAAAGGTATTTTAGTTTGAATAAATAATTAAAGGAAAAAGGAATTTGCTAACAGAATTCTTATTTTTCCTGATAAAGTTCCTCATCAAGAGATTTCATTGAGGTTATTTGTTTAAGCTTAAAGACTTGTTTGATAAAAATATAGGTTAAGGTCTACTAAAGAGTCTCTATTAAAATTTGCTTTATATATGAATTTATTTTGAGATGGTTGGGTTTATTAATGGGTCGGGTCGGATTATGCGTAAATAAATTGGGTATGATATATTTGTGCAAATGATCGATAAATTGTAATGGTGTTATGATATGAATAAATTTTCAATGAAAAAAAAAAACCTAAAGCAAGTTTTAGTAGAAAGACTAAAATGAACTTTGCATAATAGTATAGGGATTCCAAGTAAACTTTGACCATCTAAAATATAATAATAGAACACCTAAAGAATTTAGGTAAACTACTTACAAATATGGAAAATTTTAAAATTTAAACAAAATTTGAAACTCATACCAAACTTTAACAATTATATATATAATATCAATATCTACCATCAATTGAGCCTTAACTCGATTGGCATAGGCATTATTGTCAATGCAAGAGTACGTCGGTTAGAATGTGCTAAAGTGCAATATTCTCTTATTTATGGGTTGAGGCGGGATTATGAGTAGTTCTAGATATACTATTAAAAAGAATAGATATAAACATATCGCATCCCTAATGAAAAATCTTCGAAGAACAAAAAGATATTGAAGAAATTTTGTCTGGAGCTTTGAACTTTTGAAACTGTACTTTCAAACACTGAACTCCCTAGTCCTCTTAACAAGTTTACTAACAAATTTCTATGCACTAAATTCACTAGCTGCCCAAAGTATACATATGTCATGGTTTCCCGACCGGTGGTGGTGGCAGTCGAGACATAGAAAATGGAGGGATGGCATAGAACATGGTGTTCTTGTCTATCCCGGTTTTACTTCCATCCAACAAAGCCACCAATGCTGCAACCAAACCTGCATTTCCAGCAATGGTTGGTTCGGTGAAATTGTAATTGGACCTGTTGTCTTGAAAACCATCGTGCTTATCAGGTCCACCAACCATGGCTCCAACAATCGTATTTGGATTCGGCTTTTTACTCTCCTTCCATCGCAATCCTTCTTGACAGCTTTGATGCTTGATGTAGCCGGGAATCGATGCACCTTTGTGGTGCACATACTGAGGGAAATGATCACTAAATCCTACAACGTAACTCATGTGCCGCAGATTCCTCCCCAGGATGTAATCGATCTGTGTCTTCGCAAAGTCCCGAAATTCATCTTTCGGATAAAATTTAGCCCCGCACTGCCATCCCGGTGTCAATGTAGCTTCGAGGTAATCGGCGTATAACGTGGCCAAGAAAGCTGCATTCGTGACGTATTGAAGAGGTTTAGGCTTACCATGGTTTAGTTCTATTAGGCCACCATTCGTCCTCTTGAAATTGTGAGACCCTGGAAGGTAAGAAAAAATGATTTCACTGATCTGCTCGTGAAAGTTCTTCAACATTTCTTCGCATGGATAGCCGAAATCTAAGAACATCCTCAGCCGGCTCATAAGCAATTGTGCACCCGCATGCTTGTTGTCCCAACCGAGTACGCCATGATCAGGACCTCCCCAAAAAGCCTTGGCATGTTTCGCCAAACCAGGGCTGGTAACAAGGTCAATGTAGGAAGAATTCCCTGTTGCACAATACATCCAAGCTCCTCCCCAAACAAACTCATCCCAAAAACCAGACGAATTATAAAAATTCGAAGGGGGATCCGAACCACCGGCATACCGTTCGCCTTCCCCTTTCGTAGCGAACTTAAAGAGTATATCTGCTCCGTGGACTAATTTCTTCGAGTATTTATGATCATCTTTGAAAACAATTGATGCAGCGGCTAAGGCAGCAGCCATTTCTGCAGCTAAAGCTGGACAGGTAGAACATAGTATTACAGGCCTTGGGTAATTAATGCTCTCGGGACGTATCCAACAGTTCTCTGGAGAATTTTTTCCAACTTGTAAAACAATCTTGTCTATTGTATCTGCAGATGAATTGAATGTCTTCAATAAGTAATCCGTTCCCCATCTGATTATGTCCTTGACATGGTTAAGCTCTCCGGTAGTTTCATATTTTGCACTGTACTCCAATACACTCCAACTCAACATGGTCATTGCAAAAGATGCCGGAAAACTGTACTTGACCGCATCCCCGCCGTCGTAGTAGCCGCCTTCTAGCCCGTTCAATATCCATTGCCATCGTCCAAGCACGAATCACCCCGCCATGAAACATTGTTATTTGCAGGGAGTTTTCCAGCTAAAAAAGAAACAAACATTGATGATCAACAATAAGAGTAAAATAACGTCTACTTGTACCCTGGTTCAATGTACTAGGACAAAGAAAGGAGAAACAACAACATACATCTTTGAGCATTAAAGAACATAAGGGCACGTTGAAGAGCAATGGTGTAGTTGTCCTGAACGGGAGGTGGACGGTGGTGGTGACGGTGAGTTGCTAGAAAAGCGACAAGGGCTACAAACCCGGCTAATACGGCAACCACTACCAGGGTTCTGATCAACACGGTGGGATTAATGTTGAAGCAACGTTTCTTCTTCTTCCTTTTCATTTCCATATCCATGGCCGGTCTTAATAACCAGCCTTGCTTCACTTCGTCTTCCAATGGTGATTGATAGGCAGATCTGTCATAGTAGTGACGGTGGCCATTTTCGATGCTTTGATCTTCCATTTCTAGGGTAATGTCAAACGTACCACCCCATAGACTTGATCTTTCTGGCATTGGTTTTCTCTATAATGAATTGGAAATCTTTTGATTAATTGGGTAAAAGAGAAGGAAAAAGGCATGAATTTATGATTCTTTTTATTAGTAGCCGGCATCCTAATTTACTTCACTGAGAAAAAATGGAAAGAATCCAGGGTTTAATGCATTGAATTTGAATCACGAATATGTAGGCAAGGAAGACAAATCCATTTTTATCCGTTAATGATTTGCTCTAATTGAGGCTTTCCCTTAATACTTGATTAAGTTAATTTTTCACTAAAATTATTTTTATAATATAAATGATGTCATTATCATCAAATTTAATCCTAAATGTTATATTCTATTTTTTTTTAAAAAAATTAAATTTAAGTGAAAATAAAAAAAAATTATTAATCTTGAAATTAATATTTATTTTTTAATTTAATTATTCTTTATTTGTATTGTTTAAATTTTAAAATTTAATTGAACAAATTAAAATATAAAGATATGCAAAATACATAAATTAATAGCAAAATTTGTCTATGTGAATACTTAATATTTATGTTATATATATTTTTTTAAAAATATTTATGATGCATCAATTTTCAATTTAAATTTAAATGGACTTCTAGTCGTATATCTCATATTTGGAAAATAAAAATAAAAAGAATTTAAATTTAAAAGGATTAAATTGTAAAAGTGTGAAAGTTTTGTTGCACAAGAGTAAATATTCAAAACTTGAGGGGTTAAAGTGTAAATATAAAAAAGTTTAAGGACCAATAGTGAAAATATTTTAAGGGTGGAATGATCTAGAAACCAAGGAAAATGGATGAATTAAGACCAAATTAAATAGGTGAAGAATTATGAGGGACTAAATTATAATTTTACCAAATTAAATGATGACTCAAGGATGGAATTTTAAAAGATAATCAAGGGCAATAAGGTCAATTAGAAGGAGAGAGAAATCTAGAGACAATGATGATGTTGGAGATATTTTAAATAAATTAAATAAATAAATATTAGTTTATTAATACTTTAAATTTATTTTTAAATGATATTTTATTATTTTATTATTATTTTATTTAATATATATATGTAAGGAAAGAAAGAGGAAGATGATCACCTTTCTCATGCAACTAACGTGAGAAGAAGAAGAAGAACAGAAGAAGTTTTCCTTTTCTTACAATTTGATCCTTCCACCAAAAATTTACCATTTTCACCTAGAAATCAAAAGAATTTCCATAGCCATCAAGAGAGAAAGATAACAAGAAGACTATGAGGAGCTAGAATATCAAATTGAATTCATAGAAGCTGGAGGAGAGAGAAAAATCAAGTTAAAGGTTGAAATCAATAAGAAAAGGTAATAACATCAAGATTTCAATATATTTTTAAGTTTAATATTATTAAAAAACATGGAATTGATGTTAATGTAGAGTTTTCTAATATATGGACCTATGTTCTTGACATGTTAGTGAAGAGAAAATAAGAGAAAGTGATGAGAAATAGTGTAGAGAAAGAAAATAAGGGTGTTATAAACATGGTAAATAAACATCTTGCACTAAAATAGTTTTAGACAGCAGCAGTAGGCTAACTTTGAAAAATCACCATAAATTTTTAAAATTTAATTAGAGGATGAAAAAAATATGGAATTAAATCTTATTGAGTCTAGTTTCTTATAGAAGAAACGGTGTAAGAAATGGAATTGTGAATTATGAGATATAATAAATTTTGTGAGACAAGGTCAGAATGATTTCGGGTTCCCTTGTTCTGACTTTGGGAAATCATAAAAAATTGGATAAAAATAATTAAGGGCTTAAATTTATATGTTTAAAATAATTAATGAGTCTATTTTCAAGAAAAATAAGTGGAAACATCATCTGAATCTCGTACGAGGAGATAATTAATTCTTAGCAAAGAATGGTCAGAACTGTCAGACAGCAGAACATGGGTAACTTTAAAGAATAAACTGTACTTATTGGATAAACCAAAAATTCTGAAAATTTTATGGTAAGAATATATGTGAGTCTAGTTTCAGATAAAATTAACGGATCTTAATTTGGAGTTCTGTATCTTGAGATAAAAATAATTTAGTGACTATGACACGGATGGACAGCTTTGAATATACATATAAGTAAATAGTGAAATTATAGATAATGTTACTTATAAGCATGTTATATACATTAAGGATATGGAATGGAGAGGGGGAAGAGGAAAATATATATGAATATTCAGCTAGTATGGTTAATTTGCATGTTTTAGACTCAGGGACTATATTGAATAAAAGAAAAATTGTAGGGGCAATTTTGTAAAAGGTCAAGCTCTTGTATGTTGCTCGGATGAAATATAGCAGCTACAAATGTACTGTAAGTTGTCTGGATGAAGTACGTTTTTTTTTTGTAACAAGCAACCTGTATATGATTTGGCAGAAAACTTTAAAAATGTAAAAAATGACCAAATTGAAGGAAATGAATTGTTTTATTGATTAAATTAATAAATTGAATGAAATTATTAATTTGAATCAAGATTGGGTGAAAATCATGGAAAATGAAAAATTTACCAAAATGCCCTTGAATCTTGGTATCTCTGCAATTTAGCTAGGTAAGTTCATGTAACTTGAATTATATTCTTAAATGCTTGAAATGTATGTTATTGATGTGAATATGATTTAAATATTCCTGGTATGAAAATTGATGAAACATTGATATATTTGATAAAAAGGGGAAGAAATCTCGGTTGAATGAAAGGAAAATTCAATGGATCTCTAAAAAATAAATTGACGGTAAAAAGGATCTAGCTCGGACGGGTGATCCTATCCTGATATAGCCCTCCCGAAGAATATGTGTAAAATGGATTTAGCCCGGACGAGTAATCCGAATTAGGGTCTGAATTTAGCCTGAATTGGTAATCCAGATCCAAGCTCATTAGAGTAATTGTCGTTGCAGGGGATTTAGCCTGGACTGGTAATTCCGCTGTAAGGATGAGGTTCGCGGGAGTGTGCTTTCTGAAATGAAATGTGTAAGACCATGGTTGAAAGATACATTGGCAACATGATATGAAATGTGTAAGACCATGGTTGAAAGATACATTGGCAACATGATATGAAATGTGTAAGACCATGGTTGAAAGATACCATGGCAACGTGACATGAAATGAATAAGACCGTGGTTGAAAGATACCATGGCAACATGACAGAAAATGAGTAAGACCATAGTTGAAAAACACTATGGCATCATGTCGAAGATAAATAAGATCGTGGATGAGAGATGCCAAAAAGACATCTGTTGAACAAGTAATATTCAGGTAATATGTACCAGATGACGAATGGTTATATGAATTGGTTATACAAAATGGTTGTGTGAAATGTTTACAAGAATTGGTCATATGGAAATATATGTACAAAATAGTTGTATGAAATAATTAAGAAGATAGATAAATGAAATAAGTATAGGTACATGGAATTTAATTTATGTTAAGTTTAACATGAACAATTACCGAAATAAATATACATAAAATATATGGAAATGATGGTGCATGAAATATTGATATAACGAAATGAATGATATATGCTTATGAAGAAACAGTAAGAGAATAATATATTTTGTGACATGTACATATATGATTATTTTTGATATGTTGATACAAGGAAATTATGTAAATTGAGACTATTATTAAACTCAAGTGTGATATGTCGAGAAAATAGGTATATCAATGTTGACATTATATGAAATATGTACAAGTATACTAACAATGTTGTTGTTTGATACTTAGACAAGTGTCAAGCTATTGATTGAATGGTAATATATTTATTTATACGATGCATTTAATCAGTAAGTATTTAATTGAAATTTTTGTTAAATGATATGAAAATCCAAATATTGCCCCAAAACCCTATTCTGGCAACGGATACGGGATAGGGGTGTTACAGTTTTGACGGTGTAGCTTGACAAATTGGCGACACCAGATTGAAATGTGATGACCTAAAATATTCAGGGACTTGATATGTAAATTTCCTGTTTTAGTTGGCAACTGAAAAAAGGCTTTAAGGGTGCCCCTAAGTGTAGCGACACCAAACTTTAAATCGATAAATTGCTTCATAACACAAAAATAAAATAAAAAATAAAAAAAATTATTTATTATTTTATTTTATTCCCCTTTAACACAAAAATAAATAAAATAAAATAAATTTCGAGATTGTTCAAGGTTTCTTAGTGATATTCATGGCTACCATGAGAGAAATTGAAGCAAGCAACATTCATGTCAGCTCTCAGCAGCTTCTCAATCATGGGTATCAATCACGATGTCAGATTTAGAGTGTAAACGATTTTGGTTTTGGTGGTACAACCATCATTTGGAAGCTCCTTCAAGATCCCATCAATGTCGATATTCGCCATTTCCTTTATTATTTGCTCGAACTAAAAATCTGTTATGCTTTACCAATTATCAATTAAAAACTATTAAAAATTGTTAGAATTAAGTGACCCAAATTCTTATTTAAATAAAATATGATGGAAAATAAAATAAAAGTAAAATCCATATAGAACTAGACTTCTTTTATTTTATTTTAGAATAAGGTTTTTTAAACCTTATTAAACTCCATCTATTTTATATTGATTAGGATAAGGTGTTTCAATCCTACTAAAATATGGCTTTACAAGCCTATAAATAGACATAGTCTATTCCTCTTGTATTGATTCAAAATTTTTCGACATAGTGAATTTTCTTCTCCTCTGTCCGTAGTTTTTTTCCTAAAAAGGTTTCCACGTAAAATTTGTGTGTTTTTTATTTTATTTTATTTTTTCACAAATTGGTATCCGAGCTTCCGAGTTGTTCATCTCAATCACAGTAATGATGTCTTTGAAGTATGAAATTCCGCTGTTGGATCGCAACACCAGATTTGCATTGTGGCAGATTAAGATGCAAGCAGTTCTTGCGCAGATGGATCTGGAGGATGCCTTGCTAGGGATAGATAAGATGCCTTCGACATTAACAGATGAAGAGAAGAAGCGTAAGGATCGAAAGGCGTTAACACAATTACATCTGCATTTTTCGAACGAAATTTTGCAGGATGTGATGAAAGAGAAGACTGCCGCTGCATTATGGAAGAGGCTAGAACAAATATGTATGTCGAAAACTCTAACAAGCAAGTTGTATATGAAGCAGCATCTTTATGCTCATCATTTGGAGGAAGGTGCGTCTGTACACGAACACTTAACAGTGTTTAAAGAAATTCTCTCAAACTTTGAGGCCATAGAGGTTCAGTATGATAAGAAAGATCTAGGGTTGATTCTACTTTGTTCATTGCCCCCGTCTTATTCAACCTTTAGAGGCACGATTTTATATAGCCGCGAGTCTCTTACAGTTGATGAGGTTTATGATTCTTTAACCTCGCATGATAAGATGAAGCATCTTGTGGTTAAACCCGACTTTCAGGAAGAAGGTTTCATTGTTCGTGGGAGACAAGATTGGAATGCTGATGATAACCGTGGTAGGACACAGGAACGGAATCCTCGTGGTAAATCTAAGGGTAGATCGAAGTTTTCAAACAGAGGTAAAACTTGTAACTTCTGCAAGAAGAAAGGGCACATTAAATCTGAGTGCTATAAGCTACAAAATAAGATTAAAAGGGAGGCTGCGAATCAAAAGGGAAAACAATCAGAAAATTCCGGTGAAGCTGATGTTGTAGAAGACTACATCGATGGTGAACTTCTAGTCGCTTCTGTCAATGATTTTAAAGTAAGCGAGGAGTGGATACTTGATTCAGGCTGCACCTTCCACATGAGTCCCAATAGGGATTGGTTTTCAACTTACGAAACAGTGTCTGAAGGTGTTGTTTTGATGGGAAATAATGCTTCGTGTAAAATCGCAGGTGTTGGAACAATTAAAGTTAAGATGTTTGATGGAGTTTTCAGAAAACTTAGTGACGTATGACATGTTCCAGAATTGAAAAGAAATTTAATTTCATTGAGTACTCTTGATTCAAAAGGGTACAGATACACAGTTAAAGTAGGATTTTAAAGATTTTCAAAGGGTTCATTATTGTGATGAAAGGGTAGAGAAAGATTGTCAAGTTATATGTTTTGCAGGGTTCTACTGTTACTGGTGATGCATCTGTCGCTTCCTCTTCCTTGTCAGATGATGATATTACTAAACTTTGGCATATGCGCCTAGGACATATGAGTGAGAATGACATGGCAGAATTGAGAAAGAGGACTTCTTGATGGGTAAGGAATTTGCAAACTGAATTTCTGTGAGCATTGTGTTTTTGGGAAGCAAAAGAGAGTTATATTTACTGGAGGAATCCATAACACGAAGGGAACGTTAGAGTATATTCGTTCTAATATGTGGGGGCCATCCAGAGTGCCTTCGAGAAGTGGAGCTAATTATATGCTAACCTTTATTGATGATTTTTCCAGAAAAGTTTGGGCGTTCTTCCTGAAGCAGAAAAGCGATGTGTTTTCCACATTTAATTCTTGAAAAATTATGATTGAAAAACAGACTGAAAAACAGATAAAATACTTCCACACAGACAATGGCTTAGAATTCTATTCTGATGAGTTTCATAGATTGTGCAAGTCAGAAGGGATCATGAGACACTTGATAGTTCGTCATACTTCACAGCAAAACAGCGTTGCAGAACGAATGAACAGAACGATCATGGAGAAGGTTCGATGTATATTGTCCAATGCCAACTTACCGAAGTCATTTTGGGCAGAAGCAGCCTCTATTACATGTTTTTTAATCAACCGATTTCCATCCGTTGCCATTAAGAAAAAGACTCCACAAGAGGTGTGGTTTGGTAATCTTACTAATTATTCTGATTTAAAGATTTTTAGGTGTCCTGCGTATGCTCATGTTGATAATGGAAAATTGGAACCGAGATCCATTAAATGCGTTTTTCTTGGTTATAAAGCTAGTGTAAAAGAGTATAAGTTATGGTGTCCTGAAAATAGAAAAGTTGTGATTAGCAGAGATGTTGTTTTTGATGAAACTGCTATGCTACCTAACTTATCTCTTAAAGACTCTTCCAATAAAGAAAATCAAAAGCAGGTGGAGCATTAGATTAATACAGAGTCAAATCTTCAAGCCAGAACAAAAATTGAGAATAGAATTGCTTCTTCACCATAATACTCTATTGCCAAAAACAGAACTAGAAGAGAAATTAAACATCCAAAGAAGTATGCCGAGGCTGATCTAGTTGCTTATGCTTTAAATATGGCTAAAGATATAGATGCAAATCAAGAGCCATCTAATTATTCTGAGGCGGTTAGCTGTGAAGACTTAGAAAAGTGGATGTTTGCCATGCAAGAAGAGATGGAATCACTCCACAAAAACAGAACATGGGACCTTATGAAACTTCCTCAAGGTAAAAAGGTTGTTCGTTGTAAATGGGTGTTTAAAAAGAAAGAAGGGACTCCAGGAGTTGAATAACCCAGATATGACGCAAGGCTTGTTGCAAAGGGTTACAGTCAAATTCCAGGAGTGGACTTCACAGATGTGTTCTCTCCAATTGTTAAGCATAGTTTGATTCGAGCTTTGCTTGGTATTGTGGCCATGCATGATTTGGAGCTTGATCAATTAGATGTAAAAACTGCATTTCTCATGGAGAACTTGAAAAGGATATTTACATGTAACAACCAGAGGGTTTTATAGTTTCAGAAAAAGAGGACTATGTTTGCTAGTTGAGAAAGTCCCTTTACAGTTTGAAACAGTCACCAAGACAGTGGTACAAGAGGTTTGATTCCTTTATGACTTCTCATGGTTTCAAAAGAAGTAGTTTAGACAGTTGTGTTTACTTTAAGAAAAACAGTGATGGTTCTTTTGTGTATCTACTTCTTTATGTTGATGACATATTGATAGCAGTAAAAGATAAAGGAGAAATAAGAAAGGTCAAAGCCCAACTAAATGGAGGATTTGATATGAAAGATTTAGGACCAGCAAAGAAGATACTTGGTATGGAGATTCTCAGAGATAGAAAAGCAAGTAAATTGTACCTTCAGAAGGGGTACATTGAGAAAATTCTTTGCAGGTTCAATATGCAGAGTGCTAAGCCTGTTAGTACTCCTTTAGCAGCCTATTTCAGACTTTCATTGGCTTTGTCTCCACAATCAGATGATGAGATTGAGTACATGTCACATGTTCCATACTTTAGTGCAGTGGGATCTCTCATGTATGCTATGGTTTGCTCACATCCAGATTTATCATATGCAGTCAGTACAATTAGCAGATACATGGCAAATCCCGGTAAAGAACATTGGAAAGCAGTTTAGTGGATTTTAAGATACTTACGAGGCACTACTGATGTTTTCTTACAGTTTGGAAGAACTAAAGATGGAGTCATAGGGTATGTTGATGCTGATTTTGCTGGAGACCTTGATAGAAGAAGATCTCTCACAGGTTACGTCTTTACAATCGGAGGTTGTGCAATTAGTTGGAAAGCCACTTTGCAAACTACAGTCGCTTTGTCTACCACTGAAGCTAAGTACATGGCGATTACTGAGGCTTGTAAAGAAGCTATTTGGTTGAAGGGACTATTTAGTAAACTCAATGAAGACCTTGAAATCAGTACAGTATTTTGTGACAGTCAGAGTGCCATCTTCCTTACAAAAGATCAAATGTTTCATGAGAGAACAAAACATATTGATGTTTGGTATCATTTTGTTCGTGATATTATTGCTCGTGGTGATATTGTTGTGAGCAAAATTAGTACTCATGAAAATTCTGCAGATATGATGACTAAGTCACTTCCTATAACCAAGTTTGAGCATTGTTTAGACTTAGTTGGTGTTCAGTGTTGAAGTTAAACCCTTAAGGGGTTTTATGGAAGAGGTGGAGAACTTGTTCATTAAAAGTTCGCGATGAAGAACTTGTTCATTAAGAATTTGTGTTAAGATGGAGATTGTTAGAATTAAGTGACCCGAATTCTTATTTAAATAAATTTCGATGGAAAATAAAATAAAAGTTAAATCTATATAGAACTAGACTGCTTTTATTTTATTTTAGAATAAGGTTTTCTAAACCTTATTAAACTTCATCTATTTTATATTGCTTAGGATAAGGTGTTTCAATCCTACTAGAATATGGCTTTACAAGCCTATAAATAGACATAGTCTATTCCTCTTGTATTGATTCAAAATTTTTTGACATAGTGAATTTTCTTCTCCTCTGCCCGTGGTTTTTTCCCGAAAGGGTTTCCACGTAAAATTTGTGTATTATTTATTTTATTTTTTATTTTATTTTATTTTTCACAAAAATCATCAATGAACAAGATTAAGGAAGAAAACCCAGATAAAATAAACATTAAGATAAACAAAACAGGGTTAAGGTAGGATTGGGGAGAGAGATCAAATGAGGTAAATATAGAGATGGTTTTTTAATATATATATATACATATAATCAAATATGAACAAATTACAAGCAAACATAAATTAAAGTAAAAATAAGATAGCTTTATGTTGAGTTAAATTGAAAAACGAGATACTATACCTTATAATCCAAAAGAAAAAAAGGAAAAAAAGTGATTTTGAATAATAGAGCAGTGAAGAAAAATATTTTTCAAAAAATAAATAATTTTTTTAGTGTTAAAAGAGAATAAAATAAAATAATAAACAATGGGGTTTATGAAGCAATTTTTCTTTTTAAAGTTTGGTGCCGCCAACGCTATAGCAAATGCCTATTTTTGTAACTAATATGTTTTTCATACATTTTTCATAATTAATTTTTATATTATTTGGGTAAAAAAACTAATATTTTTAAAATATTTCAAATAGGATTTTTTTCATAAATTTGAAATTTAATCATTTTATTTTTATTTTTTAAAGTTTACTTCTTTTATTTTTTTAGATTTCAAAATTAAGAGCCAATTGTTAATAGTGTTAATTTTTTTTGTCAAATTTGTTAGTTTGACATTTTAAAAAAAAAATAAAAATCACTTGGTTGCAATGTACTTAAAACAATGATGGCGTAATGAATCTGAACTTAATAAAATAATTTTAACAGTGTTAAACTTTAATTTTGAAATTTGAAAAATAGAAAAATTAAATCCTAGAAGGGATAATATAATTTTGAAATCTAAGAGTGTCACATTTAGTATTTTAATAACCGGACTGATTGTTGAATAGTGTCACGTTTACTGTTAGACCAACAATAATTAAAATTTCATAAAATCCTAAGAAAAATTAAAAATAAAAATATTATTGAATGAATTCAATCTATTTAATTATCGATTTTTGTCCTGAATTTTTTTTTGTTTTTACCAATTTTAAGCAATTTCCAAGTAAATTGGTTCAACACCTTTATTTTAACCATTATATTGATTAGTTATTAGTTCGTCCAATCTTATCTTAATCCAACAACACTAGTTACATTATCAAATTTTGACGGGATCTAAGTTCAAAAACCAAACTAGATATAGTTGTCAAGTTCAATGATCATGACAAAAAAAGATATTGTCAAGTTCAAGAGTCAAAAAGTAAATTATTCCTTTCTAAAAATAAAAGTATAGTGACTAAATTCTAAAATTTAAAAAGATAAAAAGAAAATTTTATAGTATCTAATATTTCTATAGTTGAGTTTTTGAGCAAAATTGAAAACTTTCATTTGTGGAGTGTCATCAATTAAAATATTAATAGCTTTACATTTTCTATGTCAAGAAATCAATTTGTTAATTTATTACTCTATATATATTTTCGGAAACTTCAATGTAATTTAGGTTTAGGTTTAGCTTGAACAGATGGTACGTTTATCTGCTGTTAGTATAAAATTAACGATGGCGGTAAGATTAGATATTATAGCGATACTTAGGGGTGAATAAAATTCGATTCGATTCAAAAAAATCGATAAAAATTTCAAATTTTGAATTAAATGTTTATTCATTAAGTTAAAAGGAAAAATCATTATATTGTTTATGTAATTAAATAACATTGTACTTTGTCTACTAATTAAATAATTGATTCATGTAAACACAATATTGAGTATAAATAATAGGATTTGTTAACTTGACTAGACTTGACTTGAAATTTTTTGACTTGATTCGATTCGAAAAACATTCAAATTAAATTCGGTTGCTAAAATAAGATTCATCAACTCGATTAACTTAATTTTTTTTACTCGATTCGACTCGACTTGATCAAATACTAACACCTAATAATACTGTAACGTGAGACAAAAAATAAACAAAATGCACTACACCCAACCCTCCACTCAAACCCCAGGTTACTATTTTTCACAAAAATTATTGTTGCTATTTTTTTGGCGTAATTAATGTGGCATGGTGATTTTCCTTACAATAATTGGGGGACGTTTTCCTACATAACAACGGTAGAACATGTATCTTTTAAGGTCTCAATGATGTTGGTTTTCTATTTCTCTTCCCACCTAATTATTTCTATTCAATTCTACATTTGCTGAACTGTTAAACACATTTTTTCAGCGTAAATAAATTTTTTTTGTTATATAATATATTTTTTTCAATGTGGTGCTAATGGGCCAAATCGAGTCAGGTTTGGGTTGGACTTATATAAAGTATTTTGATCAATTTTTAAAGTTTGGGATTAGTCCAACTCAAAAATAGGTTTATTTTTTTGTCCAAGTCTAACCCAATTTAAGAAAGGTAAACTTAGCCCAACCCGACCTGCTTATATTTGATTTTTTAAATTAATTTTCTATTTAAAAATATAGTAAACTAAAGCTCCATTTGTTTCATTGAATTTTTTTTTGGAAAATGATTACTTTCCTGAAAAAATTAATATTTTTTGATGTTTGAATGAATGTGTATTTTTTTTATTTAGTAAATTTTTTGAAAATATTTCATAAAAGTTGCTTTCAATGAAATAAACATACACTTGAGATTTCTTATCTTTTAATTATTTAATTGAATTTGTTTTATATCCATAAATTAATATTTTACATTATTTTGCTTACTGTAATGATTTATTTTAAAATAAATACATCAAATTAAATATATAATATTACTTAATTATTAAGTTAGAATATTAACAATCATAAATTGAAAACAATCAAACCGAATAGATAAATTCATGATTGTGTTATAAAAAAACAAAAAAAATTGAATAATAATAAATTAGCTTCCAAACCATAATTAGTAGTATATAACATTAAATTAATAATATTATCTAAGTGCATAATTAATAGTACACCACATGATAACTAAAATATTTGTTTGAATAATAATAAATTAGCTTAAAAAATGGTAGAATAAAAATTAAATAAAAGTTAATTTATTATTATTCAATTAGTAGAATAAATGGGCTATCTATGGTAAAATCATAAAACATGAAGATAATTAGGGAGATGTCATTCTTAGGGCTACAAGCTTGGAGATGTCATTCTTAGGGCTACAAGCTTTTAACTTCATAATTCAAGTAAGTCATTGATTATTTTCTTGTAATTTTATAGATTTGAGGTCATAAAAACTTGATTTAGCTAGCTCATGTACTAATTTATAAAACTTTTAAAGTTTTAGAAAATTGTCGTTGTTGATTTTTTAAAGTTTTAGGTGTTAAATTGATAGATTTCAAGTTTAGATGTGAGAAAAGACTAAATTGGACTAAACTGAATAAAATGTAAAATTGATTGTAGAAATAAGAAATAGGAGGTCCCTGATGTATAATAGTGAAATTAGAATTCAATTTGAAGCTTTAGATCGAAAGTTATGTTAGTCCCGATTTTAGGGACTAAATTGAATAAATTACAAATTTTGTATAAATTGATAATTGAATGTTAATTGATTGATTATTTATAGTCTTATATATTTTATGTTAACTGTAGCTAACGTCAATTGGAAAAGGTCTGAAGACATATTGGTAAATAAAGCTGTCAGTTTGGAAAATGTCTTACCAAAAAAAATTGGTAAGACATTTTACGGGAATAAGGAGATAATTTTACGTTGACTAGAAAACATTTTATGTTGACTATCCTATTTTATATGAAATAAACATCGAAAAAGGCTAAAAATATTTCCGTAAAAGCTTTTACGTGAAACAAATGAAGCCTAAATGTACTAAAAAACACTAAAATAAAAGTTTTCTAACACATTAAAAATATATTTAAAAAGTATTTATATTAAAAAAATTACCATAAATATACTAAATATTTTATTATATTAAAAAACCCAAATAAATATAATAAATTTTTTATTGTATTAAAAATACAAATAAATATAATAACTTTTTTGTAGTATTAAATATAATTTTTAAAATTTTATATTTTGAGTTGAGTTATTTTGTGGGGTAAGATTTTTTTTTAAGTTGATTAATGAGTTTAATTGTTATTAGATTAGTGATTTAATATATATAATAATTATTTAACATATATAATTAATATAATTATTTTTATAACATTATATATTCAGGTTGAACTGAGTTCAGGCCAAAAACTCTTGCCCACAACCCACCCTATATATTCAAGTATTATATTTTTGTCCAATCCCTATCATTTTTCAAACGGCCTAAGTAAGTGACTTGGCCCATGAGCAAGTCTAAACATAAATTTGTAGAAAAAAAAGTTTGTTTCATAAATTGAAAAGATTTTAGTAGTGATGGTTAGGGTGTTTAAACTGTTAACCAAATCGAATTATTTTTAATCATTTAAATGTTAACCAAACTGAAATATTTCGGTTAAGTCGGTCAGTTAACCGAAATTTATATGTTTTTGTTTTTTAGTTGAAACAATTATAAAATATATATAAAATATATATAAAAATTCATTTGACCGGATTAACCAAATTAAAACTACATATAATTTGTATTATTTATTAAGTTTGGTTAATTACCTGATTTCGATTCAAATTAATCGATAACTAAATTTTTAAAAAATTATTAACCGACCTCCGACCGAATTAAATTAGTTAACTGATCGATTAATTTGATTTTAACCTAAACTTGAAAACTTCCACTTGTTTGTCTCCTATTTCAATTTTAACCGAAATTTTGGAAGACACGAGTGCATATAGTTTAATATATTTTATAACTCCCTACAAATATAACATATATTTATATGATCATTAAAACCATTTCATTGTAATTATAATTAAGTAATTCAATCTAGAAACATTAATGAAGTTTTATGTAAAATTTAAAAACTATTCATATTTTTAAGATATAATATTCGTAAGGTAAATTTTTGTTTGTCTCAGATTACATTTTAGTCACTTATGTTTGAAATGTTACGTTTTATTCACTTACGTTATTGTGTCGTAACATTTTAGTTATTGAGCGTTAATTGCCGTTAATAGTATAACAGTAAGCTGATGTAGTACGTTAAATCATCATTTCAAACGAAAATTTTAGGTTAAATTATACATTTGGTCCTTATATTTTTTTTCATTTTAAACAATTTAATTTTTTTTCTTTTACATTAAAAAAGATGGAAAAGTGAGGAAAATAAAGAGAGAGAAGAGAATGGAAAATAAAGAAAAAAAAAGGAAAGTTAAAATAACATAAAAGAAAAAAATTAAATTGATCAAAATGAAAAAAATATAGAGACCAATTGTATAATTTAATCTAAAATTTTTGTTTGAAATGAAGATGTAATGTGTCATGTCAGTTTACTGTTACACCGTTAATAACAATTAACAACTCAATGACTAAAATATTATAATATAATAATATAAGTGACCAGAACGTAATATTTTAAATATAAGTGAACAAAAGTGACTATTTTAAAAGTTGTAAATTAATACATATTTTAATTATTATGAAAAAAGAAACTAGTATTTTAATCTAAAATAAAATAGCAGTTGAAAATTAATGCCAAAGATTAACATGCCGTTAGGCGGCTAGGCGCAGCGCTACACTTCTAAAGCCCACCTCCCTCGCTTTGAGCAATTGAAGAAGAATGATGCCTGCACAAATCGTTATAGAAGAAGAAGAAGAACAACAACCTCTTCTCCACAGTACTACCACCGGTGGAACCGAAGTAGAGGTCGTCACTTCCTCATTATCCAATGAGCCAGATGCCCTTAAACGCAAGTTCATCGGCTCTAATCAACGCCTTCTTTCTATCGACGTATTCCGTGGCCTTACCGTCGCGGTATACTCATCCACTTGAAACCTATCATTTGATTTTAGCTCAAGTATTATTCATATTTAGCATGCCAGTTGTTCTTTTTTGTTTGTTTGTTACAGTAATTAGAAAATCGATGTGATAAATTAGCTTGGAAGCAGTTAGGGTAGGAGAACGACTTATTTCTGTTATTTGAAGGGAGAGCGTTGAGTAAGAATTGAAGTGAAGACATAATTGGGAAGTTTTAGCATTTGGAAAATCATTGGCTAGCTAATATTTTACTCATCGTGATAAGTATATTTTAATGCATCTTTTAGACGATTTCCCCCCATATTGGTTGATTGAGAGTAATGGTGTAATTAAGTCAAGCGGAGAACGAATACTGGCAGCTCTATCTCTAGCTCAACTCAATATTTGGAGCTCAATACTTGGCTGGAACTGGACTGAACATCTATATTTAAGCTTGAGCTTGATTAAGTTCATTTATTAATTTTTATGCTCAAGCTCAAACTAGAGCTTGATTAAGCTCAAGATTGAGCTTGGGTCGATAATTAAGCTTAGGGTTAATATTATATATTAAGGGTAATAACATAATTTAATAATATAAAAATAATTAAAATATATTTTAAAAATGAAAAGTTCGATAAGGCTCGCGAGCCACTCGAGCCGGAGTATTACTAAGCTCGAATTTGGTTCAATGATTACTAAATCAAGTTTGAGTATTTTTCAAGTTGAACTCGAGCAACTTGCGAGCATCGGTGTCTCATTTATAACCCTAATTAGGGGAGTTTTATTTTTTCTGCTTATGTTATCTTTTGGTTAATTAAGCAGCCTACCATAAAATCAGGAGGTGTTTTTTTTTTTCGTTATTATGTGATTACTTACTAAGTTACTATTAGTTTAGCTTTCAACTCAATTCCTAATTAATAGTTCTTTTAATAGTTGATGATTTTGGTTGATGATGCTGGAGGGCTTTTCCATCATCAATCACGCTCCATGGTTTGGTGTGACCATAGCTGATTTCGTGATGCCATTTTTCCTTTTTGGTGTTGGGGTCTCTATTAGCCTTGTATTTAAGGTATGCAAAGTTCTTTAGCATATCCAATTTTGTGATACCGTCTTTCTCTTTTTGCTGTTGGGGGTCTTATTAGCCTTGTATTTAAGGTATGCAAAGTTCTTCAGCATGGATTTGACTCTTATGGGGTTACTGTTGTTTGATGAAGTTCTAGGTAGCATGCCATTTTAATATTTATTTGATTCTTCTCCATAAGTTTGCCCTTAAGATTTTGACAGTATCAGTATGAACTCTTTTCCTTGCCCCACATTCCTCATAAAGCTTTATAGCTATTCTTAATTTATGCATAGCGCATTGAACCTTTCTAAATCAATATCTAGGTTCGGAATTCATCTTACTTTACGGTCACTTCTACCATGCTACGATTTCAATTAACACTGTCTTTTCCATTGACTAAAGAAAAATTTTCTCTTTGTTCATGCCCATATAACAGCAAAAAAGTATATAGCCAAGAATGTTGTATCTGTAGATAGTGCACATAACAAACTCGGAACAAATAAAATTGATTACATGTGTACAGAAAGCTTCCAGCAAATCATTGGTCATAAAGAAAGTTGTATTGAGGACTGTCAAGCTCTTTCTGCTGGGGTTGTTTCTACAAGGTTGCCACTTTCACCCATTGTTTTCTTAAAATTTTATTAACTTCTAACAAGTCTATAGTCTAGATAGGAGTGACCCACAACTCATATAATTTTGGAATATCTTGAATGCAGAACTTTTAGTCTGTTTTGTGATAATTCTTCTTTTATTTTTTGGTTGTTAAGCTGCAAGCTCTTAGTAACAAAGTCATTTATGCATATTTCAAACTTCAAATATCCATTTTGTTGCCTACTTGATAGTTTTGAAAGCAAAAGAGGATAAAATGTGTATTTTTTGTGTTTAGCTAATACTGCTCGGAGCATGGTTTTTAAAATTTGAAATATGCTCATAGGAGGATACTTTCATGGGCGTAATAATCTTGCATATGGAGTTGCTGTGGCCAAGATAAGATGGCTAGGTGTACTGCAGGTAATAAATTTTATTGCAAATAATCTTGATGTTCTCTTTTTTATTATTATTATATATTTTATGTATTCAAGGTGTCACTAAATTATACGTGTTAGTTTTGCTTCTGCTATGTGCTTGAAAAACACTGAAGTCTAAGTTGGAGCTAAATATGCTAGTATTTACAAAAAAAGGAGGACAACCTTGTAGGATTTATTGTTTTTCAAATGTGAAGGGCAGCTATTCGAAACCATTTTCAGGTCATATGCATGAATGCAACAGCTTAAGGCATGGAATGTTCCTTACCTTTGCCTGAACCAATGCTCATTGCCTGATTAAGCACTGCACTGACTAATATATTTTGTCAGCTGAACTGTTGATCAAACATGAATCACCTATGCTTCCATTAATCATTTCCTCAATTGTTGTTAAAAAAATCATTCTGCACTCTGCTGTATGTGCTAAATATATGGATATTGCCTTTACTCAGATACATTGAGCTAATTTCTATCATATTGTGGTTTATTGTCTACAGAGGATATCAACTGGATATCTGCTGGCTTCAATAACGGAAATCTGGCTTGTTAGAAATGTCATGGTTGACTCTCCAACTGCATTTGTTCAGAAGTACTACATTCAGTGGTTAGGAAATACTATGCTTGTCGAAATGTTTGTAGAGATTTACACCTTTGGCTTTTATTTCTATTTAAAAGCTATTAGCTGGCAAAACTTTTACCTTTACTTTTATTGCAGGATTGTTGCTACCCTACTATTATCACTTTACATGTGCTTGTTCTATGGCCTTTATGTTCCAAACTGGGAATTTCAATCCCCAAGCCTCACTCTGTCCACTAATGGGCCCCATACGCAGATTGTAAGTTGTATTCTTTGGCATTTCAAGACTGCACTATGAAGTGTTTGTCACACAATGTGATTTCTGAGGTCAAATATCTGTATGTTGTTTGACATGGCTTGCATTTGGTTGGTGAATATTGTTGTTAGATTAAGCCGTGTTGTGGATCCTGTGAGTTGTGCATGTTGCTTTTGTTGAAGAGCCAAACCTTTTTCATTTTCTGTGCTGTCATATTGCCATCTATTCACATACAAGCCTTCTATATTCTTCTTATTTCAGGGGCTATAGATTTAAGCAATTAATTGAACTTAATTTTAAAGCACAAGTTATGAACATATCTGGTAGGCATGTCGTGCAATCCTGGTAGCCAAAGCCTGGTGGGTTGTGTCTCAATTGATTTGTCTTTGTTGAGAAAACAAATGAAAATTTATTTCATGAGAATATTAATATATGATTTGAGAGATGTACTGCTAGGTTTGATATATTAATCTGAAACTACAACTTTTGGGATAAGAAAATCCATAAATTTGAATGTGTTCTGTTTTGATGTTGTCAATATTTCTATCAGAAGCAAATGTTCTGTCATCCAGCTTTAATTCTAGTTTATTATTGTGCTTTTTCTTTGATGCATGGAACTTAAGTAGGTTACCATAATTTTTAATAGGTACATTGTGGAGTAAGAGGGAGTCTTGAACCTCCATGCAATGCTGTTGGCTATATTGATGGGTATTTTCTGGGTGAACAACATCTTTATCGACATCCTGTATACAGAAGAACAAAGGTTATTCAAATATTTTCTTATGTGTTGTTGATCTGGTGATGCGTTTTGGAATACCCCCTGTTTTAAGATCTTAATGGGATATGCACTCATTTTCATTCACAGGATTGCAGTGTTAATTCTCCCGACTTTGGGCCTTTACCACCGCATTCACCTGAATGGTGCCTTGCTCCGTTTGATCCCGAGGGCATCTTAAGGTTAGATAATCACCTTCTTTCATCTTGTTTCTAGCTTTTCACTACAGCTGTAAATTATGTTCTTTAAAGTTGTAAAGATGACTTATTGTAATATTTATTATAATATTTTCTCACTTGTATGCACACAACTTAAGGTCCTTAAATACCAAATATGCCGTTCTTATTTCTCGGTGATATACAAATTACCCTTATGGAATTTCTGCAGTTCATTAATGGCTGTCCTCACTTGTATTGTGGGATTGCATTTTGGACATATACTTCTGCATCATAAGGTACTGTTATTCTTACTGTTAGGTGGGGTCTGTGGGCTAATCTAATTATGAACTTTCCTTGTCAGAAAGGAAAAAGGGTTATGCTAAGGATATTGCATGCATATGTTGGTGAATGTGCTCTAAATATCTTTTCTGCAGTGTCAAATGCATAGAGTGGTTCTGTGGTCCATGTCTTCCTTTGCATTGCTATTTTCTGGATTTGTTTTACAATTGCTAGGTAAGCTGTCTCAAGTGACAATCTCCTAACTCAAGATTATAATTTTGTCATATTAAACCCAGTCGGTGTGTGGTTTTCTTGGAGTTTCGAATTGATGTCTGGTTGTTGTAACAGGCATTCCCTTCTCCAAACCACTGTACACATTGAGCTATATGTGCATCACTGCAGGAGCATCAGGCTTGTTCTTGACCATCATCTTTTACATAGTAAGTTCATCCTTGGTGATTGGGTTGTCATCCTAATGTTTAGTAGTAGAAAATTCCATGTCCTGTTTGTAAAAGATATATTCTACCTGATTCATGAAGCAGTTGCTCTTATCAAATTATAGTACATTTCAGTCCAATCAGTATTAAGAAGCTGTCTGTCACAATTTCTTTCTAAAATATTATCCTCGGGACTGAAGGGAACCTTGATGGAAGCATACATACATCCATCCTGGTTTCCTTTGTGCCAGAATTTAAATCTGCATGAGCACAGGAGCCCAAGTGTAGTCGACATTATGGCAAGATATTTGATTGGAAAGCTTAATTCACACGAGTAGGAAATGCCTGATCAATAGAAGATAAATTCCAACTAATGGAAGGCTATTGTGAGCAACTTTCCTTCTTTAGTAAATCTAGATGTTGGGTTAGCCGTTGCATAGCTTTGAACCCTGTAAATCTTTGGCTTAGGTGTTGCAATTTTTTAGCTTTGCTACTTGAAACCATTGTATATGTATGGAACTTGCTAAAGGTTTTCCTGCTCAAAACCTAATAACGGGACCTAGAGATTGTTCTTCTTGGATCCCCTTTCGCATTCCTGTTGGAAGTTCCTGCATGTATGTACATGGCCAAAAGTAATTCTAGTCCCTTTTTTATAATTTTATTTTTTAGGATTTTGAATGCTATACAAAAACTATATTTCCTAAGTAATGAGGAATACAACTAAGCACAGTTGTATTTGATGCAGGTTGACGTCAAACATTTTAGGAAGCCGGTGGTGTTACTTCATTGGATGGGAATGAATGCTCTTATAATATATGCTCTGGCTGCTTGTGACATTTTCCCAGCTGCCGTGCAAGGCTTTTATTGGCGCTCACCAGAAAATAACTTGGTATCTTTCTCTCTTCTTTTCTGGGTTTGTACTTTTCTATGTTTCTTATCCTTGCCTTCATGAAGGTAATTTACTTGAGAATAGGTGAAAAACTGCAAGCTTGATTGCCCTATTAAGGCATTTCTGAACAGCTTTATCATTGTCAAGTAATGCTGTAATTTGTATGTTCTTTTTTATACAATACCTACTTCTACCCATACACCCAAACCCTTAAATCAAAGGAAAAATACGCTTAAGTGCGCTTGAACCCACATCTTCCTTGTTGTTGCAATAGCAACGGTGGATGATATTTTATTCTGATATACTTTATTTCTTTCATGTCAAAGTAACTGTATGAGAACACTACTTGCAAGTTACATGCACTTTCTAGAGTTGATGTTTTAAGTACAAAAATATTTTCAGTGCAATGCATTGCTTTATCAACATGTTTGATAGAACTAGTTATGCTAACAATTAAAATTATAAAATGCAGGTTGATGGCTTGGAATCATTGTTACAGTCCGTACTTCATTCAAGCAAGTGGGGTACCCTGGTATTTGTATTGCTCGAGATCTTGTTTTGGTGCCTAGTTGGCGGTTTTCTTCACATGAAAGGCATATATATAAAACTGTAGAAGCAAAAATAGAACAAAAACATTAGAATATCAGGTGTTAGTTAAATATAGAAAGAAAAAGAGAGAAAATTAACTAGAAGTGGTACTCTGAAAACATGAATTGTCACCTAAATTGTCAACACCCTCACATGGCATTTCCCTCTTAAAGATGTGGCATCAAATGTTTCATGTTGGAAAATAACATACTATACCCTCTTTTGGTGATTGCCTGATTGATGAAAACTGTTTTTCATTCCATTTCTAGTATTAGTGAAATTAAAGAGCAAAGCAAAGCAATCACCAAAAACTTGTGGGGGTGCTGCTGTGTACAGCCACTTGTAGAAGATTCAAGATCATTTCTACTTTGGTATATTTAGTTTCTTCCTCTCAAATCAAAGACAACAATTTTTAGTTCACTTTCGGCTATAAAGACACATTATGCACTCTTTTCTCTTTACTGTACTCTATAAAAATTAGGTACTTGCCTTATTGCACTTGCATCTTCCAACTGTTATAGCCTATCTCTAAAAATGGCTACTGAGAAAGCCAATGCTGATGAGACCCAGAGTTACGATACCGAAGATAATTTCGGAGATCGATCAACAGCTAGCCAGGAATCAACTAAGTTTCAACTCAGTAAAGCACTTGCACGTAGGGCAGTTTATGGTCCAAGCAGCCGCCGCGGCTCCGGAAACAGAAGGGTCCAAACCAATGCCGACCCTAGAACATTACCAAGCAGGCTGAGCAAGGTTTCATTGGCTGATGATGATTCTGAGAAGTAGCCTACCATGTTTGATTGATGTTAATTAAGGACTTTTTTTTGTTTTTTGTTTTATCATTACATGGTTTGTTATGATTCATGAAAGCTTGGTATCTGGTACTTGGAAAAAAAGATGGTGTACATAAAGCATAAACAACAGAAATATATAAATATGGTGGCTCGTATCTCGTGTCTCCCATATGAAAGTTGAAAAGATTGCCTTAGCATTAGGGCAAACTTGGAAAATACAAAAAAAAAAGAAAAAAGAAAAAAGAAAAAAAAAGCACCAATTATGAAGCAAGGCATCTATCTAATCTGATTCTGATCAATGATCATCACGCTTTTGGGCCTAAACTTCCGTAATTGTTTATTAATTATGACAGAAAGTTGCAGTACTGAAACATTTTCCAATAATCAGAGCAAAAAGGAAGCCAGTCCCAAGGTTTTGAAGCGCCAAAATCGAGGTTGCATCGCAACTTCACACATTTCTTTTAATTTTTCTGATTAACCTCATAATTTGTTTTTTTCCTTTCTTTTGGAATAAATCTCTGAAACAAAAAGGAAGGAATCATCCGGTACAAAATCCCACGTCATAATACAACAAAGAAGAAAATTTCAAATTTGTTCTTAAAAAACTGTTTCTCTTCTTCATTTTCGTTTCACCCAAAGAAGCACCAGCTCCCCAAACCCTAACACCATTCTTTCTTTTTGGTTTCCTTTTGTGTTGCGATCGCGATGGAGAGTTACGGATCGGGTCAAAGGCCGTACGGGGCGGATCGAAGGATGGAGATAATTAGCGGGAAGAACACGAGCGTTGGATCCAATCAGATCAACTCTACTACTCGTTCGCGTTCCCCAGATTTACCACCCGTTCCGACTCGGACGAGTCAAGGATCATCAAAGCCATGGGGATTTACGGATCCCGAGATGAAGAGGAAGAAGAGGCTCGCGAAATACAAGGTCTACACAGTGGAAGGGCAAATGAAAGCTTCATTGAGTAAAGGTCTTCGTTGGATCAAGAACAAATGCTCGCAGATCGTCCATGGTTATTAAAAAAGGCGGCGAAAATCAACGGCTCAGATTGTGTAACGTCGGATGGAGAGTTGGACCCGATGAAATCGATGGTTTTGGACATTTTTGGGCAGAAAGAAAAAACTGGGTAAGTAAAAGACTAATAGGTGGGACATTATATAAATTTTTTTAGAATAAGATTTATTTATTTTTCTTTTACTTTAATTCTTGCTAAAGCATTGGGGAATAGGGTTTAATTTATGAAAAATTTGGTAGCTGTTAAAAATGTTTAAATGTTGAATGACTTTTTTTTTCTTTTTTTTAAATGTATGGAGCATTATATATTATTGTAATTTCATTATTTCAATTAATGATAGAAATGAAAGACGTTTGCAGAGCATTGTTGATTTATTTTTTAAGGTCATTCACCTCTTCATTTCACAATGATGGAAGTTTTTGATCTGAGTGGTAAGAAAATTGATGTTAATTTTTGAGTTTTAATATTGTAAATAATATCTTATAGATGTAGAAAAACTCTTGTTTAAGAATTGATAAATTAATCGAAGTCTAATATAACTATATGAAACTAACATGGTCTCAAACGAAAAATAATGTTATGAATAAGACTTGAGGAAATAGAAAAAGGCAATTGATTCTTGTTGAGGGGTCCACCGACACGAGGCTAGATCAAATAGTAGCATCCTCTCGGATGACTTTTATGTTATAGTTTAGGGCTCAAAACCTTACCAATGGTAAGTTGAGTATCCTTTTTTTAGTAATTGATTCTATGTTTTTCACGGTCTCGGTGTTGTCACTTTGCCAACATGCATCTTAAATGTTTATTCAAATACTTAGATTTTCTAGAGTGTTAAGAGACAAAATTTGAACTCGACGATGAGATATTATCAATTTATTAAGAGATCAGTCAACTTTAAATAGACGACACTTCAAATACTCTTCTAGAAAAGAGTCAGTCTCCTTTCAACTATTGTCCAATACACATTAACTGTACTTAGATTGAAGACAAAAAAAAAAGAAGAAGAAGCAGAAGAAGAAGAAATATACGTGAAAGGGAAATTTAATAAACTGTGGGGAATGTTTGGTAATACAGTGGATAAAACAGAATCATCGTTTTCATGTAGGAAAAGGAAAGAGAAAAGGGTGCCTTAATGTTATATGTTGAATTCCCAATGTGTTTAATATTGTGAAAGATTTTGTTAGAAATTCAGATAAAAATATGAATTATTGGTCAAAATGAAATTGTGATTACACGTCATCTCTATCCCTTTCCGATAGGTGAATGACAAATTAGATTTTTTCTTCTGAAAAAATTCAAATTTAAATTTAAATCTAATTAAAAATACTAAAAATCAATAGGAAAATTCTGATTAATCATTTTTGCTATTAAAAAGGAATAGAAATGATGTGGAATAACAATAAACCAATATTAATTGAAGTCCATACACATACAATACAATAGAAAGTCACTTAATACTAAATTATATATATATATATAAGGAAACATTCAATTCAATTTGATGTTACAAACGCTATATATAAAAAGGGTAAAATACAAAACATAGCCCTAACGTGCATGCATGCAAATAAATGCCATTCATTCTTTGTTTTTGTCATCTTTGGCACGTCTTAGCACTTCCAGAATTCAAGGTTTGAAGCCTCATTTGTTCGTAAAATTGAGTTATGAATTCTTCTGCTTTAGCATCAATCTCTTCATCGCCACCGTCATCGTTGTGCTCATCACATTTCTCTTTGTCGCTTCCTTCACAAGGCGAATCGTACAGGCTTGAATCACTTGATGACACGTCATTGAAAGACGAAATCGGAAATGCTATCGGAGACAACGGCGACAAAATAACTTCCTCCTTTTCTTCTCTATTGGGCATATACTTGGGCTCGAGCATGATCTTAGGAGTGGTGGCCTTCATGCGTGGGGAATGAGATGGGGGCAATGGGGTGCTTTGTAAATACATTGGATGCACCGACCCAACAACCATCCCTTTCCACTCTACCTTCGAATCCACATCGACCTGAACGGGCTTTGAATCCGGCACCGTTTCGGCCACGGGTTTCGTACGCAACAATCTAATAGCCACCTTGAAAAGACTCATGGAAGGGGAACGTGTTCTTCCCTTTTGCAAGGCCACATCATTTCCTCCATCGGGAGCCTTCTTTTTGTCCCTGAACATGGAAATACATGACATCGATGATGATGTGTTTTCCATTTTACAGAGACAAAAAAGAAAAGAGCCCCCAATGTATGGTTTTTTGCTATGCAAATTAAGAGTAAAAATCCCTTTGCCAAATTGAGACAATAAAATAACGATCTATATAATACGATTCGAGGGTATGAAACACAGCTAAAACAGAAGGGAATATTCTTAAAATGACCAACAAATAGTATTTACAACAAAAATGATACTAATTTAGTTACAAAACTCAACAATTACCCCTTTCTTAGATTCCACTTTGTCAGGTTTTTTATTTATTTATTTTTTTTATTTTTATGAATGGGATGCCTTATTTCATTTATGTATACTATAAAACTGTTTAAAAATTAACTTTTATTAACCGTAAAATAGATATAGAAAATATTTTAATTTTAAAAAATTATAATTTTTTCTTCGTTTTCAAATTTGAGCAAAGTTTTTATGATTTTCTCAAATAAGTTTTTTTATCTTTAGGTTTTTTATGGTTAAAAGTGGATATTAGTGTGTATTGAAAATATAAAAACAAATCTTACATGATTTAGTCCATGGCTCTACTATTAATTAATAATGATATTTTGTTTAAATTTAATTATAAAATATAATGTTAATAAAGAAACATGTTTTAATACCAACGACTCCTATGTATAAACACACTCTAATTAATACTCTCTTTTTCAATTAAAATATCATGGTTGATATTTTTGGGTCAATTTTTTTGAACTTTGAAATTAAATATTTAATTAATTAAATTTTACAAAAGAATATATTTTAAAACTATTTCGTTGAAAAATTTTTATCTACAAAAAAATTTTGAAGAATAAAAAATCAAAATCAAAATCAAAATCAAAATTGTTTTTATATCTAATAGACTGAGGGGTACATGATTTATTGATTTTCTAACTACAAGTTAACATTTTTATGTGATTATGGTGTTCTTTATGTCCATTTTATAATGCATCTGATATTCGAATATGAATTCTCTTTTTAAAAATACAATATGATTTATTACTGCACCCAATAATTATAAAAATATTTCTCTTTTAATTTCTTAAATATAAAAGCTCTTGATTTACTAACGAATGCATTCAATTTCGAGAGGTTGCAATTTATGAAATATATATACTTTTATCATTCAATAATAGAATCCAATTAATGAATGAATACGAACATTGCTAAATAATAGTTTACCATGTAAAATGATAATTAGTGTTTATTGATTTTAAAGAAATAAAATGTAACAAATACAATTTCTTTTCTTCGATTTTTTTACTATTTGTTTATGTTGGTTAGAAGAAATGTGGAGATGCATAGAGGAGAAGTATTAAGCTTGAGGGAGGGTACAAGATTCACACGATGTAATATGGGTCGAGAGCCTCATAGCCTAAAGAGTTACTAGTCCCTTTTTTTGGTAAGTAAGAGCCTATAAATACATACTCTTAGACAAATGTCTTCTAGGTACCCATGAGATGAGTTAGATGATATTGTTGAGACATATATTAGTACGTATTCCCTGAACAACATGTCACATCGTAAGCTTTCGCAGTTTGCATATTGATTACAAGTGGAAGATGAAGCATGATGAGATTTTTGTCATTGGTGAAGTAATCGCATATGGAATATATGTGGAATACAAGTGGAATGCATTTCTTTCATTGGTTCGGTATTTTCTAAGGTTACTTGGAAATTTTGCTCTTATTATTGTTGCAGTTGTTCCCATATGACTTTCATTTTCACTTAGGAATTAGAATTCTGGTCACGTGTCGTTTGATCATTAAAATTTGGATGTTGTTAAATTCTCGATGGTGGTTAGAAATTGCACTAAGGATTTGCCTTAATAATTTCTCTAGAAATAGGGTTTTCCTAATCATATGGGTCTAATGAGCTATAAGGTTGGTTTTTACCAAGAGGATAAGCAACGGTGGTTGGAGGATTTTCTTATATTGCTAGCTGGTGATTGGAGATAATTTCATCAAAATTCACCATTGGAAGTCTTAAGGCTTCTTAGTGAATAGGTTCCGCACTCACTGCACATTTGTTGACGTTGGTTGAGGGAATGTAGAGATGGATGAAGAAGGATTGAGCTTGGGGAAGGGCCTGAGATTCATACAGTGTAATTTGTACTGAGAGCTTAGTAGCCTAAAGAGTCATCTATCCTTTTTCTCTGTTAAGTAAGAGCTTATACATACATACATACATACATACATACATACATACATACATACATACATACATACTCTTGATCAAGTGTCTCTTCTAGGTACCTAAGAGATGAGCCATGTGGTCTCGTTGACACATTTATTGGTACATATTCTCTATGCCACGCATCACCTAGCCAAGCCTTCTCAATCTACATGGTGATAAGTGGGTTGGTTTTACAAGTGCCAGATGAGGCATGATAGGGTTTCTGTCATTGGTGAAGTAATGGGCCTTAGAAGGATGGACACATGATATGGTCTCAGCGAAGTAAGGTAAAACGAGGTAAGCCATATAATAATATTAAATTTGCTGGAAAATTGTTTTTAAGAAATCAGTTTCTGTTGGCACAACTTAATATTAAACTTGTGTTTTGAAGCCAGGGAGATACCCAAATTGTACCCAAAATTTTCCTGTAGACCAAAGTCTTTATGAAAAAAAATAAAAAAATAAAGAACACACAAATTTTACGTGGAAACTCTTTCGAGAAAAAACCACGGGCAAAGGAGAAGAAAATTCACTATGTCGAAAAATTGAATTCAATACAAGAGGAATAGACTATGTCTATTTATAGGCTTGTAAAGCCATATTCTAGTAGGATTGAAACACCTTATCCTAATCAATATAAAATAGATGGAGTTTAATAAGGTTTAAAAACCTTATTCTAAAATAAAATAAAAGAAGTCTAGTTCTATATGGATTTAACTTTTATTTTATTTTCCATCGTATTTTATTAAATAAGAATTCGAGTCACTTAATTCTAACAATCTCCATCTTGACACAAATTCTCAATGAACAAGTTCTCCACCTCTTCCATAAAACCCCTTAAGGGTTTAACTTCAACAATGAACACCAACCAAGTCTAAGCAATGCTCAAACTTGGTTATAGGAAGTGACTTAGTCATCATATTTGCAGGATTTTCATGAGTATTAATTTTGCTCACAACAATATCACCACGAGCAATAATATCATGAACAAAATGATACCGAACATCAATATGTTTTGTTCTCTCATGAAACATTTGATCTTTTGTAAGGAAGATGGCACTCTGACTGTCACAAAATACTGTACTGATTTGAAGGTCTTCATTGAGTTCACTAAATAGTCCCTTCAACCAAATAGCTTCTTTACAAGCCTCAGTAATCGCCATGTACTCAGCTTCAGTGCTAGACAAAGCGACTGTAGTTTGCAAAGTGGCTTTCCAACTAATTGCACAACCTCCGATTGTAAAGACGTAACCTGTGAGAGATCTTCTTCTATCAAGGTCTCCAGCAAAATCAGCATCAACATACCCTATGACTCCATCTTTAGTTCTTCTAAACTGTAAGAAAACATCAGTAGTGCCTCGTAAGTATCTTAAAATATACTAAACTGCTTTCCAATGTCTTTACTGGGATTTACCATGTATCTGCTAACTGCACTGATTGCATATGATAAATCTGGACGTGAGCAAACCATAGCATACATGAGAGATCCCACTGCACTAGAGTATGGAACATGTGACATGAACTCAATCTCATCATCTGATTGTGGAGACAAAGCTGATGAAAGTCTGAAATGGGCTACTAAAGGAGTACTAACAGGCTTAGCACTCTGCATATTGAACCTATAAAGAACTTTCTCAATGTACCCTTTCTTACTTAGGTACAATTTAATTGCTTTTCTATCTCTGAGAATCTCCATACTAAGTATCTTCTTTGCTGGTCCTAAATCTTTCATCTCAAATTCTTCACTTAGTTGGGCTTTGACCTTTCTTATCTCTCCTTTATCTTTTGTTGCTATCAACATGTCATCAACATAAAGAAGTAGATACACAAAAGAACCATCACTGTTTTTCTTAAAGTAAACACAACTGTCAAAACTACTTCTTTTGAAATCATGACAAGTCATAAAAGAATCAAACCTCTTGTACCACTATCTTGGTGACTATTTCAAACCGTAAAGGGACACTCTCAGCAAGCAAACATAGTCTTCTTTTTCTGAGACTATAAAACCCTCCGGTTGTTGCATGTAAATATCCTCCTCAAGTTTTCCATGTAGAAATACAATTTTTACATCTAACTGCTCAAACTCCAAATCAAGCATGGCCACAATACCAAGCAAAGCTCGAATCGAACTATGCTTAACAACTAGAGAGAACACATTTGTGAAGTCCACTCCTAGAATTTGACTATAACCCTTTGCAACAAGCCTTACTTTATATCTGGGTTCTTCAACTCATGGAGTCCCTTCTTTCTTTTTAAACACCCATTTACAACGAACAGCCTTTTTACCTTTAGAAAGTTTCACAAGGTCCCATGTTCTATTTTTGTGGAGTGATTCCATCTCTTCTTGCATAGCAAACATCCACTTTTCTGATTCTTCACAGCTAACCGCCTCAGAATAATTAGATGGCTCTTGATTCACATCTATATCTTCAGCCACATTTAAAGTATAAACAACTAAATCAGCTTCGGCATACTTCTTTGGAGGTTTAATTTCTCTTCTAGTTCTGTTTTTGGCGATAGAGTATTGTGGTGAAGAAGCAACTCTATTTTCAATTTTTGTTATGGCTTGAGGAGTTGACTCTGTATTAATCTGATGCTCCACCTGCTTTTGGTTTTCTTTATTGGAAGAGTCTTTAAGAGATAAGTTAGGTAGCATAGCAGTTTCATTAAAAACAACATCTCTGCTAATCACAACTTTTCTATTTTCAGGACACCATAACTTATACCGTTTTATATCAGCTTTATAACCAAGAAAAAAGCATTTAATGGATCTCGGTTCCAATTTTCCATTATCAACATGAGCATACGCAGGACACCCAAAAATCTTTAAATCAGAATAATTAGCAGGATTACCAGACCATACCTTTTGTGGAGTCTTTTTCTCAATGGCAACGGATGGAGATCGGTTGATCAAAAAACATGCAGTACAGGCTGCTTCTGCCCAAAATGACTTTGGTAAGTTGGCATTTGACAACATACATCGAACCTTCTCTATGATCGTTCTGTAACACTCCTAACCCGTACTCGTCTCCGGAGGGTTAAAGAGTATTACCAAACAAGCACGAATTTCATTTAACTATATTTGAATAACTCCCGATGTCACACTTATAAAACTGAATTCCAAATTGTTTTTTTTATACAATATACAAAAGAGTCATCTCAAGATAATGGGCATATTGATTCATTCTTAAGTTCAATTCACATCAAAACATTGAAAACATAAATCAAATATCAAACACACATTCACATTAACTATATGGAATACATATAGTAACTTAACAAGCCATTTTCGCATGGCTATACATATATACATCATCAAAAAGATACTTATTTAACAACAAAAAGACAAGCCTATACATGCCATTATCGAAGTTTAACTACTAGAGTACCGAAAGGGCTTAGATATTGTGGATGACTTCGACTTTGGGATCCCCGAGACCGTAGCTAACGAACAAGATCTATAAAACAGAGGATTAAAGCAACATAGTAAGCATTTCTATTCTTAGTAAGTTTTAAGTAATGAAATCATTAAAAATTAAGGCATAGCATTCATAATGCTTATCATCCTTTCTTTGACCTAATATAAACTTGTCTAAATATACTACTATTGTTCATGCCTGTAATTTTAATTTATTCCTTAAACATCAATTCATATCACATAGATAACTTCTTTTTTATTCAACCAACTTCATTATTTAGCCGAATACATCTCATCCAATTTCAAGGCTAAATAAATACATATACGCATATTCACATGTTCATGTTACTTCATACTTCAACCAATATACTTACATACTCAGAGCCAATCTTAACATATTTTCACTTGAATCAAAATTCATATATCCTGAATAAGTTATATATATACTTCATACAACCATATGCAATGGCCGAAAGAACACTATCCAAATGAATAATCACAATTTAAACCGAATCAATTTTATAACATATATATATGGTACATACCTGACCATCTTAGGTTTGTGAGCCCATTTATTTGAATTATTACAGCAAGATCACACATTTCCAACCCAAATGCCTTCGGAACTTAGCCCGGATATAACATCAGCACGAATGCCTTCGGGACTTAGCCCGGATATAATATCAGCACGAATGCCTTCGGGACTTAGCCCGGATATAATACCAGCACGAATGCATTCGGAACTTAACCCGGATATAATATCAGCACGAATGCCTTCGCAACTTAGCCCGGATATAAATCTCATACAAGGCCTGCGGGTCTTAGCCCGGTTAAAATCCTCAAATGTCGTGCACATATATATATCTTAATACATTAGCATTTCATTTACCTTACTAGAACACAAGCACAACATGCTTATCAATAATTTCACTTTCGACTCAATAGCCACATACAAAGAACCCGATTTCATTTCAATATTCAACATGATCTCTATAAGCATTCGGATACAAGTCATATGTACAAATTATTTATCTCACTACTTAATTCAAGTAGAAACATTAGGTTACAATTTATATATTAAGCTTATATATCATGATTTTATCAAATCATAAGCTAAGTTCCATTACTCAAAAACTTACCTTGGATGTTTTGAATAGTTGCAGATAGGCTACTCGATTGCTTTCTTTTTTCCCTTATCTGATTTAGTTTCTTTTTGCTCTTGAGCTTAATTTAAACAAATGAATTTTGTTCAATTACTTATCAATTAATCAATTTAATTTAATACATATATATATCATATATTTAAGGTACAAATGACCTTACTAAACTAGCTATTTAAACATCATTCATATGCCCTACTCATGCATAATCGAACATATTATTAGGCTAAAATCGACAATCATATTTATTCCCAATTAATAAACTAAACTATCAAGGAACATTTTACTAACTTATTACCTTGCATATTCGAATTTCATAAACTAAATTTACATACAATTACATGTATTTTATCATGGAGTAAGTGCTGGATTATAATTTGTAACAAAATTAAAATATATCTCTTATCATAATTCCATATACATCATTTCATTTTATAAAATTTATAACATAGTTGAATATTCCTTAGCATATATACACATAATAACACTTTACGCATGCAAAGACCATAATCGAATCAACCATAGGTAGTACTCAAATCATCAACTATTTTAATGTACTTAACTTCTCAAACTTAATCTTTCATACACTCATATCCGATGTCATAAGTAATGCCGAATGCCCAATTTAACCAAACTTAAAAAATTTAACCTTCATCACTTAATTAAACCCTACCTATTCTTCAAAACTTCAAATACAAAGTAGTTGTCACCTATACTCTTATGCCGAATTAGCTAACATTTATAATCTTTAGCCGAGTGTTATTCAACTTAAGCCACCATTATATTTTTACTTATCAAAGCCGAAACCTATGCATAACATTACTCATATCATTCAAAATCACATTCTAAAAAAAATCATGAACAATGCCGAATCCTTAAGTGTTCAAACATCTAATTTACTCAATTCAACACATCGAAACAACATTTGTTCAAGACATCAAGCATTTTTATTTTCGGCTATTACATATATGAGCATTAAAAATTCATATTTTTAGCAAGATCAATTTATTTCCTCAACACATTCTTCATCAAAACTTAAAGGAAATAATCAAATTCCTTCTTTAATAACCATAGCCGAATACTCCATCCATCCATCAAAATTTAAAAATTTAGCATGGGCTAAGTAAGAACCATGATAATTAACTTAAAACAAGCTAAAATTTCACAACTTTAACACAATATACTAACCTTCTTAAGCATTCAAATGACCGAAAATCTTCCCCCTTTTCTTTCTTCAATATTTTCTTTCCCAAATTCGGCAATCAAGAAGAAAGATGAACATCTATTTCTTTTTCAACTTTTATTGTTTTACTAATTAATTTCTTTAAAAAATAAAGCCATCACTTATTATAACAGTATAATAAAACATATATTATACATCAACCACCATTTATGGCCGGCCACTAAACAAAATTGGTCCATTTGACATGCAAATCCCTCATGTTATCATTTCATGCATTATTTGATACTTTAAAACTTACCTATCACACTTTCAAGTTTTATCACATAAGTCATATCTTATAACTTTCACATATAAATGACCAGATCAAAGCATGAAACTTTCACACATGCATTTACACATATAATAAACATAGAATTTAACAGTTAATTATTTTTATGACTCAATTTTGTGGTCCCGAAACCACTTTCCGACTAGGGTCAAATTAGGGTTGTCACACGTTTTGCAATGCCGTTTTGCTGTGGAATATGACGAACTGTCAAGCGTCTCATGATCCCTTCTGACTTGCACAATCTATTAAACTCATCAGAACAGAACTCTAAGCCATTGTCTGTACGGAGGTATTTTATCTGGTTTTCCGTCTATTTTTCAATCATAATTTTCCAAGACTTAAATGCAGAAAACACATCGCTTTTCTGCTTCAGGAAGAACGCCCAAAATTTTCTGGAAAAATCATCAATAAAGGTTAGCATATAATTAGCTCCACCTCTCGAAGGCACTCTGGATGGCCCCCACAGATCAAAATGAATATACTCCAACGTTTCCTTCATGTTATGGATTCCTCTAGTGAATTGAACTCTCTTTTGCTTCCCAAAAACACAGTGCTCACAGAAATTCAGTTTGTAAATTCCTTGCCCATTAATAAGTCCTCTTTTGTTCAATTCTGTCATGCCATTCTTACTCATATGCCCTAGGCGCATATGCCAAAGTTTAGTAATATCATCATCTGACAAGGAAGAGGAAGCGACAGCTGCATCACCAATAACAGTAGAACCCTACAAAACATATAACTTGGCAATCTTTCTCTGCCCTTTCATCACAACAAGGGAACCTTTAGAAATCTTTAAAACCCCACTTTCAGTTGTGTATCTGTACCCTTTTAAATTAAGAGTACTCAATGAAATTAAATTTCTTTTCAATTCTAGAACATGTCGTACGTCACTAAGTGTTCTGAAAACTCCATCAAATATCTTAACTTTAATTGTTCCAAAACTTGCGATTTTACACGAAGCATTATTTCCCATCAAAACAACACCTTCAGACACTGTTTCGTAAGTTGTAAACCAATCCCGATTGGGACTCATGTGGAAGGTGCAGTCTGAATCAAGTATCTATTCCTCGCTTACTTTAGAATCATTGACAGAAGCAACTAGAAGTTCACCATCGCTGTAATCTTCTACAACATCAGCTTCACCGGAATTTTCTGGTTGTTTTCCTTTTTGATTCGCAGCCTCCCTTTTAATCTTGTTCTGTAGCTTATAGCACTAAGATTTAATGTGCCCTTTCTTCTTACAGAAGTTACAAGTTTTACCTCTGTTTGAAGACTTCGATCTACCCTTAGATTTACCACGAGGATTCCATTCCTGTGTCCTACCACGATCATCATTAGCATTCCGATCTTGTCTCCCACGAACAATAAGACCCTCTCTCTGAGAGTCGGGTTTAACCACAAGATGCTTCATCTTATCATACGAGGTTAAAGAATCATAAACCTCATCAACTGTGAGAGACTCGCGGCTATTATAAAATCGTGTCTCTAAAGGTTGAATAAGACGGGGGCAACGAACAAAGTAGAATCAACCCTAGATCTTCCTTATCATACTGAACCTCCATGGCCTCCAAGTTTGAGAGAATTTCTTTAAACACTGTTAAGTGTTCGTGTACAGACGCACCTTCCTCCAAACGATGAGCATAAAGAGGCTGCTTCATATGCAACTTGCTTGTTAGAGTTTTCGACATACATATTTGTTCTAGCCTCTTCCATAATCAGCGACAACCTTCTCTTTCATCACATCCTGCAGAATTTCGTTGGAAAAATGCAGATGTAATTGTGTTAACGCCTTTCGATCCTTACGCTTCTTCTCTTCATCTGTTAATGTTGAAGGCATCTTATCTATCCCTAGCAGGGCATCCTCCAGATCCATCTGTGCAAGAACTGCTTGCGTCTTAATTTGCCACAACGCAAATCTGGTGTTGCGATCTAACAACGAAATTTTATACTTCAAAGACTCCATTATCGTGATCTAGATGAACAACCCGGAAGCTCGGATACCAATTTGTAAAAAAAATAAAATAAAAAATAACACACAAATTTTACGTGGAAACCCTTTCGGGAAAAAACCACGAGCAGAGGAGAAGAAAATTCACTATGTTGAAAAATTGAATTCAATACAAGAGGAATAGACTATGCCTATTTATAGGCTTGTAAAGCCATATTCTAGTAGGATTGAAATGCCTTATCCTAATCAATATAAAATAGATGGAGTTTAATAAGGTTTAAAAACCTTATTCTAAAATAAAATAAAAGAAGTCTAGTTCTATATAGATTTTACTTTTATTTTATTTTCCATCGTATTTTATTAAATAAGAATTCGGGTCACTTAATTCTAACAGTCTTCAAGCTTTGTATCGAATAAATTTTTTATTATTTTAAAACTCTTGAATGCTTAAAAAGTAAGTTCTAAGAACTGAACACAAAATGAAAACCAAAACTTCTTAAAATGTATAGTTGACTTCTTCCATGTGGAAGTGCTAAAATTGAAAATAACTTCTAAATTTAAATTATAATTACTTAATGAACACAATTATAATCTCATAAATTCAAAACTAAGACTCAAGAAAAAATAGAATGTATTTAAGTATAAAGAAAATTAACTCAAATAAATTTTTACTAAATTTCGACCAAAATTTCCCTTGATATATAGTCTATATAACATTTGGTTTACATATCCTATTTTTAGAAGAATATTTGCAAGAGGTATATTTGAACTCGATGCACATGAAATAATTGTTTAAGAAGAATCCGAGGCCTGATAGGATTCCTCATGCCCCACGGCTAATGGCATTAAGGGATTAATTCCATTGTGTGCCACGACACCCTAGCCTTATTTGGATAGATGGGTTTGTCCAAGTCCAATGTAATTATATGTGATGGTATAATGGTTAAGGGTGTTCACCACTCCAGATGTGGCCTGGGTTCGAGTCGCATTTGTTGTTCGGACTTTGTGTAATGTTTCATAAGTTAGGGGTGTCGGGAAACATATTTTCGAGACCTGCCTTCGCGAATCGGGCTTAAAAATATTATTAATTATATTTTTAGGAGTTACTTTAGAGGTGAATTGAATGTTAATTAGATAATTTTAATTATTAGGGACTAAATTAAGAATGAGATAGAAATAGTGGTTATTATTAAATTGCAAACTGAGACTTGGTTAAAGGACTTATCTAATAAATAGAGCATTACCTATATAGATCTTGTTAGTGGATGTTCACGATGGTTTATATATATATTGTGTATTGAAACCATTAGTAATTAGAATATATATAATAAAAGATAAAAATTAAGAGAGATGGTTTAATAAGAAAAAGAAATAGATTAGTAGTAAGAAAAAGAGTAAAAGTAAAGCTTCATGTTCTCATGCATGCCGAAAAGGGGAGAGAATGTAATGACCCAAAAATTCACGGGCACCAAAAAAGCGAGTTATAGGGCCAGTGTCTTAGTAAACCAAGTTCATAAACATTTATTAGGAATATTTGTGAGTCTAGTTGTGTGTTTAATTAGGCTTTAATGAAGTGAATTTAACTTAATTAAGAATAATTAGGAAAAATGACTAAATTGAATAAAGAGAAAAAGTTAAATTATATATTAAAAGAAAATATAAAGGATCAAAATGGAAATTATGTCATTTGTCCTAATTGAGGTGGGAAATGAATTGAAAATTTTAAGATTTTTCTTAAATTTTGTACATTAATTAAGTTATTATTATTATTATTATTGTTTAATTCATATTCTATTATTATATTACGAAGTAAATTAAAATAAAGACAAATGTATGGTAATAAAAATATACATGTGTAATAATTATATCTGTACAATTGTAATATATTTATATAATTATTTTTTATTTAAGTAAATAGATTTTTATTATATTGAAATATTAAATTATATAAAATAAATAAAATAAGGACAATTGGATGGTGATGATAATAGACAAGTGTAAAATATATGTATGTACAAATATAATATAAATATTTGTTATTAAATAGATATTTATTATAAAAATTATTATTATTATTATGAAATTAATAATGTAAATAAACATAAAAGAATAAAGAAAGAATAAATGAAAGAAATGAAGGAGAAAAGAAACAGAGAAGCATTCGAACAGGAAGAAAGAAAAAGGGAAAGTAAAGAAAAAGGGGGAAATTTAGGTTTTAAAGTTTGGAGTTTAAATTGGTAAGTCAATTAAGTCCTTTTTACTTAATTTTGATGTTTTAGAAGCTTTAGAATAAAGTTTTGTTGAAATTAAGTTGGGGTTTTGGAAGTTTTTAGGTTTTTGAACATAGTTCATGTTGAACAAAATAATGAATTAGGGGTTTAATTGAATGAATTTCAAGATAGAATTGAAAAAGGGGATTGAATTGTAAAGTAAGTTATAAGTTTTACATAGTAGGGATTAAATTGAAAGAAGTTTAAAATTAGGGTTTTAATATGAACATTGAATAGTTAAGTTGAATATGGCTAGATATTAAGTAGAAATGAAGTGTGAATTGAGTTAGAAAAATAAATGAGTTAATTAGGATTAAATTGGAATTAGGGTATAAATTGAAAAGAAATTCAATTAATTATTGTAAATTACTGCTGTAATTAATAATGTAAATTATTATTATTTTTGTAGCTAACAAAGAACTTGAGGCATCGGGATCGAAAGGAAAAGAGAAAGCTATCGAGGACTAAAACGGGAGATTTACGATTTGTATTACTATAATTCAAATTACTTATTATTAAATGCTATATTTAAATTTATATGTATGGTAAGTGAAATATAAGGTAAGTATTATTATTAAATTGAAAGAAATTCAATTGAATGATGAATATATGTGTGGAATTGAATTGAATATTGACTTGAAAATGGAAAAGTGAATTTTGAATTGAATTGTTATTAAAAGTGAAAAAGTGAAATTGAATTGAAATGTGAATTTGGAGACCTTATTAACTATTCGGGTTGAGTCGGATATAGTTGGCACGCCATAGGATTGGAAGAGTTTAGGGATACTTCGACCTCGAGTTGGTGAGACATTGGGTGTTACTATATTTCTTCATATAGATTCGATGAGGTACTGGGTACCAACTTTCTTTGGCTTTGCCGATGAGACACTGGGTGTCAACTATTGCTTCGAACTATCTGATGAGGCACTGAATGCCATACTGAAGTGTTTGGTTGGATCCGTGTATCCGCCAAGGTTCGAGTTTTGTTAATAGCGGTAAATAATGAATGATAAACTGAATAAGTTTGATCAATCAAGCTAAAATGAGATGAAAATGTTGAATTGTGAATTGAAATGTTATATGAGATTGAGGAATGAACCTAAGGTTCATGATGTGTCCAAAGTTCAAACTGTGGATATATGATATCAATTGATGAATTGTTATTGTTGAAATATAAAATTTAAGTTTAAATTTGTATGTATGATTTATACATTACATGTTTGATGTTTATGTTTTATTATTATTATTATAATTTGAATTATGGTAATACTACTGAGTATACATATACTCAGTGTACGGTTGTTTCCGTGGGCGGTCAGTAGAAGTCAAGAGTCCCGGATTAGCATCTAGAGTAATCCCGACTTTAAAGAAAATTTGGTGATATAATCTTTCTTTTGGGTAAAAGTGGCATGTACTTAAGAGTTGTATAGGTCACTTGAACATGTCTTATGTTTTGGTTGTAAAGGATGACTTATAGTGTTTGGATGGTTAAATGAAATGATAGGGAAAGTTATGACACTTTGGTATTTTTGATACTAAGTTAAATAGAAATGAATGATATTATGAATGTTTATTTAATTAAAATATTAAGTTAATGTTTTAGATATAATTTAGGTGTATTTAAATGTAAATTGGATTGATTGTGATTTTTGTTTAGATTAGTATCGGTTTGAATTTGCAGGGAAGGTTAGATATTTATAAAGGAGTTATATTGAGTTTGCACAAAAAAAATAAATAATAAAATAAAATAAAAATTTCCCCAAGCAGCCGAATTAGTCCTGAATCACTCCTAACTCGTATTTTGGGCCTCGAGGGTGCATCTAAGGGACTTTAAGATTATTTTATATTATGTTTGATAATTATTTGTATATTAATTGTAAATTATCCGATAGGTTCGGTAATGCTCCATAACCCTATTTCGGTGACGGTTTGGGGTTAGGGGGTGTTACAGAGAAAATTTCAGTCATTTTATTCATGCTTTAAAGCTCAAACCGGTTAGTAAATGTTGGTTCTCTCTTCATGAATTTTGTGTTTTTGGAGTCTTAAAATCATGAATTAAATTGTCCATGTCGAAATTTTTAGTTGTTAATGTAGAGGAACATATCATCTTTGTAATAGTTGAGTTTTGAAGTTGTTTGGTAGAATTGGGGGACTAAATTATTTATCTAAGTGAAGTTTAAGGACTATTTTGGATGTAGTTCTTTGTCCTGGAAAAATTTAGTTAAGTTACTAAGCGTAATGAGTGATTAAAAATATTTTTATTAAAGGTTTTTGTTAGTAATAATTTTTAAGAAGTTAAATATTATAAATTTAATTAACATGGTGTTAATTTGTTATTTTTAAGAATCTAGGGAATTCTTTTATGAACCATATGTATATTGGTTAACTATGAAAATGTTATGGAAAAGTAATGAAGATGTGATTAACCTAAATTTTGGTATTAATGATTTAATATGGTCAAATTTTTATATTTAATATTGGTGTCAAGATTCCACAATTAATAGTAGAAGGATTTGATTTTATAAATGCATTTATTTATGTGAAGAAATAGTATTAATTGAATGAAATTGTAAACATTGATCAATGAATGAATAGATCGGACATGAATCGTGGAAAAACGAAAGTAATGGAGTAGCATCGGCCTCACTATTACTACTGTTTTGTTAAGGTAAGTTCGTAGACTAAAACTTAATTTTTCTATTTACTATTTAATTAATCAATGCTAATTTAGTACTTGATATAAAAATGTATGTGTTTTATCGAATTGATGTAAGGAAAATGAATGAGGAAATCGTGGAAGTAAATCATTGCACAATTGTTGGTATATCCGATTAGCGCTGTGCGCAAACATCGTTGGTTTAACCAGCTAGAGTTGGGCTCACTACTGATTTTGTCAATATATTCGACTAGCATTGGGTGCAATTTTTGTCAGCTTGTCTGACTAGTGCTGGGCACACAATCGTTGTTATACCCAACTAGCACTGGGCTCAAACACTGTTGGTTTATCCAACTAGAGCTGGACTCACATTCAATATTGTCGGTATACCTGACTAGAGCTGGGCACAAACATTGTTGGTTTATCCAGCTAGAGCTGGGCTCACATTCAATATTGTCGGCTAACCCGACTAACGTTGGGCACAAACTCTTCTACGGTTTGTCCGCTAGGCATAGGGTGCTATGTAGCTAATAGACCATACAACAAGGTTACTTGAATTATCGAAAAAATTGGTTATAGGTATCATTAATGAAGAATTGAGATTTTTATTTGGTGGAGATATAAGCTCATATTATTTGATTGTTCTTGCGGTTAATTATATAAATGAATTCTATTAAATGTAAATTGGTTTCCATGTTTGCATGCTAGATAAATTGTAGACCCGAACTCGGCATCCTACAAGAATCCTGCACTCAACGTCGATGATGTTTCTTTTTTTTGTAAATTTGGCATGTACCTAGGGTGTGTCTATGTCCTTAAAGTTGAATGTTTTAGATATGTGTTTATAAGATTGTAAATATACATAGATATATGCTATGTTGCATGTTTTGGTGATGGTTGGTTTTGTCTATATGCTTATTTCATATGATAATGCCCAGTGAAGGTAGTTATTTTGAGAAAGATGAGTATAGGTCATGTCTTTACTACATTCAATTATTTGATTGCTTAAATTTTATTTGAGGTACCTATGAAGGGTATATTGTTGTGGATGGATGTTTTAAATGTGGTATCAATGAGGGCACATTGGTTAGGTATTAAGATGTTTATTTAAATAAGATTTGAACATGTTTTATTGAGTTTTGTTGTTGTTAAAGGTCCCTTGTTAAAGTGCATTTAGGTAGTTGATTGTTTATGCTTGTATTGGTTTGGAAAAAGGCTTGTTTTTAAGTGATTTTTAGACCACAAGGCCTGAGACACAAATGTATATCTCAGCCGTGTGTCCCTTGTAGGTTCCTTTACATGCAAGTCAGACAGTTACACGGCCTAGCACACTGCCTGGCACACAGACATGTGGCTTGGCCGTGTGACTCAAGTTAGAGAGTTACATGGGCATGGACACGGGCTGGAATACAACCATGTGTCCTTATTTCGAATGCCCATACGGCCGTATGACCCCTGTAGTAAAAAAATTACAACTTTTTCTTTAACTTTCCAAATGATTTCTAATTGGTCCCGAAATGCTTTTAAGGTATTTTTAGGGCCTCAAAGGCTCTATTTTAGGACTATACACATGAAAATGATTCAATTATAGTATATTTATGATTACATGTAATGTATGTTAAATGTTTCGATTGTACAATAATACTCCATAACCCCAATCCGACGACGGTCAAAGGTTAGGAGTGTTATACTTTGCCCTGTTATTGTAATTCACCAAAAAAAAAGGAAGCCCATATAATTTTTTAACTCAAGTTTTAAATGTTCTTCAAAGTAATTATCTTAAAATCAATTAATTAAATTAAATAATTTATATAATCCAATTTTAATTCCGTAAAATCACGATGACTTTAGTATATTAAAATATATGCGCAAATTATAATTGTCCAAATAAAAATTTAATTATGATGACTATTTAATTTAATTTTCACATTTAACTCAATTATTTAATATGTTCAACCAATTAAATAATAATACAAAGAAATTAAATTAATTCTATGTCAACTCTTATTTTCTTAAGAAAATGTATTTATTGCAAATAATAATACATGCAATCTATTAATTATATATTGCTTTTTCTCCATACATTCAATTAGTTCTTATTATGCAATACGTTCAGAGTTATAGTGAGTTGGCGGAGGAACCGACTAGACTTATATAATTCTGGCTTAAATAATTTGTAATTAAATCCCAACTTTTTGTCTACTAATCATAAAGTTATTTAGTCACAACCAATCTACTAAAAGTACCACGATTGATCTCCTTGTTACATGCCATTACAAAAGCTACAATATTAAGTTTTTTTGTCCAATGACCTTATTATATGTGTGTTACTCTTATAGGATATCATTGATCCCTTTAGGTTATCTTCGTTTAACTAATGCGATCCATTTTATCTCATGGGCACTATTGTATTTTTTGGGGTGAAAATGATATCATTTTCATAAGCTATACAACGCCAATAAAGATGATATCATTTACTCTCTTATTCAAGTTATGATTCCACTATTGTAAGTGAAGCCATGCCATGCATAAGTTATTTAACCAATGTACTAACTTTCAGCTCGCTACCATGAAAGCTTGAGTTTTCGATATATCAAAATATCAAAGTACAAGGGTTTTACACACACATAATTATTCACTTATTCAATCACAATTCAAGAATTCAAGGTTTGAAGTCTCATTTGATCTTCAGCCTTGACATCAATCTCCTCGTTGCTATCCTCGTTGTTGTGCTCATCGCATTTCTCTTTGTCGCTCCCTTCACAAGGTGAGCCATATAGGCTCACGTCACTTAGTTGACACAACGTCGAAAGATGAAATGGAGAACGCCATCGGAGACAACAGCGACATGATCTTAGGAGCGGGAACCTTCATGCACAAGGAATGAGATGGGGATAACAGAGTGCTTTGTAAATGCACTGGATATGCACCAACCCAACAACCAACGCTTTCCACCTTACCTTCGAATCCACATCGGCACCATTTCGGCCACAGGTTTCGTACCTCCTTGAACAAACTCATGGAAGGGGACGTGTTCTTCCCTTTTGCAAGGGCACGTCATTTCCACCACCGATAGCCTTCTTTTTGTTCCTGAAGATGGAAATGCATGTCATTGGTGATCATTGTCTTCCATTTATAGAGGCAAAAAAGAAAAAAGAGCCACAAATGTATTATTTTTTAATTATGAAAAAGAGAGAGAGAGATTAAAGATTCCTTTGTTGAATTGAGACAATGAAATAGTGATTTACATAATATTATTTGTTGAGGGTCTGAAACACGATTAATACAGAAGAAAATATTCTTAAAATGACCAACAAATAGTGTTGGCAACGAAAATAATACTAATTTGGTTACTAAATTGGTCCTTTTTTCTTCGAAGAAAAGAAGCATTAATGGAAAACTCCATTCTCTCAAGTTTTACTTACCGAATGGGTACTTGATTTTATTTATGTTTATTAGAAAATACTTAAAAATTGTTCTTATAAATCATAAAATCAATATAAAAAATATCTAGTTTAAAAAATAAAAATAATTTCTCCATTTTCAAATTCAACAAAATTTGAGATATGATATATTTAAGTCTAATTTCTGTTTATAGTTATTGAATATTTAAACTCGAGATTGGTTTCAATTAAAAATTTACAAACAAGTTATTTTTACATTCCATGTGTGATTCAATCTACAACCTAGAACACCCTGACTTAATAGTATATTTTTGTTTCAATTTAATTATAAAATATAATGTTATATAGAAACTTTTTTAGGGTAAAATACAAAATTGGTCATTACAGTATTGCTTTTGTTCTATTTTGGTCATTGAACTATTAATTTTTTCGATTTAGGCACTAACTTTTTGAAATCTAATAATTTGATCACTTTCCCATTAATTGCCATTAGATGATTAACGAACATTTGATGTGAGCTTTTTTTTATTGGTCTAATAACAAATTTAGTTTTAATATATTTACATATTCTATCAATTTGATCTTAAATATAAAATATTCAAAAAAATAAACCCTCAATGTTTACAAAATTTATTATTTTAATTCAAATTCTAAAAAAATCAATAAATTTAGCCCTAAAAATTTACAAAATTTATCAATTTATTTCTAATTCTAAAAATTAATTATATTTATACAAATGCTCAATTTATCAACTTAATTTTTAATTAAATCTATCAACTTGATTTTTGTTTATATAAGTATCATATTTTATAAAAATTATAAATTGAATTAATTTATAAATAAGATAATATTGAATTAATTATATTTTAATTGATTCCAAAGGGTTGGATTTTGAGTTCATGATATTGAATTAATTATATTTTAATTGATTCCAAAGGGTTGGATTTTGAGTTCATGATATTATTTGCTCCTATGAGGACTACGACATCCAAGAATCGTCTAATGGCAGCCACATCGAACTCAACAGCTTCAATAAAGTATATCGAATCTAATTATCTTTTAAGATTTAAATATTGCTTTCTTATAGAAAGAAGTATAATGTGATTTATCATTCTACTATTAATTATCGGTAAGAGAAAAGAATAAAAAATTATTATAAATTGGTCAATAATATTATCAATTTGTAATATTTTGGTTATTAAACTATTAATTAGTGTATATATTATGTTAAATAATAATTTCAAATTAAATTTTGAGTAATTTGAATTTTTTTTTCTCTTTGTAAAATCTCAAATCTGTATTTTGTTTACATAAACAATTAAATCGTTGTTAGATGTATGGAGAGAAGAGTTTCTTTTTTGTAAATAAAGGTAAAAGTTGTCATGGTAACTACCTCCGCCACCAACATCGTTAACAATTGAGACCATTACCCGTTACAGGGCCTCTTTAGCCACTTACGACTTTACTCGCGGCGTCCGAATCTATTTCTTATTGATTTCTTTCATGAAGATCTGCAGCATTTAACAAGCATATCAGTTATGGGTTTATCAGAACTCGACTCGACTTTTCTCTTTAAATAAACATAAAATAAAGCTAATAATATTTATCATGATTTCATAAAAGAAGCTTAAATGTCAACCTATAATTCATTTATGGAGGAAAAAATTGGCAATTATATGAAAACGTTGTTGCACAATAACTAAGAAGTGAGACCACAAATCTGATGAACTAAAGCAGTAGCAAATTATCAATAATTAAACCACCTCAGAGGCCAGGGTTGATTGCTTGTAAGTCTAAGCTAACTTTATCTCATTGTGTTGCAGCTATCATCTTTCATCAAAATAACAGTCACTAATTCCATTAATCGTATGTCATAAAGTTTGCAGAAATAACAAAACTATTATCCATTTGATACTCTTTAATTCTAGAAGTTCCTCAATGCACTGAAAATCAATCCGTGCGCATTTCCATGGGAAAAGTTACAACTAAAACTAAGCTTAGACAACTTCAGTGGCAATCTAGATGCACTTGAACCGCTGTTGATCCCAACCCAAAACAATTCACAGGGTACCTAGCATTGGCCCCACTCATTTCACCCCGTTGGAACAACTTGACGCCCCACAACAGCAGCCTTCGCCGCAATAGAGTCAAGGGAGTGAATCAACGACACAAGAAACTGTTGCACACCAGATGGGGGCGATGAACAGCCCGCCTGCTGCCAAACCGCTTGGGCAAACGGACACCAAAGCAAGAAATGATACAACGAATCCAAACCCCCACAACGAGGACAAGAAACGTCGATATTAACTCCTTTTTCAGCAAGTCTACCCCTCGTCGGAACATATGATTTAAGACACCGCTACGCAAAATCCTTAACCTTGGCGGTACATGGCTATACCAAAGACGCAACCAAGGACCATCTTCCTTATACTAAGCAAGATTAGTGTATAAATCAACAACTAACTGGTACCCCAATTTAACAGAATAAATACCATTGGGAGACATGCCGCACTAAACCAATCGGAATATTTATCACACTTGATGGAACTCAAACTCGTTTATGTCGTATTCTTCTTTGATATTGAACTATAACTTTAGTCATGTCCTGGTATAACAAATTACATGTTAATATGTACATAGTTACAAGATCCAGTTAACAGATTACATGTTTACTATAACTTTGGATCCAGTTTTAAAATTGCTATAATGTAGACGAAATTCCCTTTCAGCTTAATAATAAATCAAATATGCCAACAAAACATTTGGAACAAGAAAATGAGACAGACAGCCAAAAGTTTCCAACTATTTTAGTAATTCTATAACTTATTCTTAAATTAAATGGGAGGACTAAGTTGAAATAATTAAAATCCACGGGGTCCAGGTTGAAATTTTAGTGTTGTTTTAATATTCTCCCCACACTCCCAACATAATTATCGCATAATATAATTTTAATTAGAAGAAGCAACATGCGCCCATGAACTCAGCACCACTCTTCTATAAATTAAAAAAAATTAAAAAAATCGTCCATAAATTCAAAGTGCAATTTCCCTATCATTTTCACACTTAATTAATATAAACAGACATAAATTTTAAATTTTAAAAAATAAAAAAAAACTAAATTTTTTAAAATATAAATATAAAATTAGATTTTAAATTTACTAAAAACATAGCTTGAATTTAAAACTGTATTTCTTGCATTCATCTGTTTTTGATGTATCCGACAAGCTGTATGTGGGACCCGCACCCAACAGTTTGAAACATGTGGGAACCTACAGTTTAACTATACCCTCCTTTTTAGGTGCCTTTTCTTCAAAAAGTTGTATCCTTATATTGAAAAATAGTAAGTAATAGTATTAATTAAGTTAAAATTCAAATAAAATTACAATCATTTAAATATAAAAACAGGTTTTTATTTCCTGATTTTGAGAAATTTATAAAATTGGAGAGCCTCACCTATTAAAGAAAATATAAGCATTTGTTCTTAATGAGTTCTTCGAAGATGAACAAAAAAATTATTGGAAGGTCAAAGTACAAATTTTATAAGAAAATTAATGTGTTAAATGAGAAAATTAAGAATTTAAAGACCAAAATCACTGTCTACCCCTTTATCTTCGTTCATGAAAAAATAAAAAAGAAAACTTGTCCTCGACTAGTTTTGAGTTGTTAACTTATTTTGTTGTTTCATGTGAAAATGTTGATAAGTTTCAGGGAAATATTAATGATATGATTAGTACAACTTCCAGGAGCATTCAGTTCAAACGTTTGAAATTTGTGTTTCAAATAACTTAAGATCTGTCCCTTTCATTCTTTATTATCAATTATCATAGTGGTTGAGCTTTGGATTCTTCAATTTCTTTAATTCGGCAGTACTTTTAAACAATACGGAATGCGTTTACCTTGCCAAAAATATTTCATCTTGAATTTTTATCATTTTCTCATTTTAATCCCTTAACTTTTGTCCATTTTAATTTCAACACTTGACAATTTTTTTTCAATTTAATTCCTAAATTTAAATTCTATTAAGATATAATGAAAATTTATCATCATATTTTAATAGAATCTAAATTCAGGGTATGTGAAAATTTTCTAAAAAACCGAAACTAATATAAATATAAAAACTTTAGAGATCAAATGGAAAAATATTATCAAATTTAAGGACTAAATGTTAATTTATCCTAAATAAAAACGCAACAAAAAGCCTCCCAAAAGGAGGGCCTACACTTCAATCATTTGCCTCTTTCTTTCTTTTTACTAAAACATATTATTTTTAAAACTATTAAGTGTTGAATCATTATTTTCGTCTTGACTGTAATACCCTTTCACATGAAGATTTATTTGTATTTGAAAAATAAATTTAGATAAAAAAAATTTAGATCTGTTTTTAAGTTTATAATAATTTATATTACGTTTTTTTATATATTATGTAATTTATCATATAAAGAAAATTCTCTACTAAATATATAATACTACTATAATATAAACATTAAAATAATGTTAAGATAACTATATATAAAATTTTAATAAATAAAAGTAAAATATTAAATATTAAATTAAAATAATATAGGTAAACCTAGAATGAGTTTAGGCTAGCCTTTTACAAATACGAATGGGCTTGGGCAAAATTTTAGACTGGATGGGACTAGAACAATCATAAAATATGTTAATATCATGCTTAAGTCTGACCATAACTTGGCATGACTCGACCGATAAACACCTCTAATTTTATAATTTATTATATATATCTTTTATGGCTTTATTAGTAAATTAATGGGATAAATCTTAAAATTATATACGAACTTTAATTTGGTGCAATTATACATGCGAAACTCTAATTGTGGTTCAAATGTATCTTGAAACTTTAATTTTGATTTAATTATACACATTTAAAGAAATAAATACATCAATTTATTTTTATAATGGATCAATATAAATATTTATGTATGCAATATATAAACATAAAATGATATTCTATCAATAATTGTGTTAATAGTTTACAAGAATTGGAGCAAATCAAAATTTCAAGTATAAAATTGCACAAAATCAAAATTTATGTATAGTTTTGATATTTATACCTAAATTCAAAAATATTTTATTTTAATATTAAAATCAATTACTTTCATGGATAAAAAAATCATAGGCTAGGAAGTTATTTAGCTACAAAAATAACATAAGGACTTGTTTAAACAAAAACTAGTAGTTTAAGGAGTTTTTTAATATATTAACCAAAATTAAATTTGAACAAAAAAAAAACTCCGAACAGAAATATTTTCTACAGTAAAAACCAAAAAGAGAGAAGGTCATATTTGGAAATAAAGCGGGGACAGCTCGATTTGGGTCGCGTACAACCGTGTTTCCCACCGCCCATTGGTCCCCATTTTCTCACCAAACAAACAAATATTTTCTTTTTTTTCTCTCTTACCGCGTACTCAAACGCTCCATCATTGCATTCAATTAACATATAAATACCCAAACTCCACTCATCATAACACAAGAAAATCTCAAACTACAATTCCAACAAAAAGTCTTACTATTTCAGTAACCAAACCAGAGCAATTAATTGACTGTCCCAGTTTTTTGTTTTTTTTTCCTCCTATTGCAAATGAAACTAACCAAAATGCCTAAGAAAAACGGTACTGATCTTGGTCGAAGAGCATGGAGTTTCCTTCGTTTAGCACTGTTATGGGCAAGAAAAGGCGGTGTCTTCAAGCGGCGACTCACCATGGTCGACTTCCGATTGGTGATACCCAAGTTTTTAAAAAGTTCAACAGCCGCTCCTCGTCATGACCGTCTTCATTACAAGGAACGTGAGTTTTCTTTCGACGAGACACCCATTTTTCACGTTAAGGTCCACCGTTCTGCTTCCATGCGCTTCCTTCTTCCTTGCATTAGTCCCACCGAGGCCTTAGATTTTGAAGATCATGAAATTTATAGCTGTGGTAATAGCAAAAACAGTTATTCAACATGTTCCGATATTGTTGAAGAAGGGGAAGAGATGGGATATGAAGGTTGTGATGAGAAAAGTCCATATCCATTAGAGGAAGAAGGGATTGATCTGAAGGCAGAGAAGTTTATAGCAAAGTTTTATGAGCAAATTAAGTTACAAAGACAAATTTCTGATTTGGAATATACAGAAATGATTAAGAGAGGAGCTAGTTGAACAATACTTGGGGATTTTCACTTTTCTTTTCTACTTCATTATATTTTTCACCAGTTTCTTGCCGCTTTTACACACTGTGTTTTTGCAAGACTGCGGCTTTTTGTTATTTTTGTAACCACGATTCGAGTGTTTATGATATATAATAGAATTAATACATTACATTTTGGTTGATTGATTTTTTTTAATGTAAAATTTTGTTGTTAGGAATAATTATTAACCATGCAGTTAAGCTGCATATTGTTTTAAGAGAACTAGTATATCTAAATTTTAAACACAATATTATTAAGAAAGACAACTATAAACTCTAATAGAATAAGATGGATATAAAAAAAATGATATTATTTAAAAATGAGTTTTTTTCATAAAAATTACCGGAATTTTTTTATTAATTATAAAAATGACTCACTTTTTTATTATGTACATAAATGATCTGAAATGAATTGTAAAAGTTAGTGGAGTCAAAGAGATTGATACCACCCACTTGCCACATCAGCCAACTATTGGCTGCTAAAATTAAAAAAATCAGTTTTTTTTTTTACTTTTATTAAGTTAGAGGATGAAGGGGAGGAAGATCAAGACTGATTTTTATGTTTTTGTGTTTCTATTTATTTAGAAATTTTTATAATTTCAAGGTATGTTCTATTTAATGAAAATTCGGTGGAACTCCAACACCGGCAAATTTAATGGTCCTTTTTTGGAGTGTAAATTTGATTCCTTAATTTCATATGGGATGACAATTTCAAGTAAAAATAGGGGTCTCGATTGCCAGTGATTTATTCGGTAACGGGTTCAAATTGGTTGTGGTAGGACGATAACAGGTTCAAATTGGCTATACGACCAATGGGTGGATTATTTGGGATTCTCTAAGTCATCGGGACGTTTGAAGGTCCATTGGAATCCCAAATTGAATCACACGGGTGAGATTATCAATATTAGCAACGTCTGAGTAGCAAAATATTAGCACTGAAAATCTTTCTCGATCGACTTTCTCGTGTTGTGGTTAAACATGATATTTTTTAATTTGTAAGACAATGTTGTTAATCTTGAACAAAATCGAAATCACCGTTTAATTATGTTTTATTAGAATTGAGAAAGTTGCTCGTGTTGTCGTTAAAATTGGTCGTTTATGTTCGTTTGTAATTTTTATGTTTCAAAATTCAATTTTTTTAAGTGTAGGAAAATGTAAATCATGTACTAAAATAAGTTATGTGAAATTATTTTCGAATATTGCCAATGTAAAATAATATTTTGTAAAATATAATTTCTGAATTATGTAAACTTATAGTTTTTTGAAATGTTGGCAATGTAAAATAATTCTCTTTTAAATTATTTCTGTAATGTGAATTAACTGTTTGCTAAGGGGAGTAACTTAAAAATAGAAATATAAGGGGCGAAACTAAAAAGGATAAAGAAAAAAGGTATGGGAAAAAATGAGAGAAAAAAAAAGAAAGTGGAGAGGGAGAGGGAATTGACTAAAAGAAAAAAAAAAGAAAAAAGGGTATTTACTGTTATAGAAAAATTAATAAAACAATAATTGTCGAAACCATTTTTTTTAAAATTTTAAATTTAATGAAAATCGGGGAATCGACTTTCTGAAAAACGAAAATAGAGTAGCCACCTAGAAATTTGATTATTTTAATAAAGTACTTCTTTTTACTAAAACAATGATTATGGTCTTACGAAAATATGAGAAAACGGGTTCGGGAGTCGGTGCACCACAATATCAGTGTTCAACCTGGGCATATCTTGGTATGACCATGCAAAGACATCTTTAAATTCTTGGAGTAATTCAATAAGGTCTCGCTTCATCTCCATAGTGATACAATTTTCGATCTTCACCTCTTGTCCCTCTCCTAAGCTCACAATTTCTACTGATTCTTTGTGAGGTAGGATTTGTTTCTCGTTTTGTTCTACCATTCTCAACAAATCAGGAGATAGGTTACAGCCTTGGTCATCTTCGAAATCCTAAGAATCCTCCATACACATATCTCGCTCAAAAGGAGATTCTGAGCCACTAGCAGTGTCACTCGTATAATTGATATCGGAGGACCTGTTATGAGGATGAAAGAAGATACAAAGAATCAAAAGAATTCAAGAACACTTATCTGTATAGTATGATTATGAATGAAGAATGAAAGAATATTTAGAAGAATGTTCGAAGAACAAAAGAATCCGAAAGTAATCGTTTGTATAATATGATTATGAATGAAATTGAAAGAATGAAAGAACATCTGCTCAAAATGATAATAATTGTGCATTTCATTGAAATAACGTTTTTAAACATAAGCCTATTTCACAAAAGATTCTTATTACTCCTAGGCCTAGAGCAATAAGTGTGTTTTGGACATTACTCTGAATCAGTTCTAAAAACTACAAGAATCTCTTTTGTAGTCCAGTTATCCAGAACACTTCTAGGTATGTAGGGGCAAATGCCCGACAAATTTTCTCCTCTAGTCTCTTCTTCGTATGTAGCGTTGATGTCTAAGCTTTCCAACCTTTCTTCTATGGCTCCCTTCATTGGGGTGTCTCTCTCGGGATGAATGATTCCTCCGGACACAAAAGTTTTCGATATGTGGGGGAATATGATTGGCTCCCATTTGATTTCCTCCCCCGTTAACTATACTCTCCTTCTTTCTTGCTTCTTTTCCAGCCCCCTTCTCCTTTGTCTTGCATTTGGCTTAAATCCTAAGCCGAAGCGGTCTCTCTTGTTCTTCAATACCGGCGTTTCAACCCTTCCTTGGAGATTTCTCCCAAGTCCTCTTCCTGGTAGGGCCCATTTTCTAACCATCAACTGTAGGCTCATCCTCGTAGTTTTGGACAATTTTGGCATCAGAATCTTGCTTCCTTCGGTGATGAACATTGCATTAACAAATTCCAAAGATCGAAATGAGCATTCGATTGCTTCGTCATCTGTCTCCAAATAGGGTGCGTTGCTGCTTACAGCTACAATGATATCCTCTTCAGTATTTATCGTTATCAACCGCCCCTCGGATACTAACTTCAACTTTTGATGCAACGATGAAGGCACTGCCCCAGCTGAATGTATCCAAGGTCTCCCCAATAAGCAGTTGTATGAGGGCTTGATATCCATTACCAGGAAACCTACCTCATATGTGTTTGGCCCGATCTGAAGAGGTACCTCAATTCTGCCCATCACTCTTCTCTCCGTGCCATCAAATGCTTTCACTATGTTCTGGCACTCTTTCATGTGAGAGTTGTCTATGTGTAATCTGTAATGGCGTAAATTCAATGTTATCGGAACAATGGTTTCGTAACCATAGATCCGATTTAAAGAGAAATTTATTTCAATATTTTTGCTTGAAAATTTATATGATAGGAAAATTGTATGAAAATATTGATAGGAAAATTTTATCGATTTAGTGATTAGTTAGAAAAAGAAATTATTGAAGAAATTGGGTAAAATAAGGTATCGGGACCTCTATCTCGTAAAACCGAGTCGAAAATAATTTTATAAATACTTATGAAATGTTATTAATGTGGTATTAAAATTTCGTTAGGAAATTTTAATGTTTGGGTAGTCAATTAAATGAAAAGGACTGAATTGTAATAGGTGTAAAAGTTGCTAGAGTGATTAAATAGTTTATTAGTCTAATGAGAAAGGATTTAAAAGGAAATTAGACCCAAAAGTTATTTGGGCTGGACGGCAAGGGTATGAAATCAGCAGAAAAATTGATAAATTAAGGGTAAAATTAGAATATTGCAAAATTAACTAAATAAAACTAGGACTAAATAGGAAATATCTAGATTTCTCTTCATTTCTCTTCAATTCCAGCAGCTAAAAACACCATAGGAGGGTTCTCTAAGCTGGTATTTCATAATTTTTGCACCAAGTGAGTTAATCCTTGCCTTTTTCTTGTAATTTTTGTGTTTCTAAGACTTTTACAACTAGATCCTACTATTAAATTCATTAGTTTTTGATTTCATGGATGAAATTGAAAGTCACCATGGTTGAGTGCTGTAAGTTTATGATGAAATGGAATGAAATTAAAGCTTTAATTTGTTTATGAGATGATTTTATTAGGCAATTTCAATGGAAATTGATTTTTGGGACCTAATTGTGAAAATGTTTGGAATTAAAGTCTATTGCTGAAATTCTGATTCCTAAAGGTTGTAAACTAGTTTAAGGTGATAGAATAAAATGTTAATTAAGAAAAATCAGCTCAATTGAGAGGCTAATTGAGTAGGGACGAAATTATCATTTATTAAAAGTTTAAGAGAAAAATGGTAATAAACAGCTTGCACTAAAACAGTTTGGACAGCAGCAGTAGACTAACTTTGAAAAATCACCAAAAATTGTAGGAATCAAATTAGAAGATGAAAAAAAATATGGAATTAAAGCTTATTGAGTCTAGTTTCTCATAGAAGAAATATTGTAAGAAATGGATTTGTAAATTTTGAGATATAATGAATTTTGTGAGACAAGGTTAGAATGAATTCGGGTTCCCCTGTTCTGATTTTGAAAAAAATTATAAAAAATTGAATAAAAATAATTAGGGACTTAAATTTATATGTCTAGAATTCTGAATGAGTCTATTTTTAATAGAAACAAACAAGAACATCATATGAATTCTGTATAAAGAGATAATTTATTTTTAGTGAAGAAGGGTCAGAACTGTTAGACAACAGAACATGAGTGACTTTGAAGAATAAACTGTACTGATTGGCTAAACCAAAAATTCTAAAAATTTTATGGTAAAAATATATATGAGTCTAGTTTCAGGGAAAATTAACGGATCTTAATTTGGAGTTCCGTAGCTCAAGTTATAAAGAATTTAGTGACTATGACTCAAGTAGACAGCTTTGAATGAACTATAAATAATAGTTGAATTATAGAGAATGTTGCATATGAACATGAAATGTATTAAATTGATAATTAAATTTATTTATTTAGATCCAGAAGATTCAAGTACGAAGCTAGATCGAGGAAAGGAAAAAGTTTGGGATTAATAGATTTTTACTGTTTACAAACAAGTATCAAGGTAAGTTCGTGTAACTTGAATTATATTCTTAAATGCTTGAAATGCATGTTTTTTATATGAATATGATTTGAATGTTCATTATATGGAAATTTATGAAACATTGATATATTTGATAAAATGGGAAGAAATCCCGTTTGAATGAAAGGAAAATTCGATGGATCTCTGAAAAGGAATTGACGGTAAAAAGGATCTAGCCCGGACGGGTGATCCTATCCTGATATAGCCCTCCCGAAGAATATGTGTAAAATGGATTTAGCCCGGACGGGTAATCCGAATTAGGGTCTGAATTTAGCCTGGACTGGTAATTCAGATCCAAGCTCATTAGAGTAATTGTCGTTGCAGGGGATTTAGCCTGGACTGGTAATCCCGACAATACTCTATGAGTTTATATTGCAGGGGATTTAGCCTGGACTGGTAATCCCGCTGCAAGGTTGAGGTTCGCGGGAGTGTGCTCTCTGAAATGGAAATGTGCGCACATGAATATGAATTGACAGACTCGGAATTGTACACTAAAAGTGTACCTTTGAAAATCCATCGAAAATTCCAAGAAATTCAACGGGATAAATATGGAAAAATAACAAGGAAATGGAAATCATGGTATTGAAGAGCTCATCAATCATAGTATATATTATTGGTACATGGAAATTATTGTACTAACTTGAATGTTGAGTTTGTGCATATTAGGGTAATAATGCATTGAATGGATATATGGATGTTTATTGTATTGTATTGAAAATATTAGGTAAGTATAATTCTTGTTACATAAGCTTACTAAGCACAAAGTGCTTACCCCGTTTCCTTTTTCCCTGTTTTGTAGTGTTAAGAGCTCGGAGGTCGGATTTGGTCGGAGACACATCACACTGTCAACCTCAGGATTTCGGTATATAAAGAAACTTTATTTTGGAAATCAATGGCATGTATAAGCTAACAAAGTAAATGTTAACGTGAAATGAATGTAAAGTTAGCCATTAGTATGGTTAACGAACCTGGTTATAGATATGTGATGACGTTATCTTATATAAATGCATGAATCTATCATGAAAATATGTTGAATTGATTTGGTTGATGTGGATTGGTCTCGATTTAATATTACAGGGAAGGTTAGATATTTATAAAAGGGCTATATTGAATATAAAAAAAAATTAATTCGTAAACTCCGGTAATGCCTCGTACCCTATTCCGGCAATGAATACGGGTAGGGGTATTACATAATCTGCTTAGTGTAGTCAATAGCAGGACATTCAAGGCCGACCCGTTGTCAATCAGTATGCCTGGTAGCGTATACCCCTTACAGCGCGTAGTGATGTGTAAAGCTTTAGTCGACCCCCTGCCACCGGGTGGTATCTCGTTGTCATTGAAAAAAATAAAGTTATCGGCACTTATGTTGCTAACTAAGCGGTCTAGTTTGTTGACGGAGATACCATTGACAACATATGTTTCATTCAAGACCTTCATCAGCGCGCTGCGATAGACTTCCGAACTCAGGAGTAAGGCCAGCACCGAGAGACAAGCTGGTTGTTTATGTAGCTGTTCCACCATACTGTATTCGCTGTGCTTTAGGAATTTTAAAAACTCATTGGCCTCCTCCTCGTTAACTGGCTCATTAATAGGAAGTTCAGATTTGGTCGCTTTTTCTTTCATTTCTTCGACCACTGGGCTTTTCCTTTTATGGGTTGTGCCTTCTCGCTTGCTGTATCGTAACATCTCCCGCTACGTGTATAGGAGCCCGTACCTTGGTCCTCTTTTGAAGCATCAGCCAGGTTCTCTTTTTCCGGAATCATCACATTACAGTCATAATTCCATAGGACTCTCTTGCTGTCTTTGTAAGGGAAGACTGCAGGTCTTTAGATTATGACCCTCGGTGGCATTTGCACTCTAGCTTCATTACTTTTGGGCCGTGATATGATGACCACGAGATAGTTAACTGTTTGGTTCTGCGCTGTTGATTCTCCCTCCGATGCACATATATCTCTCCCTCCAGGGTTTTTAGCTTTTTCATAAAACTCCATTTCTTTATTGTTTATCATGTCCTGTACGAGGGCCCTGAACTTTACACACTCTTGGATTTCATGCCCCGCCTCATTGTGAAACTCACAGTAGCTCCTCTCTTCTTCGGATTCTTTTCTCGAATCTAACGCAATCAATCCTCTCTTGACAATCTCTTTCCACATCCGTCTCAATGGGGTCCTGACTTCTGCAACCTCACATTTGATCTTCTTGTTCCTGCCTTCACTTATCTTGTTCAATCATTAGTCGGTATGATTGGGGAGCGGGTTTCCTGCTACATTGGGCACGGCTGGGTTATCAAACCTCATAATCCCCATTTTAATGAGTCTTGCAACTACTTTCTTGAACGCGGTGCAGTTTTCGATCGAATGCCATGTGATTCCTGTATGGTATTTACATTGGGCGTTTGTGTCATACCATTTGGGATACGGGGGCTGTAGTGGTTTCAGGTAAAAATGGGACACTATATGAGCGTTGAATAGGTTCTGGTACAGCTTCCTATACGTCATGGGCATAGGGGTGAACTGTGGCCTTTCTGTGTTCTCCCTCACGCTGGATTCTTGTCTCACATTGCTATGTTGATTGGTGGTCACCATCTTGGGTTGATTTACGGTGAGTGACTTGGACTGACCCTTACTGAATATGCTCATGTTGTTCACTTCATTATCTCTTTTCCTCGGGGCTGACTTTCTGGTATTTTCTCATGTTTCTATCTTACCGCTCCTCACAGTATTTCAATCATTTCACCCATCATCACTATGTCTGAGAAGCTTTTGGTGGCGCTTCCCAACATATGAGTGATAAAAGGGGCCTTCAAGGTGTTGATAAAGAGCATCGTGGTTTCCTTTTCTAGGAGCGGCGGTTGAACTTGTATGGCAACTTCTCTCCATCTTTGCGCATACTGCCTGAAACTTTCATTCGATTTCTTTTCCATATTCTGGAGAGTGATCCTGTCGGGGGTCATGTCCGTCACATGACTATACTGTTTTATAAAAGCCTGAGCCAGGTCTTTCCATGAGTTAATTTTGGCACGGCTCAATTGATTATACCATTTAGATGCCGCCCCAACTAGACTGTCTGAAAATAGTAAATTAATAGCTGGTCATTGTTAACGTATCCCGTCATTCGCCTGCAGAACATAGTGATGTGAGCTTCAGGACAGCTCGTTCCATTATATTTCTCGAATTAAGGCATTTTGAATTTGAGGGGTAGGACCAAGTCTAGGACCAAACTCAGGTCCTTAGCATCAATCCCATGATGACTGTCGGCACTTTCCATAGCTCTGAATTTGTCCTCCAGCCATTTACACCGTTCTTCCAATTATTTTTGCGATTCTATCCTCGCCTTTTCTTCTTCTGCAACTTCATCCAAATCGGGAACAAGCGGATAATTCGGGTTATTAACAAGGTTAGAGCCTGAGCCAGCTTGGAAATTCATCGGTATCGAAGCTCCAGCCTGAATCTACTGAAGCATGACCGTAACAGATGGCCTTTGTAGATTAATCTCAGGCTTCATTGGTACATGTGTCGGCTTCATTGGTACATGTGTCGGAGTGAAGCCAAGGGGTATTGAGGATCTTCATTAGTTTCCTCAACATTGTTCGTGGGGCCCTTTCCTTTATCCATTCTTCCCATCAGCAATTGGGATAACTGACTCATTATCTCTCTTTGGGATTCCATCATTTGCTCCTTCATCTCTCGCTGAAACTTGGCCAGCTGCTCTTGCATCTGAGACTGCATTTGTTCCTGCATGTCCTTTTGCATTTGCTCCAATTTCTCAAGTTTTTTATCCATTATCTTTTTCCTTATACCGTAGGGGTGCGTAGTTGGTTGGTTTTTGTTGGTTTCCAGGTTACTGAAATAATTTTTAATTAATTAGAAACATTTTATGACCTTTAATGCATAATGATGTGATGTAATGCAAATGCATGAATACAAAGGAGGCATCAATTTCAATTCAATTCCCTTTAGAAAATTTTACTAGAAAATAAAATTCTTTTACATAAAGTTGAGTTACAAATAAAACTTCGCTCTAATGCTCAAAATCTTAATTCCTTTTCATTTCATTTCTTCAATTTCAATGCAGTAACGCTTCAATTCTTCTATTTTTCCTTTCATTTCTTCTATCTTGCTCAAGCTTGCCCTCAATTCCATTGCGGTGTTGCGTTTTCGGTACTGATGAAGAGACTTATCGAGTTCTACCACTCTAGCCTTTAATTCACCTCGTTCATTTCTGCTTTCTGACAGACTTTTCTCTAAATCTTCATTTTGTGCCTGAGCTTCTCGAAATTTCCTTTCCCATCGGTCGGCTTTGGTCTTTTCTTCTCGAATTCCATGGCGCCATTTTTTGAAAGTTTTACCTAACCCCACAGTCCTCATAGACAGGCGTGGCTTCTTATAATCAGTCTTCAAGCTGTCTAGATCTTCTTCGGCCTTAGTTTTCCCTTTTCTCCACTTCTCAGCCTCTGACCTCTGGACATCAGCGTCTAATCTCAGGTGCATCTTCTCTTCCTCCAATTGTTCTATCTTTTTCCCAAACTCTGAACTATTCTTCTCGAAGTCTTGCTTTATAATTTCCAAATCTGACTGGGTGATTTGTAATTGTTCCACCATAGGTCGAGTATTTTCCAAGCTTGGCCTAGGAACATTATCATTAACCCTCTTCCTAAACCATCTATCATACTCAGGCGTCACCATGGAGCCGATGGCCAACCTCTTCATCAGCGAGTTTGCTTCCAAGGGTCCAATAGCTCTCGAACTTTCTTCTTATAGTGGGCACATTTAAAGGAGAACTCACACTGAGCAAGTCCGTAGGTCGTGGGTACAAACTGCCTCGATTTATATTGCCTTAACGCAAGCAATGGAGTATACCCAGTAGCTCTCCAAATTCCTAACAATGGCACCCAATCAAAGTTCCCACATCGAAACATGATCTCATCAGGGACTATCCAATAAGCTCTCCACTCTATATCCCCCTCCTTGAGGTTTTAGAGGATTTCCATCCATTTCTCCTCTGAGATATCCTCTCTCCTTTGTATGGCCGCCTCCTCTTTTAACGGGGAATAACCTTCAGAAAAGACCCGATAAGTCTTTCTGACCTGAACTTTTGGACACCTGAGCAGAGCAGTATATTCCTCCATGGTAGGTACTAAATCCACTTTTCCAAAAGTGAAACACTTGTAAGCAGAATTCCAAAATTGCACCATAACTCGGAACAGATGTTTGTCCACTCTAATGTCTAGCAAGTAGGATATATCACTATAGCTTTGATAGAACAACAGTTTGGTCCCTTCATCCCAACGAGCCCATATATCTCTCAACTCTTGCAACTCATTCTGTGCTACATTGACGCCATTGAATTCCTGCAACTCTGATGTATATCCTTCTGCCAAGCTATCCTCTTTCTCCGATTGTAGCTTCTCTGACCACGCGCAGACAGCTACATTATCCTCAACTTTATTTAGAAATTAATTCTCTATGTCAAATTTTCTAACTTAGTAATCGAATACGAATCAACACCTCCTTTAGTATGCAATGTCATGCAAAACACAATCAAAACAAAACACAGGTTAGTATCAAATAATAGTGACAAAATGTAAGCACATAAATGGTAATTACAACACATATACTGGTAAATACTAAGGTTTGATGCGGCTCCACCCAAGGATAGCTCTTAAGGTTTGCTATATGTGGTTCGGTTCTAGAGATAAGGTACCTGAACCAGCAGATTCCTCAATCCTCACCCATTATAGGCTCATATGGACAGAGTTCAGTTCAGGGGGATGCATTTCCCTATGACCATGCAGAGATGAAAATCTCACGAAATCATAGGTACGGATGTACCCCGAAAGTAATCCACTAGCCCATGCGGAGGTGAAAACCTCACGAAAGCATAGTTTCTTACTCCCACTTAGAAGGTGTGACCACAGCGGTCATGCAATGCAATGCAATATTATTCTAAAAGACCCGAACCATGACAATCATACAAACAAATGCAATCATGATTTTCAAAACAAATTTTTGATTTTTGACAAAAGGACAGCAAACAATCAATTTTATGGTTTGACTCTCTTATCCGTCTCCAGTAGAGTCGCCAAGCTGTCGAAACCATTTTTTTAAAATTTAAATTTAATGAAAAATGGGGAATCGACTTTCTGAAAAACGAAAATGGAGTCGCCACTGATCCTTTTTTTGTTTAGGTGTGATCGGATCACCTAGAAATTTGATTATTTTAATAAAGTACTTCTTTTTACTAAAACAACGATTTTGGTCTTACGAAAATATGAGAAAACGGGTTCGGGAGTCGGTTACGCATGAGAAAGGATTAGCACCCTCACTACGCCCAAAATTGGTACCAAATCGATTAAATATTGTCTTTATGTCTAAGATTTAAAAATGTTTTTGAAATGTGGTTCCTTTTAATAACATTTGAATAACCCGAGTTGGTCATCAAAATTCTCTTGCTTAAGAGGAATATAGCACCACATCCAGCACGATAGGACATGATCCTTTATGCCCTCGAAAACATGATAAATTTCAACTTCCAAAAGTTTATATGTTGAAAACCGCAAAAGGATGTCCAAGTATTTAGTCCAAAGAGAAAATCGAAACCTAGCATAGTAGGGCACAACTCCTTGAATTTTTAGACATCAGACATTGTCTTATCTTAGAATGAGTGAAATTCTAAAGGAATATTCAATTATTTGGAACAAACAAAAGATCGCAACCCAGCACGATAGGGCACGATTCCCCGAATTGCCAAACGTCGAACATTATCTTCTTTTTGAAGAATTTTTAAAGACATGAGCGAAATTCCAAAGGAATATTCGATTGTTTTGAACAAACGGGAAATCACAACCCAGCACGATAGGGAACAATTCCCGAATTGCCAAACATCGAGTATCGCCTTCGTTTTAAAGAATTTTTAAATGAATAGGTATAAAATTAGCTTAAAACATGTTAACTTTATTTGAAATAAAACGAAATTAATTTTAAAGATTTGGACCTTATAAAACCACATTTTGTAAACCAAGTGAAAAACTATGATATGGGACAATACACATAATACAATCAATTAACAATATAATAATTAAGTATAACTAACCTAGGAAATATAATTAAACTCACAAGCATGGATGAACAATGATTGGTTTAACGACATCAAAAAATGAATGAGTATAGTACAACCAATATGCATAGTATACAAAACAATATGAAAAAACTACAACCACAATAATTATTAAAGCAAAGATTATGAAGAAGGAAAATTTGAACCAAATAATAAATATAAACATGTTAAAGATGATGCGTTCATTTAAAGTTGACAAACGTACATGCATATAAAAATAGTATTTAAATGTGAAATTTTAAATCAAAACAATGTGTAGTAAAATGTTCTTAAAAATGTGACTTATGTACGTAAAAATATCTATATATATAGAAAAATTTAAGAGAATTCATAAAATAATTTTAGCATGGGACTAAATATGTACAAAGAACTAAATTATTAACCATTCATGGACAAATATACATGAAACATTTGAACAAGTGTTATATAAATATTTTAAATAATATAGTATAAAAATGAACTACAAAATGGTGGTTAAAAATATATAAAAAGGTTATTGAAATAGCTCAACAAATATATAAAAATATTAAGCACTTCAAAGTAATAAATATTACAAATTACAAACTTTAATTAAAAATGTACATGTACAAATATATATATATAGAATATTTAACGAAAATCATATAAATATCGAAATAACATGATAAAAAGAACCTCAAACTCGTTATACAAAGAAGACTGTAGGTATAAAATCATGGATCTAATAATGTGTATAGATTAAATATATGTACCAATATATATATAAGTACAAAAATAATTTAAACGATATGTAAAACGTGTGTACCAAACATATTAAAATAACAAAAACATATGGGTTTAGTTATGTATAGATTAATATATATATATACCAATGTTTATGTATGATATTTAAGTAATATATAAAGTATGTAGTTTCATTTTAAACAACAAATATATATATATAAATATGTGAATAATTCAAAAACAGGCATATGTATGAACTAATGTGATATTAATAATACACATAAAATAAAGTTAATTTTGTTATCAAATATGTGTAAATATATATATATCTATATAATGGTGTAAATATAAAAACATTTGTAAAAAATAGTATGCAAAAATGTGAAAATATGAGTACCAAAATTACGATAAATAAGTAAATAAATGATACAAATGATGCAACTTATACAAACAAATAAACATGAATAAAAAAACATTAAATGAATCTAAAAAGAAACCAAATTGAAATCAAATTAAAATAAGGAGGATAATTTAAGTAAAATAAACTGTTAAAAATAAAAAGGAAGGACTAGCGCGCAACATGTGTGAATGCGCAGGGACCAAATCTGGAAATAATCCAGACCTCAAAACGTAGTGTACAAGTGCGGACTAAAATGAAATAGCGCATAAACTTTTGGGGAAAATTAAAAAAAGGAATAGGATGCCAAGAGGAATCAATTGAGACGCGGTGTAAAAGGGAGGGATTAACCGCGAAATTTTCCCATTTGAAGCCCAGAGGCACGGATCCGGGTCCTGGAATGGGTCGACACGCAAACCCCCTCCCCTAAACGACGCCGTTTTTGGAGCCACTGAATCAGGCTCAAAACGACACCGTATTCAGCCCTTTAAAAAGCCTAAAATCTGATGCTTTGGCCATCCAAACCCTAGTCCCCCTTTTCATTAGCAGCACTTCACATTTTCTCCCTCAAAAAACACCAGCCCACTGCAATGTACGGTGACCGGTGCTCCAGGCTTCGAAGTATGGCCTATTTTAGCCATAGATTTCCCTCTTAACTCCGATTTCGACGAAGCTAAAGGGAGCCGACGGCCTAGTAGCGGGGTAAGTCTTCTGTTTTATTTCGTTATGCTAAAAAAACGAAAAGAAAAAAGGATGAAACCGATTCAAAGAAAAGAAATACAAGACGCATGAAATCACCTTTTTTTGTTGCTTTTTCTCTATATTCAGTATACGAATAGTATCTGTATTGCGTAAAAAAAATTACAATGAAATGAATCCTTAGGCTTTATACCCGAAGAGATAAAATGATAGAAATAAATAAATAAAAATACAATATTCTTTCTTTGCTTTCGTATTAGCTATATGCTGCTATTGCTCGTTTGTTTTTTTTGCAGGTACGGGTGCATGGCGCGTGTACGAGGCTGTACTGGCGTATGGAGGCGTGGGCGTGGCGTTGCTGAGGCGTACGGAGGCAGCTGGCAGTTGTACGACGCGAGGGCTGGGGCTTGGCTGCCTGGTTGCAACGCAAAAGTGGGGAAGAAACCCTAGGGTTTCTGTTCTCAAAACAATGGGCCTATCGGGCTTGTAATTTGGGTCTAGGTTTAGTTATTGGGTTTAGGTTTGAATTTGGGTCTAGGTTTAGTTATTGGGTCTAGGTTTAGTTATTGGGCTTGTTTGGGTCTTGAGTTATGTAGTTGGGTTTGGGGTTTAATTTTTGTTTATTCTGTATTTTGGTGGGCCCGGGCAAATTGGCCCGTTTACAATAATAATAAGTAAAAGGTGGATGTAAAATACGGGAAAATTTTCATTATTTAATTTTCACTTACAAGGTGCTTTATTTATAAGCTCCTTTACATTTTATCAATAAATGTAAATTAAGTTTTCTTAATTACTTCATTTAAACATCTCATAGTCATAAATGAAGTAGGGAGTTTTATCTCATTACTTTAATAAATGTTTAAAGGGGTTATAGACATCCATTATTTATGTATCTACGACACTTCCCCTTGGATGTCTTTTAAATAAAAATGTGTCTTATTAAAACCTTTATTAGAAAATCCTTGTGGGATAAAAACCTACTGAAGGAAAAGAGTACACAATCTCCTATTACAAGTTGTCTCGTTAAAAACCTTTATCAGGAAAACCCAATGGGAAAAAATCTTGGCTAAAGGAAAAGAGTGCAACATATAAAAACCTTGGTTAAAGGAAAAGAGTGCAACATATTTTTTACTCCCTCTAATGAAAATGTCACATTACATCTTTCAGTTGACGCATTCCAATCTTGTGTAACAGTCTTTCAAACATTGAAGTTGGCAATACCTTGGAAAAAAGGATATGCTAAATTATCACTAGAACAAATTTGTTGACCTTCTATGTCACCTTTCTTCTCAAGATCATGAGTGAAGAATAATGTTGGTGAAATATGTTTCGTTCTGTCACCTTTGATGTAACCACCCGTCAATTGAGCTATACATGTTGCATTATCTTCATATAAGATAGTTGGCATCTTTTCATGTAAAGGCAAATTACATATCTTCTGGATATGTTGGGTTAATAACCTTAGCCAAACACACTCTTAGCTTGCCTCATGCATTGCAATTACTTCTCTGCTAAATAGCTACTTGCTTTTCTTTTTGCCCTTCCTCTTCTTTTTGCAATTGAAGGCAATTTCGTATAAAATGATCAGTTGCTCCACATTTATAACAAGCCCCCATTTTACTTCTGCATTCACGAGGATGGCATTTTCCACAATACTTGCATTTAGGCTTAAGAACATTTTTCACACTACCCACACTAGTAGCGGGTCTATTAGATACCCTGTAATCAGTTTGAGTCACCTTATTTTTATTTGATCGTTCAGGCATTGATGTGGCTAAACTAAAATCATCTCTAGACTTTTTAGCTGGCAATTCCGAGAATGATTTAGAGGAACTTCTTTTGTAAAATTCTTTATTCCGTCTATCTCCCTGCATTTTTTTGTTGTACACCTCTTCCATCTTTTATGCACGATCTGACAAAATGAGAAATTCTTGTATTTAGTGCCCCCCAATCATCATTTGGATTTCATCATTCAACCCTTCTTCAAACTGAATGCTTCAAACCGAATGCACATTTCTTCCTCAGTTGGTACAGTTTCCCGGGCATATTTACTGAGGTATACAAATTCCTTCTCATGCTCGGCTATCGATTTGTTTCCTTGGCGTAGGTGAAGAATTCCCTCTTTTTCTTGTCTAAATAGCTTTTACTGACGTATTTCTTTTTAAATTCACACTGAAAGAATTCCCAAGAGATTTTCTCCTTTGGCACAACAGCCACTATAGTCAACCACCAGTTGTATGTTTCTTCTTTCAGTAGTGAAACGACACATCTCAGATAATCATCTGGAGAACAAGCCATTTTTTCAAAAACTCTTATTGTATTCTGAAGCCAATATTCAGCCTTGACTGGATCATCATCTGACCTACCCTGAAATTCTTCGGCCCCACACTTTCTGAGTTTCTCAATGGAAGTACGTTTACTAAATTCAGTCACTGGAGGAGGTGGAGGCATAACCGGAGGCACTACAGGTGGTACAGTAGGGGGAGGAGGTTGCTGAGCCATATTTCTTTCTTGCATGAATTCATTAAACCATTGATCCATATACCCAAAGAACATGTTTTTAAGTTCTTGTTCTTGAGCCAGAGGAAATGGGACATTACTACTCGTCTCATGTTCAGATGTTTGTGCTCTACTATTTACTTCATCATTATCAGCACATTCAGATCTTTTTAACATCTTTACAATCTATAAGAAAACAAAGGTTAGATCGGATAATACACATCACACTATCACAGATTTCTACATGTATTTCTAAATATTTCACACGCTTCATTCAATCCGAGAATCGGCTAAACCGTAGCTCTGATGCCACTAAATATAACACCCCTAACCCTTATCCATCATCAGAACAAGGTTACGGAGCATTACCAAACTTTACAGATTAAATATGAATATTTCATAACATTTAATATACATATCATGAATCAATCATAAAACACTAATATTGTCTATTGTATGAGCCATCGAGGCTCAAAATACACATTAAAATTAAATCGGGACTAAACCAGAAACTCAGATAATTTTTCTCAAAGTTTCAAAATTTTTCTTAGGTGCAGGGGACACACACCTGTGTGGCTTACACGGCCAAGAGACACACTTGTGCCTTAGGCCGTGTGGGCATTCGAAATAGAGGCACATGGCTGTGTCCCAGCTTATGTCCAATTTAGAGTGCTTACTGACTTGAGTCACACAGCCAAGCCACACGCCCGTGTGCTAAGTCGTGTGTTATGAAATTAAGGTGTAGGGGTCACATGGCCAAACCATACACTCGTGTGCTAGGCCGTGTGCAAAAACCTGGGCATTCTATTTTTAAATTTTAAAGATGCAGGGGACACACGAACGAAACACACACCCATGTGCTAGGCCATGTGTCACACACGGCTGAGACACACGCCCATGTCTCTACCTGTGTGGACGAAAATAGGTCATTTTATGGACACTTTTCTCACCCAATCTTGGTATATACCTAGGTACAACCACTTGCACATTCACAAATCACAACAAAGCCTTCATTTCAAGCCAACTTATCATAACTTATATTCAAATATCCTAGCTTACCAAATTAACTATATACATACATATATATATTTACTAAATTCACTAGTTCAATCTATGCGTCAATATGCCTATTACTTAACCATCAATTAACTATTTCAAATACACCTCATGCATGATTAATCCATACCTATATAAGTTAATTTGAAATATAAACAAAGTGTAACTTATAATATTTACACAAACCAACTTAACTCAATACTATATTAATCCTATACATGCCATATAAACCTTAATACACGTTGCAAAAGCAACCGGATTCAATTGGATAGTGTGGCTTGATGTGTTAATCTGATCTTCCGACTTCACGTTAATCTACAAGAACATTAAACAATATAAGTAAGCTTAATGAAGCTTAGTAAGTTCGATAGGTTAAACATAATTCTTACCGAACTTAATATAAAACATTAAATAGTAAATTAATCATGCACTCTCCCTGTCAAACACAACATAAATCAATGAACACACTTCTTTCAAATTAATATCAATAGTAATCGATAAATCTTTCAATTTCACTTACATAAGTCATTTACCAAATCTTATCGGATCGGAGAACGGCTTACAGATATGAGTACATCGTTTTCAAAAGCCCGAAGGCTAAATAGAAGCACATAAGTGCTAAACAGAAACCCATAAGGGTTGAACGAAAGCTCATAAGAGGTAAACGGAAACCCATAAAGGTTAAACAAAAGCTCAAAAGAGCTGAACAGAAACCTATTACGGTTGAACGGAAACTCATATGAGTTAAACAGAAGCTCGTGAAAGCTAAACGAAAAGTAAACACGAAAGTTCGCAAAAAATGTTGAACCTCTGTTTACTTGGGTAATTTTCAGTCAATTCTTCCTTTGTTATCTTTCGCTACAAAACGATTGTACTTAATCTCGGGTTCTATTCAAATTGGATATTCGCTTCAAATTTATAATTTAACAATATTTAATTTTTAAACCATATACTGAATACATAATATCATTTAAAATTCATTATAAATATTAAATTTTAACCATACGAACTTACCTGGGTTAAATTGTAAGATTTGCAGAAGTTCAAGGACTATTCTACTAATTTTTCTTTTTTCACGAATATCTACAGGCTTTTTATCTAAAATATAAAATTACTCATTTATTAGGATATATTTCAATTCCAATTCACTTCACTATTCATATTCCTTAATTTTTAAAATTACACAATTACCCTAACTTTTACAATTTTTACAATTTAGTCCCTTACTAATTAGTCTATCAATTGAGCAAAATTTTCTCAATTGACAATTTATCTAAGTATTCTAGACTATATTACAGCCCTTGATACATAAAAATTTAATAGCAACCCTAATTCTTTAGTTCTTCACAATTTAGTCCTAAAATCGATATCTATCAAATTCACTTTATAAAATCATCATACAACAAAATTAAAACTCTATATCCATGTTAATTCATTAAAAACATTTAGTATTCATCAATGGTAACTTTCAAAATTACTAATAAAATCAAAAACTAATGAAATAGTTAGTTGGACCTAATTGTAAAAGTCTTAAAAACATAAAAAAAATTCAAGAAAAGAATAAGAATTAGACTCACATGCATCAAAATATGAAGAACTAGCTTAGAAATTCTCTCCCATGACTGTTTGTCGAAATTTAGAAGATGAATAGCTTAGAAACTTATCAAATGTCAATTTGTAAATGTAATTTTGTTTTATTTACGATTTTGCCATTAAATGGCTATATTTTATTAATTTCCATACTTATGCAGCCTCATAGCTTAATTTTAGGCTTAATTCTTCTTAAGTCCTTCCTTATTTATTTATTAAGCCATTTAATCACTATTTCCTTTAATTTGTAAGTTTTGCATCTTTTTCAATTTAATCATTTTTAATTAATTAACTATCAAAATGTTAAAATTTTCTAACGAAATTTTAATACTACCTTAATCAGTTTACAGAATCGAGGTTTCGATACCTCGTTTTCTAAACTTTAACCTAATAAATCCTTATAAAACACAAATCACTATTTTAAAAATCTTTCTAAAATCACATTTGACTCATAAATACTAAATAATAAAATTTACGAGCTTACTCGTCGAATTTGGTGGTCTCGAACCACTGTTTCTGACACCACTGAAAATCAGGCTATTACAGATATTGTATTAACATAGGAATCAATTACTGTCAAATGAGAAAAATATTTTTTATCTTTGAGTATCTGCAAGACACATGTCTCCATTGATTTTGGGTCCAACAAAATTTTGTTGAATATTCATATTCTTCATTAAAAATAAACAAAATATAATATGAGAAACGTTGCAAATATTTATTAAATATATAATTTATTCTTTATGCAATAAAATAAAGCATACTTAAAACAAAATGAAAATGTCAAAATAATATCAACTTTTCTAATGATTCTTAAATAAATCTGCCACATCTAGGTGAGTTATATTATTAAGGTCATGAAATTTATCACCCTTATAGGCATGATCAGTTTTAGTATCATATTGAATATCTTCATCTTTTACCTCCATTTCATCATTTTAAGATATAAAATTTGTCTCTATATTATTTCCCTTCTTTTTAATTGATGCTTGATAAATTTTCACTAAATGCTCAGACGTACGACAGGTACATGACCAATGCCCCTTCATACCACATCGTTAGCATAAATTCTCAACAATCTTTGAAGGATTATTTTAACCACCTCTTTCTTATCCTTCATTGTTATTTTTTTTCTGGTGGTTAAGAGTATCACTGTTATGACCACCATGATAACAATTACTAGTAAGTCCTCAACCACGACCGAGACTGCAACCGCGACCTCTATATTTTCCATTTTCATAATTATTGTATATTGATACATTCACTTCAAGGAATGATGTAGAACCAATGAAACGAATTCCTTGATTTTTTATTAATAACTCATTATTTTGTTCATCCACCAAAAGCTAGGAAATCAATTCAGAATACCATTTAAAACCTTTTTCACAGTATTGCTGCTACAGGAGTACATTAGTAGCATGAAAGGTTGAAAATGTTTTCTCTAATAAGTCCTCATCAGTTATGTTTTCTCCACATAATTTTAGTTGAGAGCTAATTTTAAAAAGTTTTGAATTGTATTCACTTACAATCTTAAAACCTTGTAACCGTAAGTGCATCCAATTATAACGAGTTTTAGGGAGTATAATCGTTTTCTGATGGTCAAATCGTTTTCTGACGGTCAAATCGTTCTTTCAAATTATTCCACAACTCAAAAGAGTCTTTCGCAGTGGGATATTCCACTTTTAATCCTTCATGTAGATGATGACAAATGAAAATCATTGCTTTTGTCTTGTCTTGATTAGATGTTTCTTTATCTGCTAATATAGTATTTCCTAGACCTTTAGCATCTAGGTGAATTTCAGCATCTAACACTCATGACAAATAATTTTGCCTAAGATGTTTAAGGTCGCAAATTCAAGTTTGGCAAGATTTGACATTATAATCACTTGAATCAAAATAAAAAAAAAGTAGTAAAATAATAAGCATTCCCAATCATAAAATAATCCAATTATATATATCAAATTTACAAAATAATAATATGTATGTCAAATATTGGCATAGAGAAGAATAGTCATAATAATAACTTAAAACAAATTGCATTAATTGAAATTTCTTTTAATAAAAAAACATGTATATATAATTATCATTATAACATTTGAGCTGTAAAAATAAATGTGCAAATGTTACCTAAACCAAATATTTCATCTAGAAACTAAAATAAAAGAATGATGAAAATACTTATACTGTATATAGTTTAACGGGAGTTATACGGGTAAATTATATAAAGTCAAAATGACATAAACTTTACTATGAACTTGTAGAAGCTTGTGCTAATAACGTGTTACAGAAAAATTAATAAAGCAACAATAACAAGTAAAAGGTGGATGAAAAATACAGGAGAATTTTTATTATTTAATTTTCTCTTACAAGGTGCTTTATTTATAAGCTCCTTTACATATCATGGTCATAAATGAAGTAAAGAGTTTTATCTCATTATTTTAATAAATGTTTAAAAGGAATTATAGACATTTATCATTAATATATTTATAACATTTACACATAAAATAAAAAATACTAGAGTATTTAAAAAAAAAGAAAACCCAAAAATAAATATGAAAAGAGTTAACTAATCGATCACATCACGTCAATTACATCAATGACTTAATAGGTCTAAAGGCTAGCTTAGCTTTTAATGTTAAAAAAAAAATACTTAGCTGACTTAAAGTTGCCTCCCTCCCACAGCTCCTTATATATAAAGGGGGTAGGCCTTTAGTTTGGTCCCATATTTTAGAACTAAAATTTTAAATAGAAGAGAAGAGGAGAGACAGGTTAACTTTTTTTATTAGTTCTAATCCAAGTTTATTGTGTTTGTGTTAGTTTGTGCTATTTGAAATTCGAAGTTAATAAATATGATTAAGGTATGTAAATTATATATTTTGATGTCCACGTATTATATTAAAAGTAGTTATTGTAATATAATATTTAATTATATTTAATTTATCAAGTGGTGGTTAATTTTTTTAAAAATTATGCAAATATTAGAACACCTTCTCCAATAAATGCATATCACACTACATCGAAAGTCAACAAAACAGTAAAATTGTTAAATTAAAAATTATTTATTCCCAATTTATTATCATTATCTTATTACCTATTTTGTATTAAATTGATGATTGATATTAATTGATGATATTATCATTATGCTTACAATTTTGGATTCATTATCTTACTACCTACTTCGATAAGCTTGGATTGAATTTTGAATTCAACATTTAAGAATTTTGATTGAGTGTTTTATATTATGTAATTTGTTATGCCTAATAATTTAAATATAATATTACATTATATATATATATATATGTTAAAATTAGTTTCTTAGGTTTTATATTGAAAATTCTTCCTTTTTTCAATTCAACATGTTTTTTAGAAAAATATTTATTTATAATTTAAATATATTATATTTATTTGTTAAAATTTTGGTATGAAATTTTAATATTCAAATTTAAATATATTTTTTCATTAAAATTTATTATATAATCAAAATTGTATTAATATTTAAAATTTGAAAAACAAAAAATATTTAGAAATTGTAAATTTTGAAAAAAGAAAAAATACTTAAAATTTGTATAAGTTAAAAATGCATATTTCATTTAAAATATATATTAAGTTATACTTAATTGAGATATTAATTTTTTATTTTACCATAAATTTTTATTTTTTAGATATTTGATTTATCCTTTTTTATATATAAAAAATTTACCATACATTATGAGTATTGGGTATTGAGGTCGCAAATCCATTTTCCCAAGTACCGTGCGGACGAGCGGATCATATCTTACTTACAGTTGGTGGGATTTAGGGACGTGACATTGATCCGAAAGTTTGACCTAAGGGCTGATCTAATATCCTTCTTTGTTAAGCGGTGGCACCTAGATACCCACACTTTCCATATGTCGTGCGACAAGTGCACGATCACATTAGAAGACATCACTATGCAACTTGGCCTACAAGTTGACAATGATGTGATCACGGGATGAAACACAGTGTTGGAACCTTCGATGGCATGTAACAGCTTGCTTGGATGGTCCCCTGGTGCTAGGAAAGAGAACTTCACGACCTTGAAATTCTCATAGTTGAGCGCGAATTTCAAGAAATTTTCGAGCACCACCACTGAGAATGAGCTAAGGTGCGTTGTTTAAGCCTATAGTTTGTAGCTGCTAAGTGAGGTACTTATGTCAGATGGAACGTCTAATAGGGTCCACTCAATGAACTTGTCTCTATTGGAGGATTTCAACAGTGCTGGTACTTACAGCTGAGGATCAGCAATGTTGGTGACATTGTACCAAGAGTTTTGTCGGGCAACAAATCACAGGGCACATAACATGGTTGGTTGTTTGGTATTGTTATAGTCTTAGGTGGTGTATAGGATGTCGTTTTTGGCGCCTGTTAGGCACCAACCATATATATGCCCACTTGTAACAGGTAAAAAAAATTATATTCAACATTTAATAACTCATATAAATGTGGATAATATTTTATGGTTTATGTGCTAAAGTGTTTGTCTAGATTTCAGATGGGCCACGCCTCCGGGTATTGGAACAAGACACTTTGTTCTTGTACTCCTTGTGGAAGTTGACAGTGATGTGGCGAATGTACTAGATGGACCACTACAGGACCTCAGAATACCGAGACGCAGCAAGATGGCCCTTGGATCTGTTAAAGACAATACAAATGTTATCTTTCCTGAAAACATGCCTCCACAAGTTCCTAATAAAAAATTCTCACGATTTGAAGTTCTCTGACTCCACGATGGCAAAGAAATTTGGTAATGCATTTCAGTTACCGTCTTGTGCAATTGCAATCAATAATATCTACGTGTATTTTCCATAAAGCCATGTTCCATCAACGTGCACTAGCAGTTTGCTGTAGGAGAAGGCCCTAACACATAAATCAAATGTCCAGAACAATCTGTGGAAAACTCTTCTCCCCGGTTCAAGTTCCCCATTCAGGCCTCTGTAAGGAAAAGTCTATAAGTCCACGACAGTACTTTGCACGTACTCCAGAACCACTGAAATCCATCCCTAAAGTTCATCATATGACTCATCCCAATCACCGTACAACTACTCAATGGCAATTTGTTTCGCCCACCATGTTTTCCTGTACCACACTCTATACTGGAATTAGGCCTACATGTTCACAATCAGGACCAATATAGGAAAGGTTGCCATATTTTTTACCAGCGGCTTGGTGCAGTTGCAGATACTTTTAGTATCCAGTTTCTAATGGTCTTACGTCACACGTGCAACGGTGCATATATGAAGCCCTTTTAAATACAACTCAAAATCGCCAGTCGTACCCTTCGTCGGCCCTCTAACATTCCCAAACATATAATGTCGGTGTAGACTTTGTGACCTAGTAATCAATCGACACCTTCATGATGTACTATTTTATAGAAAATACGGAGTCTCCCTTGTTTTGTAAACCATTACCCAACGAACAACTCTTCCAATTGTGAATTTGACGCTAATCTATGAGCAGGAGCTATATTAGCGTACTCAAAGAACTTAAGTGCATGCATTGTATCTGTATTTACGCTCAACATGTAGGCCCTAGGGTCATTCTGTAAAACAATGCCACGACTCGGGTTCTCGAAAGAAGGGGTGTAAACATCTTCAACCTCTTGTGAGCTTTCATCGTTGATATCATCTAGAACCTCATTAAAATTGGGGTCACTAAAATCTTCAACGTCGTGATTAAAATCTTTATCAGTACCGGACCCTTTTTCGACATATGCATCAGTGTCTATCACCTCCAAATGTATTTATAGACAGGACCCAGGATAGGGTTTTTATACGAACTCCCACCATAATTTAGATTTTCGAGCATTTGCGGTGTCCCTCCACAGTCTGAATGATCTGTCTATCCCACATTAAGATCAAAGTCAAACCCATAATGTTGACTTATTGGATTGACATTTTTAATGAGCTTTAAATCGGCTAACTTAACGAATAACTTAACTAGTTAGGGGTTCTTATTCCCAATCGACAACCATATGGTAATCATAGTACCCAAATCATCATCATCTAACAGTTGAATCTCTATAAATTTCCACGGATCTATAGAGATTGGAAACTTCTGAAATAATCTCAACATTATTAGGAAATGTGCCCATATTGTAGTAAACATGTAACTGTTTTCTATTTATTTGAACGATGAATAAATAAATAAAGTTAATTTCACATTTCACTATTATGTCTTTTTTATTTATGTCTTTTATATTTTGCATGCATAGCGAAATTGTGACAAGCAAATATTAGCTCATTGATTGTTTAAAGTTCAAATTAAAGATAAGTGGCATTGTAATGAATGCTTACATTGCGAGAAGGATAACTTACTTTAGTAGATAATCTAAATGAGTTCGTAATCTCGTAAAAGAATCAAAGTGAGCATTTGATTCAAATAATAAGAAGGATTATTATGTCGTCTATAATTCCAATTTGGGAAATGGCTAGCCTTGGCTACAAAGCAGTTAACTCCACGAGTAGAGATATAGATGTATTCATTGGTAGAATGTTACATTGGACTGGACCCAAGATAATTAATTCTGAATTCGTTTTTGAATTAGTTCACTTATGACGTTCATGGTATGATTTACCTAAATCCTGAGTTAGTCATTGATCATGCGTATGCAACTCATGTGCTTTGATATAAGTAGAGGCTTATGCTTTAAAGATGATCGAGCCCATAGTTGGTATGTTGGGTACATAACTTGTTATGGCATGACTTTACTAGCAATAGTAGAACTCATAGCTCAATTAAAGAGTTAATGATATCCTCTTATCGACATTGTGTGGATTGATAAATACGTAATGTGGCCACGGGTTACTCGTTCTCGAACAAGCAACTTATCACAGTCATTTGTTGACAATGATCATCTTAATCATTAAGAAGATACAATAGAATCCATGAGATAAAATAGGATTGTATTAAGTGAACAGATTTAACTCAAAGGAATCAAGGATATCATATGAAGGTAACACACATATGACGAGGTTATTGGACAAAGTAGTTGGATGAATTACTTTCGTAAAGAGTATACAATAAAGAGTTTTTAATCATGGTACTTCTTATGAGCTGACTCCATGATTAAGTAATTGCGAATTATCGGAACGATGCTTCTAGATATAATTGCAATCACTAGAGCCTAATAATATATGTCTGATTGGTCCATCTGCTAGCTCAAAAAAAGCTTGATCGAACTACATTTGAATCAAAAAAAAATTACGACTTTGGGAATAATTTAATTGATTCAATTTATTTTGTAACACCCCTCACCCGTATTCAACTCCAGGACGGGGTTCGAGGCGTTACTGGACTTAAACATTCACAAACATACAAAATCGAGTTACCAAATTTTGCCCAAAATTAAAAATTTTCAAACACATGCATATTGTCCCTTATACAGGCCTTCGAAGCCTATAACATACATCGGGGTGGTTCGGGACTAAACCGAGAACTTTGAAAATCTTTGGGCAACTTAACCAATTTTCTAGCTTTGAAGAGTCACACGCCCGTGTGGGTTGGGCCGTGTGGTCGGACACGTTCGTGTGGCTTGGGACCCGCCCATGTCCTCAACCCGTGTAACTCTCTATTTATGACGTCAACAACCGTTTAAGGGCACACGGCCAAGGTACACACCCGTGGCCAGAGGCCGTGTCCTCCACACGGCTGAGACACACAACCGTGTCTCTACCTGTGTGGTCAAGACTTAGGCTAATTTCCAAGCATTTCTGTCATCTTTACATATACACTCATACACGATTTCAATGGCATTCATCATGTAAATATGCCATATACTTCTCATACATAGTGAACAAGCACAATCACATAACTACATCACAAGACAATAACACATATCATGGATAAATAGACTTACAAACCAAAATCTTTATAAGCCACATCTCATGGCTATAAAAAACAAATCAATATAAACCAATACCTTTGGCTAATCACAACAATAGTCATCATAGAAAAACTAAGTCCCTATACATGCCACTCGCATAAAAACATTTCACGTTCACATGCCAGTACTCCAAGGATAATGACTCGATAGTGTGATGCTGCCTCCGACGATCTCCAACCCCGAGCTGGCCTGAAAAAACTAAAAGAAATGGAAAGGAGGGAGTAAGCTTTACGCTTAGTAAGCTCACATGAAAATAATAAGCAATGCGATAACATGCTATTTTCATATTCTTTCTATTTATTCAAATTCCAGCTAAGTTGTTTTCCCAAGTCATAGTCATTAAATTTTTTATATCCAGAGCTACGGAACACAAAATTAAGATCCGTTAATTTTATAAGAAACTAGACTCATATATCTTCTTATCATAAAATTTTCAGAATTTTTGGTGTAGCCAATAAGTACAATTTATTATTCGAAGTCTCCCATATTTGCTATTTGACAGCTTCGACCTTTCTTCACTAAAATTTATTTATCCCCTAGTACGAGACTCGAATAATGTTCCTATATTTTTCTCCTGAAATTATACTCATTAAGTATTTGAGTAGTATGAATTTTAACTCATAATTATTTTTGTACAATTTCTAGTGATTTTCCAAAGTTGAGACAGGGGAGTCTGGAATCACTCCGACTCTATCTCACAAGAATTCAAATATCTCATGATACAGAATTCTTTAGCTTTCATTGTTTCCTTTTTCTGAAACTAGACTCATTAAGATTTAATTTCATATTTTATTAAGCTTCTAACTCAATTTCTACTATTTTTAGTGTATTTTCAAAGTCAGACCAATGCTGCTATCCAAATTTGTTTTTGTACAATATAATGATCACTATCATAATATCATTTCCAACTATCATGAACTTACCATTTCATGGGTCCCTTACTCATTTTTCACGATGGAGCTCCATATAAAAGTTATTATTGCTCATGGGCACATTTAATCATACATTCCAAGTATAGGATAATTTCCTATCGCATGCACTCATGTGACAGCCCTAATTAGACCTTAGTCGGAATGTGGTTTCGGGACCACAAAACCGAGTCACAAAAATTTATTTTTATTTTAATTGCATATATTTATGTGTGATAGTGTATGTGTGAAAAAAAATTAATTAAATGTTTAAAAATTAGTCTTAGGAATGTGAATTTTCTTGAAAGGACTTAGTTGAGAAACTTAGAAAAGATGATATGTAAATTGTAAGGATCAAATAACAACAAGGTGAGAAAGCATGGATTTGCATGTCAAAATACCCTAAATGCATGAAGTGGCCGGCCATGTGATGATGTTCCTCCACTAAGTCTAATTAAATATATATTATAATGGTAAATGACAAAATAATCTAAATAAAAAAATAGATTAATAAGAAAAAGATGAATAAAAGAAGAAATGGAAGGAGAGAGAAGTGTTCGTCTTCTTCTTGCAAAGCCGAACCTAAGTGAAGAAAGAAAGAAAAATTGTTAAAAGCATTCGATCAATTTAAGGGTTAATCAAGGTAAGATTTCATGTTTTTTTTTCATTAAATTTTATGAAATTTAGTTAGTAGACAAATCTATATTATAACCCATAGGTTGATTTTTCTATTTGGTGACAAAATGTGCATTCGGTTGTGATGTTTAGATGTTATGAGGATAGTGTTTGATGCTTTGGATGGAATATTAGAAAGATGAAGAATGAACTAGTTAATAGATATATGAACATTGGTATGAACTTATGAATAGATGTGGAGTTTTTATTTTTTATTTTAGTTAGAAACATTCGGTCAAATTGTTATGTGGAGGAACTAAGTGTTTAAATGAAATAAAAATGATATTACATTTGAAACTGTATATTCGGCCTTATAATTAAGTATATAGGTGATGTTGAATTTAATCTTGCACATTCGGCTATATAGGTATACACATTTGTGATATTATCTTTGATTGTATATAATCGACTAAATGAGTGATGTTGGCTTATAAGTTGAGTTTGATTCATGATTATATATATATTTGAATGTAAACATATTTGAGATAATGTTATGTTTGGAAGTGATGATGCATCCGGCCTTGAGGTAATAGATGAATATTTGTTGAAGTTTTAATGTCTTGAACAATTACGGTTGTAAAATGTAATGAAAATTATTAGACTATATATGTGAGTAATTAGCAAGGGTGGTTGCCGTATATACAAATATATATATGTGTGTGTTATATATGTATGTATAATTAAAATATTGATTGGATTATTGATAGTAATGTGATATTATATGGTTATTAGCCGAATAACTCAAAACCATAAGGTAGAAAGATCAAATTTTACCATGTGTTCCTTATGACATAAAATCATTAAAATTTGGATACAAATAACTAGCAAGGCGGTTAAACTAGTTAATTTATTTAATCAAGCTCAAGAACTTAAAGGAGGGGAATCAAGCAAGGGCAAAGCGAGGAGCATCGAGTAGCCGATTTGGAACTGTTTTATCCAACACAAGGTAAGTCCATAAGCATTTCTAAGATTGATTAATTTATACATAAATTACTCTAGCGTATCATGAGAGAATTTCTTTTGTTAGGTATTCTTTTGGAGTGATATACATATTTATAATTGTGGCCGTATATGCCAATTGAATTAAGTAAATTGTCTTATTATAATAGGTCAACATTGGCACTAAGTGTGCGGATTTGAATGGCACTATGTGTGCGAAGTTGAATGGCACTATGTGTGCTGATTTGGATGTCAATACATGAGTGAATCTTCAAGGCACTATGTGTGCGGTGTAGCATGGCACTATGTGTGTGAATTTGTTTAGCACTATGTGTGCGAAATTGGTTGATGATATAAGAAGGTTAGGGAAAGAATAAAGTGCTAGAGCTATTACCTGAAATATCGAAGTTGAGACATGAAACGTATATACATGGATACATCTAGTTCATCATTGTTTCATACTTTGAAAAAAAAAGATTTAAACCATTTGGTTGTTTGATAGTCGATCGGATAGCAATATTTGGCTTGTGGTTGGATCGATAATCTAGTTAATTGTAGCATAGATCGGTATGGCTGAAATAGTTGATCTTACATTATTTCTCTTATGATCTCATGTTAATGGTCTGTATTATATTGCTTATGACTTACTGAGTTGAATACTCATTTGGTGTGTTTGCTTGTCTCCTATTTAGATTTCCTTGACCCATTTTGCGTGCTTGGAATCACCGTCGAAGTCATCACACCAGCTTGCAACATTTTGGTACCCTCTTTTTAGTTGATCTAAATGAACATTTTGGCATGTATAGGCTAATATGTATTTTGTTTGAACTTTGATATGTATACTTCCAGCCATGTGAATATGGCTTAAATACTAAGTTTGAATTTGGTTATGTTTAATCATGGTATAAATCGTCTTGGTTATAATGTGTAATGCTATTAATGAATTATATATATAAATCTATACATATGTTTGAGTGTTGAAAATGCTAAGAAATATTGATTATGTGTTTTTGGGGTAGTTCGATTATGACACATTTATATAGGTGATTAATTGCAATTTGGCTATTGTATATGATCTTAGTATTTAAATTTAGATAGCGTAATGGGTCGTCTGGTTATGTCTGAACATAACATAAAATCGTATGATATGGTTGTTATATGATGTAAACTTATGTAATGGTTTTGATTGAACTTGATAATGATTAATTATGTGTTCCGGCTATGTATGAATAAGGATCGTATATGGTAGTATAATGAATTATGCATTATTAAAGATGAACTTAACGAAATGAAGATGATAGAAGAAGATGCATGAAAATTTTACGAATAAGTATTTGGTTCGGTAATATCTCGTAACCCATTCCAGCGATGGAAACGGGTTAGGGGTGTTACAACTCAATCATCAAATTAGTCTCATGACAATGCACCATGTAAATTTGTCCTAGGAGAGCTCATCATTTATCATTTCATTGATATACATCATATTAATCCCGTTGAGTTTCTAGGAAATTTCGATGGATTATCCATTTACCGTCAATTGATAAGAATGATTATTTCATGTATGCACTCCCGCGAACCTCACATCTTACGGCGGGATTACCAGTCCAGGCTAAATCCCCCGTATCATAAACTCATAAGGTGATGTCGGGATTACCAGTCCAGGTTAAATCCCTTATTGCGACAAACACCCTTACTGAGTTCGAATCTGAATTGCCAGTCCAGGCTAAATTCAGACCCTAATCGGATTACCCGTCCAGGCTAAATCCAATGCACATATATTTTACGAGAGGCTCGATCATCCAAAAGAACACCCGTCTGGGCTAGATCCATTTCATAATTGAGATCAACGGATTACCCGTCTGGGCTAAATCCTTTTCTGTAACACATGCAGGATCTCAAGTCACATGTAAATCATGATTTATCCATCGAACTTCCTTTTAACCTTAGCCGAGACATTTATCATCATGTCATTATTAATCACACATTTCATTGATTTTCATGCCATCGTCAAATATAATTATCATACATTCATAAAACATGAAATTAGGCATATTATGAGTTTACTTTAAGTTATTTGAACTTACTTGTCGAAATCTCGCCAAGTACAACTGTGTAGCAATTCATACAACCCAGGTAATAGTAATTTAACGCTCAATTCATGTAACAATAATTTGCCATTCAATTTCACATGACACAACAAGCATTACATTTTTTCATATCATACATACCATCCATCAACTTCTCTTAAACATATTAAATCATACAATTTATGTCATATCAATAGAGAATTACAATTCATGCATGGTATTGCATTATTATTAACACACGAACTTACCTCGATCCAGAAACGGTAATTTACCATTTTAGTCCATAACCTTGTATTTTCCCGATTTAAGCCCGAATCTTGATTTCCTTAATCTATAATATCACATTTAGCCTAATAATTAGTCACATTATTCATACAGGTCCAAAAATCATATTTTTAAAAATTTACATTTTGACCCTTAAACTTTTGCATATTTGCACTTTTGCCCCAAGTTTCGGAAATTAAAATTCATCCTATTTTCTTATGTTTTATTACATGCTGATCATTTTTCCCTTCTATGGCAACATCAAATTCTCACTCTAACATGTATTTATGAACATTAAGTATTTTTACCGATTATATCGTTTTACTCGTTTTCACATAAAATCACTTAGCAAAAGTTGTTTAACACAACTTCAAGCTTCATATTCTACCATTAAACATCAAAATACATGCATATCATTCATGGGTAAATTTTTAAACACAAACCCTAGCTCAAAATAATGGTAGAAATAGCTAGAACATGTTACCGGAACTTCAAAAATGTAAAGAACATTAAAAACGAGGCTCGAGATCACTTACAAATGAGCTTGGAAAGCTTGAAAACCCTAGACATGGTGTTTTTCATGAGACATCCGGACATGAGGAAGAAGATGAGCAAATTTGGCTTATTTTGGCATTTTTAATTCATTTAATTACCAATTTACTAAAATGCCCTTAATGAAAAACTTTTAAAAACCTATCATATCATGTCCATTTTTGTCCAAAAACTTAAAAATGGTCTAATTACCATTTAAGGACCTTTAATTTAAAAACTCATAACAATTAGACACTTCTAACATGTAGAACTCAACTTTTGCACTTTTTACAATTTAGTCCTTTTGACCAAACTCAAACATCGAAATTTTTGAACAAAATTTTCATGAAATCATTCCGTAAAATCGTAGACCATAAAAATATAATAAAAATAAAATTTTCCTCATCGGATTTGTGGTCCCGAAACCACTGTTCCGACTAGACCCAAAATCAGGATGTTACATATTTGATATGGAATTAAATTAGGTGGTCATTAGTGTAGACCCAATTTTTAGCCCGGGCCCATACACATGCAAAAACCAAAAAATAAAACAAAATATTAAATAAGTCTATTTACAAATAATAGCCAGCCCAATTACACTAAATAATAAACCCAAAATAGAAACCAATTACATAAAAATCCAAGTGAAACAAAAGCCCAATTTTTAAAAAAAACCCTTAGCCCACAAACTTTTTTTCAGCAAAGAAGGAAACTGCCTCCCTTCAGCCACTGCCCACGTTCTCCACCCACGACCATCAGCACCTCTCCATCACATGTTGGCACACCAGGCACGACCCACAACTCGTTCGTTGCTCGGCCACGTCCGTTCATGTCACCATGGCCTGCGATTTAAGTAAGAAAATGGGCAGAAACCGGTTGTATTTGGCTAAAAAGCCATTAAATTTTTTATTGTGAGAGGGGTTTTTTTTTCTTTCTATGAATACAATAGCGAAAATACATACGAAATCAAATACAAACAGAGACCAAAAGCAATAATATTTGTTGAAGGTGATTTTTTAGTTTCTTTCCTGTTCCGATTTTGTTATTATTCTTTCATTTACTTATTGTGTGAGAAAGACAATAATATTTGCTAAGGAAGAGAGAGGAGGCTCACCGGAGCCATGTCGTGCTCGCGTCGACGAAGGGAGACTCACCGGAGTCACGGCGGCGGTTGGGTGAGCCATTGGTGGCCTTTTTGGCTGGAAGGCAAAGGGGAGAGTGAGGGAGAAAAGAGAATTTCATAAAACTTTTACATCACGTTTGGTTCGCTGTATTGGATTAGAGGTGTATTGGATTAGAGGTGTATTGGATTAGAGGTGTAATGGAATAGAGGTGTAATAGCAAATCAACTGTTTGGTTGAATGTAATGGAATAGAGGCGTAATAGTAAAACTGTGTTTGGTTGAATGTAATAGAGGTGTAATAGCATAATGGAGAAAACTAAAATGACCAGAATACCCTTAGCATAAATTTGTTTTGGTAAATGATTATTGTTATTGTTATTTAAATTTTAATAAGATTATTTATTATCAAAAATAAATAATTTAATCATATTTAAACATAATTATTATTAAATATATTAAATATATTATAATTAAAATATATAATTTAATAAAATTCTTAATAATTAATATTCTTATATGAATTTACTCAAATCATAATATATGATACTATAAAAGATAATTTGAAATGATTAATATTAAATATATTTTAATTAAAATATATGATTTAATAAAATTTAAAATAATTATAACTAATAAATTATCTTATATGAATTTGTATAATTTAAAATAATTATTATTACATATAATTTAATAAGATATAATTTCATAAAATTATTGATAATAAATTTTCTTATATGAATTTATATAATTTAAAATAATTTATATAATAAATCTATTGTATAACTTTCTCAAAGAGGTTCTTTCATCGTCGGGCATGGGTGTTGAAACCAAATACTTTAAGAAAAATGAATACTCTGACAGGGGTATAAAAAAGGGATACTTCAAGCAAAATGAAGAGTCGGAGAAACATAGCTCTGTATATTCTCTCAGTTGCTATATTTTTTGGTTTTCTTACCTTATTCTCTGAATTTTCTTCCTTAATGAGGTTCTTTTTTATTTTTTGATTTTAGCTTTGCCCCTATGGCATGAACCTTGTGATGAATTAAAAAATTAAAGAAATATATAAAAATGGGTAAAATTACAATGAATCATTACTCCAAAGTTATAAACTAGTTATTCTAATATGATATTAAAATGCCAAGAGTGCAAAACAAATAATTTTCCAAGGATACCAAATCAGAAGGGACTTAAAAGGCCAACTAGACAGAGAAATTCAAGCAGATGCATCGCCGTATTTCATCATTGATATGTTGCATTTTGGATCATAATTCAAATTCAACTACAAATTATAGGTTAATGGGTTTGAAGCAGCACCAACAACTGTAGCCATGGGATTCGACAAATTGGGAGCAGCAAGAATTGCAGTAGTGGTGTTTGATGGAACTGTAGTTCCTACATTCAAACAAGTTTAGTCAGTTAAGTATCTAGCATTTCAATATGATTCAACAAGCATACAATTCAATGTTATAAGAGGTAAAAGCATAACATTTGCCACTCTAAGTCATGTCAATTGCCGGAAGGTAAATGAGCAGAACTGCTAAAAGCTGGTGACCTTTAAAGCCATTATCAAGCCCAAAAGAACAACAAAATAAAATAATTCGTTGTACATATCAGATATAGATTTTAAACATCCGACCCCAGCCTCTCTCAAAACCTTCCCTCTTCTATCTCGATGAGGAAATTACACAAAAAAGGGAATGGAAAAAAGAAACAACGTAAAATCCTAACAGCTATAATTCCTTAAAAGTTACACCAAGGAGTATAACTGCACCGCATCACATGATCAACCAGCACCGTTTCTATTGAAGTTAATATATTGAAAACGGAAGTATAACTACACTGCACCACACGATCACCCAGCATCATTTCTCTTGAAGTTAATACAATACTGTTTTCAACAAAGTTATAAGCTAGTTAGGGGTCACCACTTCTAAACGCATAATAGTAGCATAGGAGATACATGTTTATGTTTGACCCGTTCTAAGCCAACACCCTTGACTTTGAAAATTGGAGAATCTCTATGGTTCCTTTTCCTTTTCAATGCCTGGCCCTTTGGCTAACTTGAGCTTTTCTCTTTATCGTTTACCATTCTAATACATTTTATATTTCTTTTCTCTTAATACTCATATTTGGTTTGCCATTTCCAAGATTCACGACGGTAGTTATACAAAGATGAATAGGCATATGACCTCTAATAAGATAAATCCCAGAATCAGCCAAATGACCTCACCTAAGAATGAAGAGCTCGATCAGACAAACAAAACCTACGGAGCATTTTAATTGCTCTTATTTCCCGTATCACTTACATGAATAACAATAGTTTTGGTTAATTTCATTTCCAAGTCAAATTACATCAGATGTTCACTAGAAAGAATCAAAAGAGTAAATTTGTTAATCACATCAAAGCAGTGCTTGAATATTCATACACAGATGACCACATAATTCTCTAAAAAGGACTTCTTGAAAGCTTCTATTGCAATCTCGCTAATGACCAAAGCAAATAGATAAGACTTTAATTAAAACAAAGACAACAACCTAAAGTAGCAAAGGAAACTAAAAAACTATTGGCAACAACCACACGATTATTGAGGCAATGGGGTCTAATTTTTCTACAGAATCATATGCCTATTTCATGCATAAATGACTGCATAAGTCTACGCAAAGGATATCTTTAGTTTCAAGTTCAATACTGCTAATGACTAATGTATATGAACAAGTCAACACCATAATTAAACAAGATGACCAAATGAGATACTCCATCCATTCGTGGCCCAATGAAGTTGCTAAAAAAAATAGAATACCATTGAAAAAATCACAGGCATATATTTTTACTCAAGCAAAAGCTTGTACCATGATGCTGCCTTGGATCATAAATCACCATCTGAGATGTATCTGGACGAAGGACTTTAAGAGAAGCAGTCGGAACACCTGATGGTGCTGATGTACTCTTATCTGCACAAATGAAAACAAAAATTAGCCGAATGAGTATTAATAGTAACCTGGAACAAGAAACGGTGTACCTGTCATTGCAGATCCATTAGAGAGAGCTGACTTATCCACCTTCTTACCAATGTTTTTAGAGAGCCACTGAAGAGAATATCAATGAGTTTAAAAATTAGCAAATGCAATTTCAATGATTCAAACATAGAGGTACAGAAGCAATTTTAAGAGTTATACTTACAGTTTTCAAAGGAAAAAGAAATTACACATAAACAAGTCCCAAATTTTTTCATATCTATTGCTGAGACATGAGCAACAAATTTGCGGTTTTATGAAAGAACAATAAAGCATGTTCAAGCTTAAAGCATCTAAAAAGTAGGTGTTAATCATGTTATCCGGACAGGTTTCAATAATCTAGGGCAAGAAAAGATCATAACATTTCATTTTGACTCGAGGTTCCAAAGGCAGATGTGCATCCGGTACAATCAGAAACTCTAAAAGGAGCCAAATTATGCATCGGCCTTTGCAATGACATTACAATGACCATAACAAACACCAAGGTTATGACTAAAATAAAAGAATAACAGCCCTAGTTGCTGATACGTTATAGAAAAAGTTGGAAATGCTACATGGTTATCTTGACATGGAAATTTCCGACCTCATTACATCACTGAACTTCAAAATTTCCCATCAGTTGTAAACATAGCATATTACTTTTATTTACGACATACTTCTCAAATACATCAGATCAACCTAAATAGTCATCAATTGTATAACACTCACTGCCACCCTCAAGATATTGATAGATATCTCTACAACTATCTTTATCATGGAAGATTAAGAAGAAGGCCCTTGTTGCAAGACCAAGTACCAAATAAGGCTACACAGCTATGGCTCATTCTTCTGTGGACTTATTTGGCTAAGATACTTGCTAGAGGAACTTCATTCTTCTTCTTAGGTTTGCACCTACACGATGTGTGTGTATGTGTTTATCTTTGTCCCCTTCTAAAATTTTCAATACTACTCAAAACTGCTACCAAGCATAAAGCCTCCATTCTTTTGGCTACTAGCTTCAACATAGATGCCAAAATGCTGCTTGCAAAAAAAGGCATAAACCAAAATCAGGTAATCATCAAAATCCCCACCTAAAGAGCAAATCACCATTCACAGACCAGGGCGGCACCAAACATACAACTAATACAGTTTTCTTAATACTATTAACCCTACATCCAATTTTTAAGAAGTCTTACTAACAAATATTTCTACCTTCTTGCACACAAATAGTTATTAGTCCTAAGCCAATGTTTAATGAATGTCCTAGTCAGACCCTCCTGCAGTCATAATCGAAAGTTGTACTGCTTAACCATCCTCTCTATTACAAAAAATTACTACTCTCAGAGGGTATCACCAAACATAGTTCCTGTTCTAACTAATAGTCTGCATTATGTCACAAGTTTTCTCCCTCAAGATTTCTAAGATTAACCCAGTTAAATATGCAAACCAACAACCTTAGTAATTTTCCTTCTCATGCAACTGATTTCTCTTTTCCATTTTCTGATTGAAATGTTCTATTTATGAGAAGTGTGAAATCGAAAGAAAGAGAAGAAAGAGGGGCTGCTGCTGGTTACTGTTTTGGCTGCTGCTGCTGCTAGAATTTCCAATTTTGTGAATATATTGAAGAGAAAAAGAGAGGGTTTTGGTGTGCGGAGCAGATAGTGTTGGGAGGAAATGGGGAAGGGAAATTTGATGCTGAGACGAGAAGAAACGATGACGACAGATTAATCAACGGAATCAGTGGGAAATGGGAGGAGAAAATGATTAGGACGGAAGAGGAGAGGGTCGGGTAGGGAGGGAGGGTAAAACAGAGAGATGGGGAGGGAGGCCGGGCGTAATGGCTAATACAACGATTTGGGAACGGATTGTAAAACACGGGAATTTGGGGATTAGGGGCGTAATGTAATACGCGCGTAATGGCTAATACAGCGAACCAAACGCCGGATTAGGGGCGCAATGTAATACGCGCGTAATCGGGGCATAATGGATTGGGTAATACGGCGAACCAAACACGCTGTTAGGGTTTTTTTTAAAAACTAAAAGGTTAAAACGTTTTTGACAAAAAAAATTTGGTTTTAATAGTTAATAAAAGGAAATAGCATTGGGGGAAGGAACAGATAGCTTTTTGCCTTGATTTATGCGCATGATTTCTTTAAATGGCTAATTTGCGTGTTTGGTCCCTCCCCCTTGCGCTGGTTTGTAATTGAAGCATTTTTTTTAAATTATCCCAGGAATTTGCGCATTCATTCATTTCAGTCCGTGCTGAAAGGAATTGTTTTGGGGCACGGTTTATTTGCTTTTTCGGTCCTTGCAAATTCACACGCGCTATATTTGGGTCCTAATTTTGGTTTTGATGGCTTATTTTATTTATTAATTGTCCCATTTAGTTTAATTTTATTTCAATTGATTTTATTTCCATTTCAACATATATAATGCATTATTTCTTTAATTTATTTAGCATTTAACTTTTTAAAATTTTTTAAACATACATTTTGGGTTACTAAAATTTTTACTTTGTTATTTATTTGTTTAAATTGTAAAGTATAATTTTAAAATCCTATTTTTATGTAGTATTATTCTAAATTCTTGTATAATATTTAATTAAAATACTTTTATATATTATTATTGTATATGTATAATTATGATGAAATTAGTTTTATTTCATATACGTTATTAATTCTATGTTATTTTATTTATATAGTTTCTTTTAAATCTATTTAATATATATTTTCTTTTTAAATCTGTTATGTAAATATTTTCTTCTAAACTTATTATATATATATTTTCTTTAAAATTATTCATATACAATTTGGTTTTTTTCGAGGATCCTGTTTTAAATTGCATATTTTATTTATTTTAATTACTTTGGTATCTTTGTATACACATTTTTTTATTTTTCATGTAAATGTGTATATCATTTAATAATCACATATTTATTATCCGTTTTTTATACATATAAGCTATTTTGAATTCTAATATATGTTATCCCTTTGTATATTGTTCATATGGTTTTTTGTTTTGCGTTATATTGTTCCTAGTTTTCATGTAGATTTGTGTATCATGTGTTATTTTTTGTTTTCAATTTGTATCCACTTATTATTGTTCCATGCTTATAATTATGTTTTAGTTTCTTATTATTGCATCATGATTTTTTTAAAAATCCCGCATTTTCGCCCAACATCGATTGCTTTTTAACTTAAAGTAACCCAAGCGAATATTTTTTGAGCAGATTTCATAATTGCTTATTTGGGAAACTCTTCAAAACAAGGCAATGTTTCGTGTTTGGGAAATTCGGGAAAACGTGCCCTAACGTGTTGGGTTTCGATTTTATTTTTCCGTTTTTCCAAATAACAGAGTACCCTTTTAAGAATTCGTTGCGTGTTTTGGAAATTATGAGGTGATCTCAGTCTTTGGAGGCTTAAAGTATCGTGTCCTAATGTGCTGGATGTGGTATTTTATTTCTTTGGAGCAAGTGAACCTTAAAATCCAATTCGAATTGTTCATACACTTTTAAAGGAATCACATTTTAAATTTTTTCTAAATTTTCAACGATAGGACATTCAATAATCAATTGGCACCAATTTTGGGCGTTACGGAGGTGCTAACCCTTCCTCGTGCGTAACCGACTCCTGAACTCTTTTTCTAAATTTTCGTAGACCTAAAATTATTATTTTAATAAATCAAATGTTTTATTAAAATGATCAACCTCAAGGTGATCCGATTACACCTCAAAAAAGGTCGGTGGCGACTCCATAATTCGTTTTTAAAGTCGATCCCAGTTTTTTTTCCAAAATAAAAATGGTTTCGTCAATTAGAATTATTCAACTAGAGAATTTGATTAAAGAATTTTCTTGAAAAATTAATTTGGAAAATCTAAGTGATTTTTGGAAAAAAAAAACAATTTTGATCAAGTAAGATTAAATTAATCAAATCAATTAAAATTAATATGATATTTTTGAAAGTTAATTTTCAAGTCGGACAATTGGCCCGATGGGTACTTGAACTTGAAATTTGGACCTGAGATCGTACATTGGGCTCGGGAGCCCAAAACTGAGACCAAGACCCAAAAACTAGTCGAACCAAGCCTGGTATGTGAAATCGGGTCTGATATGTGAAACTAGGCCGACGGTCCAACCGGTGGTTATACTGGATTAGTTGGATCATCATTGACCCGAACCGAATCGGCTCGGGTTGCCGTAAGGGTGTTGGACTTGCATCACTAAATACAGTAGTGACGATGGCTACGACGGTGACGTCTCAGTGGCCAGTGACGGTTAGTTGTCGGTGGTTGAGCAGCGGAAGAGTTACACTTCTACTTGGACTCTATCAGAGGACTTGATTTCAAATTAATTATTCCAAAATAATATTATTTTAATAGTTTAATATTAAATTTAATTTAATACTTATCTTAATAGTATTTTATTAATTTAATACTGAAGTGATTATCTTAATATTAAATTTAATTTAATGTTTATCTTGTAGAGAAACATCCTATTATTTTAATAAGATTTAAATATTATATTAATTTAATATTAAAGTGATTATGTTTAATTATAGCTAAACTCTTTAAGCTTTCCATTTATAAATAGAGCCTTGGGTCATTATTTTCACACACTTGAAATCAAGATAAAGTTGTAGAGAAAAAATTCTCTAAAAAGATTATTCTAGAAAATTTCTAGAGATATTTTTCTGATTTACAACTTAACCTAAAAGTTTAGAAAAATTACAAAATTACCCCACTGGTAATTTTTGTGAATTTTTTTTTTTTGATTCGAAGTAAGCCCACACTAGGCAAACGTGAGCTTGAGAATAAGGGAGAAGATTACTTGGTTGAAGTGTTCAACCTAGACGAATCAAAAAGGTACATTATTTATTTAAATGTTTATTGCTTTAGATATCACAACCAAGATCTTGTTTTGGAAAAAAAATTAAAACTCTGATTTTTTCCCTAAATTTATTTTCCATTGCATTTTCTAAATCTGTTTTTCCAACAGATATCGCCCTTCCACAATAGATAGTTATTTTCGCACTGATCTTTCTTTTCATTTCTTCTAGCTTCACAGTTTTATTGAATCGCAATCCTACTCTCTGTCGACCTTGAAATACACAACCAACATCACCTTTTACAATTTCTCCATAAAAAAGAATGTACACCAAAAACACTGAGTCATCCATCTTCACAACCAACATCACCTTTTACAATTTCTCCATAAAAAAGAATGTACACCAAAAACACTGAGTCATCCATCTTCACAACAATTTTTGGGCTCTCCTACTGAACACAACAATTTTGTCTCTTTTTTTTCTTTTTTTTTCAATTCAACTGTTACAAGAGTGTTAAGAAAAAATTGTATATGAAGCACCACTAAGGTGGTCAAGCCAAAGAGAATGACTCCACCAAAATTTAAAAAAAATATTTTTTGTTAAAAACAATTTTAAAAAACTTAAAAAAATTGGGAGTAGATGGCGCTAATCTCTTTGGCTCTACCAACTTTTACTATTCATTTCAGGTCAATTACGTACATGGTCAGCTATATAACTAATAAAAAAAAAACTAAAAACATGTTTCTTTGTAATTCTTTTTCAATCACGACCAACTATATAAAAATTACTTTTACATATTTCTTTAAATAAATTGATACTCAAAAAGGAAAGATGAACAACTAAAACTTCTTTTTTAAATCAAAGTAACCCAAAATGAAATAAGAAAGTTATGTGCTTTTTTTATTAAAATATATTATTTGTTATGTTTTAAGGGTAAATTTTACCGGATCAAAATAAATGATAAAATTGTTAAAGAAATATTATTTCAAGTAAAATGTAATTGATAATATATGTTATAGTAGATTAAATATTAACTTATCTCAATTTTTTTATTTCTAATTTATTCAACATAAATTACAAATATTTTTTTTATTGTTAAACTCAAGCTTAACCTGGCCGCTTTGTATTTAAAAAATTATATTATTTTTTATATAAATAAGATATATCAAATACACTCAAAACATTAAAATAAATATTTCTCAACAAATTGAAAATACATAAAAAGAAAAAAGTTTTTATACTTAAATAACACTAAGATAATTGCAACTTAGCAAACAAATGCCTCTAACTTAGTAGCAAAATTAATAATAAAACAAGATTTACACAATATCCAAACAATAACAACAAAATAATAGCAAAATAGTAGTGAAAAGAATTTAGGCAAATTCAGGCCAGACCAAGGCCTGGCCAAAAAATCTTACCAAAGGCCTGGCCCATTTAGAAAACAGGCATTATTTCTGTCCAAGCTCATTTTTCGGGCCTATATTTTTGCCTAAACCCTCCTATTTTTCAGGCGGGCCGGCTCATGATTAGGTCTAAAGTAATCTTCCTTCAAACATTAGAGGCATTTGTTTTGCGTTAATTAAGCTTGTCTTCTTCACGACTTATTACTTTTTGTCATCATTTTAGCGTTACTTAATTATCATTCAAATTTTAAATCAATCCTTAAATTTTAAAAAGTTCTAATGAAGTTTTTAAAATATAAGCATTATATCAATCAATCCTTCCATTAGTCTACCTCTAAATTTAAGCTTAAATGGGTCGGATTATGTACCGCCTTATTTTGGTATGTATCCTAACTCTTTTATTTTCACACAAGCACAAATTATTGCACCACATTTTTCTGTTTTTAGTCTTATGTCAGGTTGGACTGTTAGTCATCCATCATAGATATGGTACACGCCCAGGCCATATTATTTCCTGATGACCATGACGCATACGACCGAAGGCGAACCCTGACAACCATAACCCTAACCGGAAGCTGAACCTGGAAGGAATCCAGCGTGTAACCGTCGACCACCTCGATGTGGCACAATAACATTTAAATTAATATAAGTTCTTTTGAATTTTTTGTGCACTATTTGATTTTTGTACCATTAAACTCTAATCAAAATTCGAATTTACTTTGAATATTTTCACATAGCACTATAATAAGATTTGATTTGAACAGAAATATCAAAATTTTTTTGTTGAAAATTCACATGAACAAATATTAAATTTATTTTGGATTAACAATGGCTAACAATTCCCATGAAGACATATTATAATGTTTAACTTCGATGTGGATAGGACGGCATTTTATGACCCGGGTTCTTACACCACCCGCATAACCTTTGTTGGTTTGAGCGTTTCCAAATATCCATGTTGTAGCGTATTTGGGTCGAGCATGGTCAACCTTTTGGTTTGTGACGAAAGTCTCTACCAGGTAACAACCTAAATGGAGCAAGCGATATAGACATCCACTTATGTTCATCTAGAACCGATGAGAATACGTGTCGCTACACGTTGTACGATTTTTCTAATTTGTACACTTCGTCAACAAAGCTTATTGGATCCAAACAAATATTCATACAACCTGCAATTGCATGAGCATATGGATAAGTCGCAAGTCCTGTTTCTCAAGTGTACCCGGTACACCCCCAGTAATACCTTTATTCAACCTGTCAAACTTCGTCACCCAAAAGCATAGGTTGTCGTGCAAGTGAAAAACTACGTGTATGCAATTTGCTCGTGCCTTACCATTATTAATTTCTTCCACTACTATCGGGCACTATACATGGCCTCTCTGTAATTTCCCGGCATAACTGGCCACTCGCTTTGGGAACACTTTCACCAGAAAGAAGTATGTCTATTTCACATGTAGTTATCGGCAAATAACGTGTTCCTTTTAAAACAAAATTGATGCATTTTGCCATGTTAGATGTCATGTGGTCATATCATAGCCCACTGTAACGCCCCAAAAGTTATATTTTTGTTTTGTTATAAAATAACATAAAATCTGTATCTACTTCAGTAGTTAAGTGTTCTGGGTGTGTGTGTGAGGTCCCAAGTTCAAGCCGTGACTTGGGCAAACTTTGATATTTTTTATAAATAAAGCCCTAACCCTTCTCAGTAGGATTAAGTTTAATTGTTGGTAAGCTTATATCAAAATGGGCCTGTTGGCCTAGTGGTTAAGATATGTGCTGCTGCGAAGGGGATCCTATGTTCGAGTCATTACAAGGATATTATTTTTGGCTTGTGTGTTAGAAGAGTTTGTATAAGACTAAAAATCTGAATAGAGGAGTTATGGGGAGAGATTTAAAGAGTGAATGAATGGATGAGGGAAAGATCTTCTTTTATTTTATTTTCTTTGAATTTTTTTCTTTCTTCAGGAGAGGAAAAAAAAAGAAGTGACATGAATTCTTTGCCTTCCTTTTTCTTTTCGTTTTCTTTCTTCCCCAACTTTGTAATATTCAGTTTTACTTCCTTTTCGATCAGTTCCTCATTCATGGTTCGGCTGGGCTTGGAATTGTTGGACTCGTCCTTTCGGTGTAGTAAGTATATTTTGGTTTAGAAATTTCTTTAGTATCAAAGAGTAATCCATGGTTGCTAAAGGTTGTTATTTTGTATTTAGGAACAGATTGTAGAACAGAGGATCTTTCGTCAGCGATTTAGAACGCATAAAAAGAGTTTTCGTCAGCAGTTAGTTAGGTTTTTTCCAATTCATTATTGTTGGAATTCGTTAAATACTTACTAAATGGACGTTGTGTATCTTGGTTTTAGGACTTGAAATGCTTGAGAATGCTAACTCGTCAAAACCGATACCAGGTGTGTACCAGAAACACAGAAAATTGGGTTAGGTGAAAAGTCAAAAAGCTTACTATCGATGCCACACGGGCATGTGGTCGCCCGGGTGGTAGGCCATGTGACGGCACACGGGTGTGTGATCGACGAGCCAGGCCATGCGCATATGACACAGCCGTGTGTTGGTTGGGCGAGGCCGTGTGTGCCACACAAACTCGGCCAATTTGGGCTGTGTGGGCCACATGAGTGTGTAGGATTTTGGGCCAGGCCGTGTGATCTACACGGCCAAGGCTAACATGGGCCGTGTGGGCCCACATAGGCAGACAATATGGGCGTGTAAGCCCATTTTCACTGTTTGACTGTTAAGGTTGCAGAGGTTGCCCGAGTGACTGTAGACCTACTGTAGGGTCAGTAAGCTTACCTAAACCCCTAAATGAATGAAATGATTGTATAACTGATTTATATGTATACATGTTATCGAGCATGACACTGAACTGATATTGTATGTACTGTACCATGATTATAGCATGTCATAACTGTATAATGTATTGTATTGGGTTGGGGTTGATATTGTTCGGTGGAAGTGTACTGAAAGGCCTCGAGCCTAATTTACTGGCAGCTCAGCTGCAACCCGCTGTATAGTGTCGCATTCGGTACTACTTGAAGTGTAGGGATGGATGGGTTGATTATATCCCTACATAGAGTATAGAGTTGGACGAAGATGGTGTGTAGAGGCTGGTTGGGTAGGATTTTTGTGACTACATATCTGTTACTGTTACTGTACTGAGATGGGCTAAGGCCCAAACTGGACAGACAATGTTACTGAAAAAGGCTTATGCCCAAACTGTGGTTATCTGTATGTTATCTGTTTTTGTGCATGGGGATTACAAACTGAGTTTATGTAAACCCACCCCTTCTGTCTTATCTGTACAGGTAATCCCTAATCATAGGCGGATCGGTACAACGAGGGACTCAGAGGTGGCCACACGACCGCACATATATTTTCATACTTGATTATGATTTTAAGTATTATTATTTGGGGTATTTTTATTGTAATAAGGCCTTTATGGATTTTTACCTTAATTTTTGATTTGTTTATCATTTATTATGATTTATAATCACTAATGGTAATGAAATATGGGTTTTCAAAAGTTACAAATGTTTTCTTTCAAAACCCCACTACGCAAACCGTTTTAAAAGCTTCCTTAAATTATATCGACATGTAAATAAATGGATAATGATTTGGAAATAAATAAGTTGATTTAGAGATAATATAGGATAACAAAAATTATTTAAACGAGGAAAATGGTTTTTCTACGACTTAGTTTTCGAAAGCACTTTCATGTGACATCGCCAGATTCGGCCATAACATCTAGGCCAGGTTTGGAGTGTTACACCCGTCGTCGTATGCTTGTGTCCACTATTCTAATGGTATGTTTTCGAGATATGTTTTCTCTGCCGAGTTAGTTAAACCCAATATTTCCAATATCTCATGAAAATGGTCCTTCATGATCTCATACCCTATCAATATAAGTGCATAGCGACAATTACATACCAAGAAATATAAAAATACAAACAAGATATTACAAACCAAATAATATTGGTGGCAATCAGATACCCATGTTCTTCATCCAAAATTGGGTCTAGTTGGAACAGAGGTTTCGGGACCATAAAATTCGAGATAGAAATAATTATTTTATGATTATTTTGAGGTCTATGATATGATTGCATGATTGTGTGAAAATTTCATGAAGAAATTCTATGCATAAAGTGCTTAATTTGAAGTTAGGGACTAAATTGAATAAGTTGCAAAACTTGCATTCTAGAAGTTTCTAGTATGAAATTGCTTTGAAATATTAATTAGGAGGTCTTAAATAGAAATTTGACCAATTTCTAAGTGATGGACAAAAATTGGACATGGATGGAATTTTTGAAAGTTTAGTAAGGAAGGCCATTTTGGTCATTTGGTAATTAAAAGAAATAAAAAGGGAAAATAAAGCCAAAATTGACTCATCTTTCTCATGGAGGCCGAAATTAGCATGCGGGAAGCCATGGCTAGGGTTTTCAAGCTTTCCAAGCTCAATAGTAAGTCTGTTCTACTGCCGTTTTTCAAGTTCTTTACATTTTTAGAATCCCGGTAATTTGATTAAGCTTATTCTAGCAATAATTTAAGCTAGGGTTCATATTTGGAAAAATACCAATACGTGAAATGTGTTTATTTTGCTGTTTTATGATAGAATATGAGGTTTTAAATTATGTTAGACAACTTGTGCTACTCGGTTTTGAGTGAAAACGAGTAAAAGGGCTTAATCGGTAAAAATACCTAATAGTCATAAGTATATGTTAGAGTGAGAATTTGATGTTTCCATAGAATGGAAAAGTGATCAGCATGTCATAAAACATAAGAATAAGGGATGAAGTTTAATTCCCGAGCCTTGGGGAAAAAGTGTAAATATGCAAAAGTTTAGGGGCAAAATTGTAATTTTTCCAAATTTTGAGTTAAGGACTGTTTTGAATAGTACATTAATTAAATAAGTAAAATATGATGTTTTAGATCCCGGAAAATGAGATTTGAACCTAGAATGAGAGAAAAATCGAAAATTGGGAAAGTTGGTAAAATGGCCGTTTTAGTATCTAGGTAAGTTCATATGTATAATAAGCATTAATTTATGCATGTTTCAATGTAAAATTGATATATTTATTATGATTTCTGAGGTGTTGAAAATATGTAAGTTGGTATGATAATAATACAGCAATAATGCTGTAATTTATATTTGAAAGTTAAATTTAGTGAATTAATTGAATTATGTTAAATTAAATGATTATGGTGCCAAGTTTATGAATTGATTTAAAAATATGTCTATGGTACATGAAGTGCATTGAATTATCATACATAAATGTGATTTCTATGATTATGGATATTATGGGAAATTGTAAGTTCATATGATTTTTAATAAGGCAATGTGTAATTTAATGTTATTGCCTTGATATTAAATGAGATGTAAGTTTATATACAAGTAATACATCAATATTACTTGTATTATGATATTTTATAATAATATTGGAAATATGTTTGTGGATAATTACTTGATTGGTGAAATTGTTGGAAAAGAGAGAGAAATCTCGGTTGAACCTTCGGAAAGATTGGATGATACAGATAGTATGTAGCTAGGTCACATGTATGGTGCTGAGTGCACATCATATGTACAAGAGAGCTACAAGACATTATGATGTAGCTAGGTCGCATGGGTGATACTATGAATACACCATGTAGACAAGAGAGCTACGGGATATATGTAGCTAGGTCGCATGCGTGGTTCCAGGTGAAGGACACCATGTAGACAAGAGAGCTACGACATAAATTGGCTAGGTCACATGGGTGGTACTGCGTGTTCATCATGTGTACAAGAGAGCCGAACTATATGATGGGTGGAGCTATGTGCTGAAACCACCAAGTATCGAGGATTGATCCAAAGTGTTCAACGGGAGACTCTCTATGTATTGCTTTGTGAGTTTTGTGATGAATAAGTGTAGGAACTTGGTTATGTCAATGATGTGTTCATTAAGTGACCAGGATGTGGTAAGGTTATAAACAAGTAAGTTATACATGAGGATGATTTTATGGTGACCTTGTGATCATGGGCCTATACTTGTGATGTATGAAATGTGGTGAAAATGATTTGTGATATGTATGTTAAAATGAGGTTAATACAAAGAAAGTGTGAAAGAGTGAATTAGCAATAAAACTGTTTTGGATAATAGTAGTGATGTGATTTTGAAAAATCACCAAAAATAGTAGAAATTGAATCAGAGACTGAATGAGATATCAAATTAAAGATTAATGAGTCTATCTTCATATAAAAGAAACACAGCAAGAAAAGGAGTTCCATATTTTGAGATATTTATGTTTTTGTGAGACTAGTTCAGAATGATTACATGATACCCTGTTCTGACTTTGGAAAATCACAAAAATTTGGATAAAAATAATTAGAGGCTTAAAATTATATTTTTAAAATCCCTAATGATCCTAGTTTCAAGATAAATCAACAAGAACATTATCCAAGTTCTGTACTGTGACATAATTAATTTTTAGTGAAGAGAGGTCAGAACTGTCAGAAAGTGAAACAGGGGAAATTTTAATGAATAAACTGTGCTAATTGGTTAAACCAAAAATTATAAAAATTTTATGGTGGAAAGATATGTGAGTCTAGTTTCAGGATAAATTTACGGATCTTAATTTGGAGCTCTGTAGCTCAAATTATAAATAAGTAAGTGACTATGACTCATGTGGACAGTTTGATGTGAGCATTTATTAGTAAATTGTGAAATCGTACTTACAAGAATGCTATATACATTAAGGATGTGGAATGGAGAGGAGGAGGAGGAAAATAAATGTATGTGGAATACATGGAAACTATGGTATATGAAATATTGATATAATGAAATAAATGATATGTGTTTATAAGAAACCAGAAAGAGAATGATATGTATCATGACATGTATATATATATGACTAGTCTCAATGTAATGCTTGTTGGGTATGGAGTTGAATTGAAATGTTTCAGGCAAACATGTTACTTTGCGCATCTGAATTGTGATATTTTATAAAGATATGATCTAGTTTTAAATATGAATACTTGATGATTAAGCTGAATATATTTGGTAAGATGATAATCTTGGTATAAATGTATAAGTGGTACTATAATAAACAAGGTAAAATGAGATTGAGAGACACATGTATGATGACATACAAATGCTATGTTTGTGGTTTAATTGAGAATATTTAATCATTAAATGAATACCATGTTATATGCTTTTGATTTTGTATAAATGTGTAAGAGATTACGGTTGACCAAAGCTTGGAAAATAGCCTAGGTATATTCCCCACAGGCAGAGACACGACCATGTGTCTCAGCCTTGTATGGAACACGACTTTGGGACACGGGCGTGTGGAGCCTTAATGCATGAAATTTCCAAGATTTCCGTAAGTTCTCGGTTTAGTCCCGAACCTTTTCTAAAGTATGTTTTGGGCTTCGGAGACTCAAATAAAGGACTATGTGTAAGTGAATGAACGTTTTGAAATATGAATGAAATTTTATGGCCCGTATTTTAGTTTTGTGTTTGTATGTTTGTCCGGTAACGCCTCGTACCTTATCCCGGCCTCGGGTACGGTAAGGGGTGCTACACCAAAGGCTTCTCTGTCGTTCAATTACGGATAGTATTCCAAGTTCCCAATCTGATATGACGCATATATCAGGTTGAGGGTAGACATGCCTCCTCAACCTAGACAAAAAGAAATCTCAATCGTCTGTTTTCTCCCCCGTTGTTATTGCAAACACAATTGGAAAGATCCCTCGATTACTATCATATGTCATAGCCAACAAAAATCGATGGGTATATTTACCATACATAAAGGTAACGTGTAATGGCCCGATAGTCACGTGTATCAAAAAGTGTATTTTCGGATCTTCATTTTCGCAAAACGGATTCATAAATATTTACTAAAAAAATATTTACAAAGTTAGCTGTGTGGTTAATTAGGTTTTAGTTAAGTGAATTAGTTTGAATTAAGAGTAATTAGGTGAAAGGATTAAATTGCATATAGAGTAAAAATTGAATTATAGATTAAAGAAAAAGTAATTGGACTAAATAAGCAATTAAGCCTTATTTAACAAGTGTATGGTAAAAATAATTACATGTGTACAAATAATATACATATGTATATAATAATATATGTATACTTAATATTTCAGTATATTATATTATATTATATTATTATAATATTAAAAGATTAAACAAATAAATAAAAGAAAAAGAATAGAAAAAGAAACAAAAGTAAAACGAAACAGAGAAGGAAAAAGAGAGAAAGAAAAATGAGAAAAATTAGGGTTTTCAAGAGTTCAAAGCTTAATTGGTAAGTCAATTTAGTCTATTTTCTTGTAATTTTTATGTTTTTAGAATTCCGATATTAAATACTACCCGACCCATGACAAAATTTTAGAAATTTATTAAGTTTTTAAATGTTGTTTATGTTGAATAATTTGAATATTAGGGACTAACTTGATAGATTTTGAAGTTAAAAATGAAAAAGGATTGAATTGTAGAATAAATAGTAAATTTTGAATAATAGGGACTAAATTGTGAAAATTTTGAAAATTAGGGATTTATGTGAAAATAGGGAGTTGAATTTAGTCTAAAGTGGAATTTGCATGAAAATAAAGAACTAAATGTGAAGAATAAAAGTTAGTCTCGGTTTAGGGACTAAATTAAAATTTAGGCAATATTTAAAAATTTTAAAATATTAAATATGAAATTGAATTGTGTTGTATTGATGAATTTTAATTGTTTTAATTCCTTAGCTAACATCGTACCAGAATAATCGACTAAAAAGGGAAAAGATAAAGTCGGCGTCGAATAGCTCGAAATTTTTTGTTTGTATTTCTATAATCCGAAACTAGTTATTAATTGTTGTATTTTTAATTTAATGTATATGGTAAGTGTTGAGGTGAGAATTATTGTGTTTTGCAATTGAAATGGATTGATTTAATATGTGATGAATTTATTGAATTTATATTGATTGAATTGGTATATATATATATATTGATTATTTGAATTGAAATGAATATTGGTTGTATTTGAAAAGTGAACTGAAACCCTATTAATTGTATCGGGCTGAGTCGAATATAGATGGCATGCCATAGGATTGGAAGAGTTCAGGGATTTCTTCAACTTTGAGTCAATGAGACATTAGGTGTCAATTTATTACTTGGGATTAATTTGATGAGGCATTGGGTGCCAATTTACTTCAGTTTAGTCGATGAGACACTGGGTGTCAAATTATTACTTCGAATTATCCAATGAGGCACTAGGTGCCAAACTGGTGTGTTTTAGTTGGATTCATGTATACGTTCGAGTCCGAGTCGTGTTAATAGGGGTAAACATATAATAAAGTTTTATAATTGATATTTAAATGGCATGGTATGAGAAATGAAATTGATATAGTGAATTGAAAATAGAATGTGAAATATGTTGTAAATACATGGAATACATGAGTTAAATACTCATGAATTGACTATGGAATGGATAGTGCCATTTGTTTAAATGATATGTGAACAAATTATGGAAAGCTATTATATAACAAGTGATGAAAATTGAGTATGGTATATAATGATGTGTTCATGAATTGAGTATTGCATGACTAATGCCATTATACAAATAAATATGGTTTGATATGTGAATAACCATTTATATAGTAATTGTGCGAATAGAATATTGTTTAATAAAAAAATGATAGTCATGATACTAGACAATAATATGTCCTTATAATTTAATTGTGCTTATTATATTATCATGTCTTTAAATATTCGGATTATAGAAATACTATTGAGTTTACTCAATGTACGGTTTTGTTTTCCTTGCGCAGATTAGGTACAGTGATTTTGAAGAGTTGTAATTGAGGTTGTGAGCATCCATTTCATCACATCTCTAAGTGCCAAGAGGGTATGTTTCAAAAATTTTGAATAGAATGGCATGTACTTAGGAAGATCAAGTGTGTTCCAAGTAGTAGGGACAAAAATATAATTTATGAAAACTTAATTTTTTTTTTCAAACGTTCAAATATATTAGTGATTAGCCAAAATCACTTTGGCACCAAATGTAATATTCCTATATCAGGTTCCTTGGATCGAACCGGGTATAGGGGTCATACATACTGTCTATTTGTGCCAACGACTTGTAATATTGGAATGCATCCCGGCATTGCTTGAAGGTCCAAAACAGACGCTTAAACACTCGGCACCCACAGAGCAAGCGATCATTGTAGTATGCAAGACCCATTTCAAGATTTGTTACACAACCAGGTACATACCTCTCTAGCACTTGATACTACTGCCATACCTCGTTGTATGATGCGTCCCACCCATTGTGCATATTCTCTAAGGCCTTTTTCTTAGCTATCCACACCTTATAGTACAAAGGTGTGTAGTTCAATTGGCTATGAATACTGACAATTAAAATTGACACATTAGTCCTCGAATCCACATTAATCATCAGTAGTATTAGGCATGTGATCATATCTGAATCCAACTTCGGATGATCCTGTGAAAACCTACAACCCACGACTACGTTAAATTAACTGGAAATAACCTTAAACCCTAAATAAAACCTAAAAACCCAATGATAATGTACCAGAGGAAAAACTTGTTTAATCATCCATAACCCCATCTTTTTCTTAACAATAGCCATGATTTTCCATGAGCAGCTGATGTCTCGCACCGCACACTTCCTTTCAAACTTCTTAAATTTGAATTTAACCATGTGGAAGTTAACCCCGTTCTTGATGTTGTATAGCTTCAATGCTGTGAGAAAACCATCTTTACTGAAAAACTCCCTACCCACTTCCAAATCACCCGAATCTGACAATGCATTTCTGTGGCCCGGCTTCATGTGTGGCAAGTATGCAAACTCCAACGCATCCTCTTTCGAAAGATCGAAATTATGCATGTGGGCTGCCGAAAAATACACCTGAATTGTAGATCTTCTTCTTTGTCACCCTTTTCACCGTCTTCAGGTTCAGTTAGGACAAACTCTGGTTCAAAAAATAATCCAACTTCTGAATCATCGGCACCAGGCTCTCGGGGTGGATCCACATCGTATTCATTGTCATCTTCATTCTCCGACCTACTAACATTTGCCATGTTGGAGGTCCCCTCACTGGTGGACGTCGTAGGGAGTAAATCATCCCTTCTCGTGTATGTTTTAGAATGTCAAAAAATCACATGTCATTTGCTAACCACTTCCATTCCCTAGTAAGTATTCCCAGTGTTGAACATCAACCCACCGAGGTACATGTCTCATCTACTAACTGAGTGTCGTACAGAGATCGTGTATTCCGTTCTACCACCAAAACCTGATGGTTCAGTGTTCTGCCTCTTACGATTGAAATCTAAGGCTGAGACAGATGAGTGTCTTCTTGTTGATGATCGTGAGATATCATAATGGGAATTTTCTAACAGAGTGCTGTACTATCGACACTTTCAATCGTTCTCACTTCTTAAACAATAAGAGTTGTTGAAGTCACAAGTCCTTCATCTGGTCTTGAAAATTCCACATATAACTCAATAAACGGTGATCCACTTTCAAAGTGCGTCTACACCATCACCTCTAAGCCCCTAGCACCTTTGATATCAAATGAGTCATATCTCGCAGGATCAATTAAAACAAAAAATCGATACTTAATAAATGAAACTTACATTTAAATAGATCCGAAAATTTTTTGCCAAATTCTTTTACGAAGTTCTGTCAACTCTATGTTCTGATTAAAAACTAGTCACACTATGTTCTCCGATAAAAAAATCACGTTGTTCTCGGTGTCAAAGACCTCACCGTCATAATAAATAATAGCATTAATTCGTCCACTTATTTTCAACCAATTTATCTATTGAGAGAAATTTGAAACATGAAAAATTAACACGTAAAATCAAAACATTATGCAATAAATATAATGCTTCATATAAATTTTAACATGAAAAATCAACTTATACCTTCAACCCCAACTTCTATTCTTCTGAACTTCTTCAATTTCTATTCCTCCAACTTATGCCATCAAAGGCTAAAATGTGGGTCATTTATAGCCTAAGGGAATACATACCACTCATTTCTGTAAAATGCTCCAGATAATGGGGGTTGAAATTTGTAGAGGAAAAACACTCCAAGTAAGACACACTATCAAAAGCAATACTAAAAAAGGGCGTCCAGCTGGAAGCATTTTCTGTACTTTTGCTAACAATACATCCTGCTTGGAGCGTTTTTCCTCTACAAACCTCAACCCCCACTATTCGAGACATTTTTCACAAACCTTATCCCGAGAATCGCGAGATATTTTTTTTAAAACCATCTCATCAAATTTATTTTCTCAGAAGCAGCAGTACTGAAAAGGGCATCCACTTGGAAGCGTTTTCTGTACTTTTGCTGAATGTGCATCCTATTTAGAATGTTTTTTCTCTACAAAAGTCAACCCATCTAATCAAAATTATTTCTTCAAAACTCATCCCCTCAAAACTATTTTTTTAGAACCCATCCTGTACAAATTATTTTTTTCAGAACCTTAAACCTTAAAAATAAATAAAACCCTATACCTAACCACCTAAAAAATAAAAAACCTTAAACCCTAATTTCATAAAGCATAACATTAACCCTAACCTTAAATAATTAAAAATTAAAAAACCCTAATTGAGACTAGGAAAACATTGGCAAAAGCACGCCCACGTGAACGCTTTCTAGTAAAACACTTCCAGGCCAGCGTGTTTTACATGTCATCAGGGAAAAAAGCATTGTGCTGGACGCACTTTTCTGCGTTTCTCCTGAAAATGACGCTAGCTCAGTGTGTTTTTGTTCTCATTATTTTAAAAAAAAATTGGCCCACTTTCGTAATTTTTTTGAAAATAGGCCTTTTCTAGTCAATTGGTCGCTAATGAAAATGTTATGCTTATTATTATTGGATGTTAATGATATTTAAAATAAAATGAGATGAAAATAATAGTTTAATTATCAAAATGAGATTAAAAAATTTTAAATTCAAAAAAATAAATTATAATTGAAATACTAAAACAATGGATTTTAAATCAAGAGTTTCAATTGCTTCAATCATCTAGTTTAGTGGTCTTTTGTATGAAAATTAGTGTAAAAACAATGATAACGGTGAAATTAAATATTACAATAATTTTATAATACGAGACAAAAAGAAAATTAAATGCACCACACTAAAAATAAAACGTTTATTCAAAGAAACCTTAAGTTTTAATTAAATAAATTATTAAAATCATAAATATTTAAAAATAGAAAGAAACTACAATTCATTTAAAATCTGGTTTAAGTCTTTGTTGGGATGGATATATCAATCTGTTGCTACTACAATTGATTCGTTCAATTCCAACAACCGTCATTGGAGTCGAAATGAAAATCAACACTCTGAAGGTTTGTTAATAACACGCGTCCAAATGTAAAACATATGAATCAATATATATCATAGACCCGCAACACAGGTTACCAGATCTCCTCCATCTCCATCTCCATCTCCATCTCCTCTTCTGTCTTAATCTTTTCACAATTTATTCTCTGTTTTGTCTGAACATCTTTTCTACTCTCTCGTCTTAAAGCAAAGAAAAAAAAAGTCGATTCCCTTCTCTCTGAATTCAAATTTATCCCACTCCGGATAACAAAAAAACAATGGGCCCTGAATCGAGCTCCGCAACATCATCATCGTCTCCATCTGGGAAACGAAGCAGAGATCCCGAAGATGAGATTTATATCGATAATCTCCACTCTCACAAGCGTTATCTCAGTGAGGTTTCATAGTTTCTTTTTTCCTTGTTTTTTAAATGCCCAAATCATCAAAGTTTCAACTTTTTGTAATCTTTGTCTAAATAATTTTATAATATTATACCCGAAGTTCTGGGTAGTTGTTATCTCCACGTACGATTTGTTTGTTTGTTTCATCGGATTATTTGCATTAAAGGGGCTTCAATTATTGAAAAATTAAAAATACCTTTTGGCAGATAATGGCATCTAGCTTGAATGGATTAACTGTTGGGGACCCACTTCCAGAAAATCTCATGGAATCTCCTGCTAGGTCTGAAACCATGTTCTATCCCAGGTTTGTTGTCTGTCTTAACCTTAATCAACTATTTTGTAAGTGACCCTGAACTATGAATGTGTTATTACTGTTCATGTTGAGTTCAATACCGTTTTAAGTGGATTCGATCGTATGTAATTTATCTTTCAATATCCAATTAGCTCTTTTTTGGTGCTAGAAATAGACGGTGCAACGGCTATCTATGGCTATATTGTAGTCTGCAACTTGGTTCACTCATCCTTGTTATCTTTCCAGGGATGAAATGTCTTGGCAATATTCATCGATGTCCGAAGATTCGGATGACTCGAGATTTTGCGAGACACCTATGTTGAGTACTTGTTTATGCCATTCCGATAGCCGGCCTACTAGTCCTGTTTCCCCATACCCATATCAAAGACCAGCGAATGGTTTCACCTCTGCTCCTTCAACTAGTTCATACCCTTTGCACGGTAATGTCAGCACTATCAGTTGTTCTCAGCCACGCCAAAGAGGCTCGGATACAGAGGGACGGATCCCATCCTCACCGAGTGATATCTGCCACTCAGCTGACTTACGGAGGGCAGCACTCTTGCGGTCCGTGCAGATGAGAACACAACCTTCCAGTCCGTCATCATTTGACACGCCAGTTGAGGATAGAGAATATCAGATTGAGGAGTGTTCTACTTTGGGTATCTCAAAGCCTGAATTTAGCCAAGAGAAATCTTTGCATAGTGAAAGTGGATGAATACGGTGATTAGAGGTCTTCCATCATCGTTCACCCTCTTGTTTCACACGCTTTTCTCAAAATCTGGCCTACGGAACCTTTGTAAAATCGGTCTACTGTTTAAACGTGTTATTTCACATCTATATATTGGTTTAATTCAAAATAAGTTTCCAGGAAATCTATAATAGGAAAATCAGGAGAAAAAATTCGAATAAATGCAGAGTGAAATCACTGGTCAAAACTAGTTATAGGAGAAAAATTCCATCATAAGAACTTTTACTAGTTACTGGTGCTGCTGCGCGCAAATGGTGCCCAAGTCCTAATCAAGGCCTAGCGATTTGCTGCTGAAAGATACCCAAAACATAAAACGCTAAGATGATCCCAGTCCTTGAAAAGGTCGATGAAACTTGAACCTGCCGCAGCACTAGACGAGGTGAAATACATTGATCTAAGAAGATGCAAATGTTGATAGGATGTTCTTCTTGAGCGTGAATTCATCAGCTTTTGCTGGGCTTATTGACTGCATCAAGAACAAAAGAAAAAAAAAACTCATGGTTCAGAACAATCACCACTGAATATTTTAACCGTTGGCAACTAATGGTGTAGAGCCAAGTGGATCCCAAATACTGGCAAACTCAAGCTCGACTTGAAACTCAAGGTTTTGATACTCAAGTTGAGCTCGATTGAACATCAATTTCTAAACTCGAGCTCGACTCGAAACAAAATTTAGCTTTGAGTACCTCAATTTCGATTTAGCTCATTCACACTTAAGCTCCTTCAACATGAGGGTAAAAATGTAATTTCCTAATATAGAGATATATTAAAATGAGTAGCTCAATTAGGCTCGTTAGCCATTCAAATCAAGCCATTACAGTGTTCGAATTCGGCTCAACTGATAGCTTGAGCTACTCAGCTCAATAATTACCGAATTGAATTCGAGTTTCTTTTAGTTGATCTCAAAAAGCTTACAATCACTATTGTCTCATTTACACCCTTATTAAGATATGGCATAAGATATGGCAAAGATGATTCAGGGCACCATCCTGTTAATTAACTGTAACAGTCAAACCACTCACTATATGTACTTCTATTACAATAGTAACTCTTTACCTTGTCAAGCATGCGCTGCAGCCGCTCAATTTCCTTCTTGGGGTAGTCAGCACCTTTCTCTAAACAGCTTTTAGCAGCTTTCAAGTATATCTTTCCATGCCTGACAACCAGCAATATGAACATTTATACATAGAAATAATAGTAGTCCTTTGACACAAAATTTTAAAATGGAAAATAGGTACTGATGAGTTCTCCTTTGGAACATAATATTGAGAAACTAAATGAATACCTCGCAGTAGAACCCTTGAGCTTCTCAACTTCCTCTTCAATCTTGGAGAAGACTACTTTCTTCTCGTCGGCAGAAGCAGCCACAAACTCCTTCACTAATGCATCCAAACTTGACAAAATACCAGCCTATGCAAAGAAAACCGAGAACAATTAATCCATATAGAAGTATTGATGACAAATATGGTGTACCAGCCTACACATGAGCTACCAACCGTTGAAGTTAACTGCCCTTTTGCATCACGACTGGTCCCACATTTCTCGTTGATGAAAGAAACAAAGTCATCTAAATCCCTGCCACCGTCATAGTCTTCGCCAGCTTTGTTACCTTTAGGGAAGAATTTCAATGTTGGAAACCCACTTATTCCATACCTGCAACAAAAGCATAGGCCTTAAAACCCACTGATAACTCCCTAATTGTTAACAAACACTTCATAAAAGAAAACCGAGCTTGTTGGATAACTCCAAGCTTACTTTTCAGCTAGATCCCTGTATTTGTCAGCATCTAGATTAGCTATCACTACATCTTCTTCCGATTTAAATGCCGTTGCTACCTTTTCATAGGTCTGCAGAGACAAAAACAAAGGTTTAGAATGCAGATCGCCACTTGTACCAGAAAAATAATGCCTACTTTATTAAACAAAGATAGATGCTTACAGGAGCAAGGTTTTTGCAATGGCCACACCTGGCAGAAAACCAACCCAGAACTTGGTCAAAACAAGTTCATATAAAAAGGGAGATGGAACTAGAAAAAGCTCTTCGGTTTCCCTCCAAAACAGTAATATTACCAACCCAAGAAAAAAAAAACACGCTTACCAAGGTGCATAAAACTCAACCAACACATCTTTGGTTTCATCAAGGACAATCTCATCAAAATTATCCGCATTTAGCACTGCAACATTGGATGGCAAAGTGGCTATCTTCACATTAGTCCCTGTCAATACATCAGTTTAGCAAAATCATATTGTGTTTAGACTATTTTGGGTATCAATCTACATTGAGAAAGTCAACCATACACAAGAAAGAAGTAATGGCAGACCACAATGCGAAAATTCTTCAGAAGGAAAAAGACATATGTACCTCCTTCAGTGTTAACAAATTCAGCAAGTGCCTCAGCTGTGCGTGGTCCTTCATACCTAGGTAAAACAATTTTGATTTACTAAGACCATGGTTTAAATGAAAATAAGAGTAAAAGAAACTAAACATAAAACAAGACCTAACTGTCACAAGATCTGTTCCAACATGTTAATTTATACTCACTTTTTAGGTTCCAAAGAGCCTTTAGGAAACCACTGAACAGTTGGGTAGCCTTGAACACCATATTTGCTGCATAAACTCTTATGTTCATCACAATCCACCTACACATAGCAATAGCAAGAAAAAACCTTTATTATAGTAAAAAAATTTCACAATTCGAAAAGCCTCGATAAACAATAATTCATAAATCAACAAGCAAAGCTATGTAATTATAAATCACAAACCTTTCCAATCAAGACGGATTTAGCCTTCTTAAAAGTTGCCCCGAGCTTCTCGTACTCAGGAGCTAGCTTCTTACAGTGTCCACACCTGTAGTTCGAAATCAAAATAACATATATTCAGAATATAACTAGCTGGATCTTAAGTTTTTTCCATAATCTAAATCCATACTCAGAAGTATACCAAATTCAAAACAAAGAAAAGAGGAATATATTTAGCAACAATTCAGTGACCTAGAGAGTATGATCCTAAGAAACAAACATCAGAACCAAAAAAATGAATAAGAGAAAACAATCGATGTTCAACTATGTCTTGCTGATCTAACGATCGATTAATGAGGATCTACTCTAAAACATCAAAAAAATACAACATAAACACTAATCTAAAAAAGAAATGAAAAACAATAGGCGATAGAAAAATTATTTACCAAGGAGCATAGAACTCGATGAGAACTCCTCTATCTTGACCAACTTCCTTATCGAAGTTCGCTTCGGTCAGTACGACGACGTCATCGGCCAAAGCTGAAGCTAATAACAAGGCCAAAGTTCCAAAGGCTAAACAGATCTGAGACTTCATTTTTTTTTCTCTTCTTCTTCTTCCTCTGTTTGAATCTCCCTCTGGTTTCTTTATTATTCTGCCGGTCTATTGAAGACTTTTTTTTATTATAGCAAGTGCTAGCCGGTTGGTTTTTTTTTTTTTAAATTTCTACTTTTTTATATAAAATAAATTTCTTTTCTTTTTGGATAAATTTATCCAAGGACGATACTTTGAAAAACAGGGACTATGTGATGACGTGGCGAATTTTGAATTGTTGAACTGAAAATCATGAGTAGTATATTGGCGTATTGTTGTACGATGATGCGTGGCGGATATGATACGCTCCATGGCTATTGGTAAAGCGTAGGCTCAGTGACGTGTTTATAATGACGTGGCATGCTGTGATAGGTTCGATTGTCGTGGAGGAGTTTTATGCTTGGAGCTGCAGTAACCCAATATCTTTGTTTACAAAGGACTGTCTTAAGTCTTAACCCAATTAGTTATGTAGGATTGGGCCAACACCCATTTTGTATAATTTTTCAATGAAAACTAAAAATAATAATAAAACCATTCTCGAATAAAAATGGTGTGCTTTTTTTTAATTGGTATATTTACACATTTAATTCTCAACACTTACACATTCTTTCCATTAGAAAATGAAAATAAAATCCCCCATTATCTAATAGGTTAAGTTTATATCTAATAAGGAATAAAAGATGTAGAGATAGATATTATGAACTCATGAGTTGAATATGATTTGTTTGTCATGGATTGAAATGTAAAAAAGAAGAAATTTGAATAATTAAAGGTTTAAAAAGAGAAGATTTGCTAAAGAGTCTGTCATTCCGCTCACACCAACTGATATGTATAAATGCAGTCAATGGAAGTTTGAGAATGCAAACTAAGAGAAACAAACCTTTAAAGTAAGCCATAGCCCAATTCAACTCTTGAACCCAAGTCCCATTAGGTCTTGTAATACCATAGAGAACCAAAATCAATCCCTAAAGCCTTCGGGAGAACTCACATTAAAAATAGATGTGGTCTCTTGTTTCAGTAGCAGAGGAACATAGAAGGCAGCTGCTATCAATGTTAAGACTGTTGAAAAGTCAATTAAAGGGTGAGTTGAAAAGTCAAAAATGGGAGGTGCAAGTGGCACCGAAAGGAAAAATGGTAGGCAAGTTGTTTAAAATTGAATGTGATAATTGCAATTTTGGTCCCTAATTTTTTAGGCCATTTGCAAGTTAGTCCCTGAACCTCAACTATAAATAGGCCTAACCATTTCTCATTTCAACCATCCCAACAAATCTTTCTCTCTTAGTTTTCTCTCTTCTCCCATTTGAGAATTCTTAAGGAATTCTATTTGTTTGTAATATTTTGGAGATAGTAAATTTATCATCTGGTGTTAGTGCCCGAGGACGTAGGTATAATTTACCGAACCTCGTTAAAACTCTTGTGTTTTTTTCTTGTCCTATTTTTCTTTCAATATTTGAGGGTATAACAGTAGTACTTAATTGTGCTATTAAATTACTATAGAAGGGATATTCTGACTAAGGAAAGACTTGGTATTTAAGAGATCCTTGTGATCCACCTCTCTTCCCTGGGAATTGAACTTTGTGTGATTTTTTAGTACAATAATTTACACGCTTCCGACCCTATTGGAACAACAAGTGGTATCAAGAGCCGAAGGTTAATCGTAGTATGCTCTGTGGTTGCAGTTTAAACTGATCTTCCACATCAAAAAAGATTTCCTTAGGTATATTGAAAGATTATGGAGAAAACGGTCGGTTTAGGAGCTTCAACATCGTCCATGTGGACAAGACCGATAGTTGCAAATGCAAGATTGGCCGTGGAGATCTTTGATGGCACGGGCCATTTTGGTATGTGGCAAAGTGAGGTTCTAGATGCCCTTTTTCAGCAGGGTCTAGACATTGCCATTGATGAAGAGAAACCAGATAATGTACAGGAGAAAGATTGGAAGGCGATCAATCAGTTGGCATGTGGCACAATTCGATCATGCCTTTCTCGATCAAGCAGAGGTATGCTTTTTCAAATGAGACTTCTGCAAATAAGTTGTGGGTGGCACTTGAAAAGAAATTTTTGAAGAAAAACAGTCAAAATAAGCTCCACTTGAAGAAAAGACTGTTTCGCTTCACTTACGTCCCAAGTACCACAATGAATGATCATATCACCAAATTTAATCAGTTAGTCACTAATTTGCTAAATATGGATGAGACATTCAAATATGAAGATTTGGCTTTGATGCTGTTGGGGTCACTTCCTAAGGAGTTTGAGTTCCTAGAAACTACTCTACTTCATGGCAGGGGTGATATATCTCTGAGCGAAGTCTATGCGGCCTTATACAGTTATGAACAGAGAAAGAAGGACAAACAGAAAAACTCAATCAGAGATACAGAAGCTTTAGCAGTCCGAGGTCGATCATACACTCGGAAGAAAACTCAGAAAGGGAGATCAAAGTCAAAGTCCAGACTCGGGAAAGATGAATGTGCCTTTTGTCATGAGAAAGGCTACTGGAAGAAAAATTGTCCAAAGCTGAAGAATAAGGGAAAAGCTGCTGTAGATGCTTGTGTTGCAAAGCATGATACCAGTGACTCTGAACTATCACTGGTTGCATCATCATCGTCGTTCCATTCAGATGAGTGGATATTGGATTCGGGTTATACCTATCATATGTCCCTTAACCGGGAGTGGTTCTCTGATTTAGTAGAACTAAATGGAGGAGTTGTTTATATGGGCAATGACAATGCCTGTAAAACTGTTGGGATAGGTTCAATCTAATTAAAGAATCAAGATGGATCAACCAGAGTTCTGACTGATGTTCGGTACGTGCCCAGTTTGAAGAAAAATCTTATCTCATTGGGAGCCTTGGAATCCAATGGTTCAGTTGTTACTATGAGAGATGGGATTTTGAAAGTGACATCTGGCGCACTTGTGATATTGAAGGGTATCAAGAAAAGTAACTTGTATTACTACCAAGGTAGTACAGTTATTGGAGCAGTCGCTGCAGCTTCCGGTAACAAAGAATTAGACTCAATGCAGTTATGGCATATGAAGTTGGGACATGCCAGTGAAAAATCCTTGCAAATTCTGGCAAAGCAAGGATTGTTGAAAGGTGCAAAGGCTTGCAAATTAAAATTTTGCGAACATTGTGTTCTGGGAAAGCAAAAGAGAGTGAAATTTGACACTGCTATCCATAATACAAAAGGTATTTTGGAATATGTTCACTCAGATGTGTGAGGGCCTTCCAAAACACATTCGTTGGGAGGAAAACACTACTTTGTTACTTTTGTTGATGACTTTTCTAGAAGAGTTTGGGTGTATACCATGAAAACTAAGGATGAAGTGCTTGGAGTTTTTCTTAAATGAAAAACTATGATCGAAAACCAGACTGGCAAGAAAATCAAGCGGCTTAGGATGGACAATAGAGGGGAATATAGAAGTGATCCGTTCTTCGATGTGTGCCAAGAGTATGGTATTGTTCGACACTTCACAGTTAGGGATACACCACAGCAGAATGGAGTGGCAGAGCGTATAAATCGAACATTACTGGAGAAAGTTCGATGTATGTTGTCCAATGCTGGGTTGGGCAAGCAATTTTGGGCTGAGGCTGTGACATACGCTGGCCATCTTGTTAATCGTTTGCCATCATCTGCATTAGAAAGAAAAACTCCTATGGAGGTATGGTCTGAAAAACCGGCTACAGATTATGATTCCTTACATGTGTTTGGATCCACTGCATATTACCATGTGAAGGAATCAAAGTTAGATCCGAGGGCAAAGAAAGCTCTCTTTATGGGAATCACTTCTGGAGTGAAGGGATTTCGTCTTTGGTGCTTAAGTACAAAGAAAATGATCTGTAGCAGAGATGTTACCTTTGATGAATCTACCACATTGAAAAAGGTAGCAGATGAAGATATTCAGACAAGCGATACTCCACAGCAGGTGGAGTGTACTCCAAAACAGGTGGAGTTTGATCAGATGGGGATTTGCCCAGTTAATAAATCTAATTCTCCAGCCACAATGGAGGAATTAGAGGTTGAAGAGGTTCTGACCCAAGAACCGTTAAGTACACCAGAACCAGTTGCAGTTGCAAGGCCACGGAGAGAAATTCGTAGACCTGCTCGATTTATTGATATGGTGGCCTACGCCCTTCCCATTGTTGATGATGATATTCCTGTCACTTATCAAGAAGCAATCCAAAGCTTAGAAAGTGACAAATGGAAAAGCGTCATGGATGAAGAAATGCAATCTCTCCGGAAAAACAATACTTGAGAGTTGGCGCAATTACCGAAAGGTAAAAGGGCAATCGGATGCAAGTGGGTATTCGCAAAGAAAGATGGATCTCCTAGCAATAAAGATGTTCGCTACAAGGCAAGATTGGTAGCTAAAGGCTACGCTCAGAAGGAGGGAATTGACTACAATGATGTATTTTCCCCTGTTGTGAAGCATTCCTCCATTAGAATTTTGTTGGCCTTGGTAGCACAGTTGAATTTGGAGCTAGCTCAACTTGATGTTAAGACGGCTTTCTTGCATAGTGAGTTAGAAGAGGAGATCTATATAACTCAGCCCGAAGGATACACAGATGCTGGTGGTAGAAATTGGGTTTGTAAGCTGAACAAATCGCTATATGGATTGAAGCAATCCCCGATGCAGTGGTACAAGCGATTTGATAGCTTTATGAGAAGGCAGAAGTACACAAGAAGCAAATATGACAATTGTGTGTATTTGCAGAAGCTGCATGACGAATCTTTCATTTATCTACTCTTGTATTTTGATGATATGTTAATCGCTTCGAAGAGCCAAAAAGAGATAGATAAGCTGAAGGCTCAGTTGAATCAAGAGTTCGAGATGAAAGATCTAGGTGAGGCCAAGAAGATTCTGGGCATGGAGATAAGTAGAGATAGACAGAGAGGCAACCTTTTGTTTAAATCAGAAGCAATATCTGAAAAAGGTATTACAATGTTTTGATGTAAATGAAAACACAAAACATGTAAGTAGCCCACTTGCTTCTCATTTGAAACTCAGTGCTCAATTATCTCCGAAAATTGAAGATGAAAGAGAATATATGGTGAAAGTCTCATATGCTAATGCAGTTGGGAGTTTGATGTTTGCGATGGTGTGTACGAGGCCTGACATTTCACAAGCTGTTGGAGTTGTGAGCAGGTATATGCATGATCCTGGAAAAGGACATTAGCAAGCTGTGAAATGGATTCTACGGTATCTTCGAAAAACCATAGACATTGGTTTAATTTTTGAGCAGGATGAAGTACTTGGTCAGTTTGTAGTTGGATATGTTGATTCCGACTTTGCTGGTGATTTAGATAAACGTCGTTCAACTACGGGGTATCTGTTTACTCTTGCGAAAGCCCCAGTGAGTTGGAAGTCTACCTTACAGTCTACAGTAGTAGTGTCTACTACAGAGGCAGAATATATGGCAGTTACAGAAGCTGTTAAGGAGGCTATTTGGCTTAATGGATTGTTGAAAGACTTGGGAGTTGTTCAAAGTCACATTAGTCTATATTGTGACAGTCAGAGCGCTATTCATTTAGCGAAAAATCAAGTCTATCATTCAAGAACCAAGCATATCGACGTAAGATATCACTTTGTGCGGGAAGTCTTTGAAAAAGGAAAAATTCTACTTCAGAAGATTCCGACAGCAGATAATCCCGCAGATATGATGACCAAGGTGGTAACATCAAGTTTAATCATTGTTTGAACTTAATTAACATCCTGAAATTTTGAGCACCTTCAGGTGTATGGCGCTCGAGAGCGCATTTAGAGGCACTACAAAAGATAGCTTTATAGAATTTGGGGAGTTGAAGGAAGTATGTGAAGATGTGATTATCCTAATCAAATCTTCAATGTGGAGATTGTTGAAAAGTCAATTAAAGGGTGAGTTGAAAAGTCAAAAATGGGAGGTGCAAGTGACACCGAAAGGAAAAATGGTAGGCAAGTTGTTTAAAATTGAATGTGATAACTGCAATTTTGGTCCCTAATTTTTTAGGCCATTTGCAAGTTAGTCCCTGAACCTCAACTATAAATAGGCCTAACCATTTCTCATTTCAACCATCCCAACCAATCTTTCTCTCTTAGTTTTCTCTCTTCTCCCATTTGAGAATTCTTAAGGAATTCTATTTGTTTGTAATATTTTGGAGATAGTAAAGTTATCATCTGGTGTTAGTGCCCGAGGACGTAGGTATAATTTACCGAACCTCGTTAAAACTCTTGTGTTTTTTCCTTGTCCTATTTTTCTTTCAATATTTGAGAGTATAATAGTAGTATTTAATTGTGCTATTAAATTACTATAGAAGGGATATTCTGACTAAGGAAAGACTTGGTATTTAAGAGATCCTTGTGATCCACCTCTCTTCCCTGGAAATTGAACTTTGTGTGATTTTTTAGTACAATAATTTACACGCTTCCAACCCTATTGGAACAATAAAGACCACAAGCAATTAACCTGTCCCTCGTAGGTAGCCTGTTCAAAATAGCCATCCATGCAATAAGTGAGTGTTTAGGCACATGAAGTGGAAACCAAATAAGCCTCTGCCAAGGCACCTTTTCCCCTTTCATTCGAGTATCCTCCCAGAGCTTAGTGGTAGACACATAGACACCGATAGGGAACCACAAAATAAATTCAGCAGCAAAATCCCTCAGCTTAAGGAGCCTCCTCCTTGTCCAGCTGCTAGAGGAATTCAAAGAAACATTCCTGAAAGAATCCCCTTTTAAAACATACCTTTGGATCCAAGCGATCCATCAGGAACCCTCAGAAGCAAGCAAGGCTCGAATCAATTGGAGCATGCAAGCCTTGTTCCACTCCTCCAAATGTCTGATGCCTAATCCTCCCTCTGACTTGTGTAAGCAGATGGTCCTCCAACTTACCCTAGCCCCTACAGCACTGTTATTGGACCCCTTCCAGAAAAATCTTGAGCACAGTTGGGCAATACTTTGGAGAATAGACTTACGCAGAAGGTACTGTTTGCTCCAGAAAGCTTACACACTGAAGAGAACAAATTTGATCAGTTGAAGTCTGCCAGCAAAACTCAAAGTATTTGGCAGACTACTAATTAAAATTTTATTGTTTTGTATTGTTTTTAGAAAGTGTTTTTGAGAAATAAAATATTTATTTTATACATGATGTGAAGTAAATATATGCATTTAAAAATTGTTCAAATTTGTTCTTATTATGATATTTTATTAAAAATAAAAAATAATTTATTGTAGCCCATTATTAATATTTTAATATATGAAATATAAAATTTAAATATTTATAAATAATTAATATTAATTATTTGTAAAATTTAATTTGAATGTATAATCTATATTTTAAAAATATAGTTGTTATAAATTTAAATATATAACATTTTATATTTGAAATAAATTTAAATACAAGATAATTATATAGTTATATAAATATTATATCAAATATATCAAATTATACATAAGGGTTACACATGTCATTTTGGCTCCAAAAATATTTTTTCAAAAGCAAAAACTAAAAAATAAGCTGCTTTTATTTTTTGGGTCTTGAATTCGATTAATATTGATTATGACTTCAAAAGTATTTTTAAAAAGCATTCAAAAACAAAACTTTACTATGAAGTAAATGTGGATTGCAATGCAAGTTGATCACCAATATCGTTAAGAAATTATTATTTTAATCAACATTTCTCTTAAAAAACGAATTGAGTCTTTTTAAAAGATTAAATTTAATTTAACGAAAAAGAATAATGTCCAAATTGATAAAAGATATAAACATTAAGGGTTAAATTTATCGCTAACCCATTAATTAATGATGTTTGGACTAATGTTTTTCACCTTGCATTTTCTTTATTAAAATAACAAAAGGAGCAAAAGGTTGTTAACAAATGAACAGATCATCATCCAGGAGACGCACAAAAAAAAACAAGGAGACCGATATGTTAACTGTGACTAGCTAAGAAGTTCGCATCTACGTGAAACAGCCAAACAACCATGGAATATCATGTCTCTCACACTAAAAACTCCTTATTTTCCAACATATATCTATCCCTTCACCATTATAATCACTATCCCACAACCAGGATGAGTTGCAGTAGTACTCTCAGCATCAGTTGCATCAAGTAGAACTGGCAAATTAGACAGCTTTGAGCCAAGAACCTCAAACCAATTGCTAGAACTTGAAAAGTGGACTTGCTTCTTAGGAGGTGAAGAAGGTGAAATAACAACTGCCTTGCCCTTTCCTGATTCTTCATGAGCAACAATACTATCAGCAACAACACTGTCAGTAGTAATATTATCAAACACTGAATCCTCAACCACTTTATCAACAGATTTCTTATCCTTGACAGGAGTCAGGAGTCTACTTAGGGCAATTCTTCACAGAGTGCCCAAAAGAACAACAAGGAGAACAACGAGCAAGCATGACACCATAACAGTAATAGAGGTGAGAGATCCATCACTCAGTTTCACATTGATAGAACGAGGAATTACGGTATCAACACAAATCTCAACACAAATCTTAGCGTACGAGAGACGAGTTTGAGAGGCAGTTACACTATCCATGTACAAAGGAGTAGCACTCGCAATGTAACTTAGGCCTTTTTGCGTAAACAATTCCAAAAGGACTCGATAACATTGGATCCATACGGGCATCCAGCCTAGATTCAATTCCAACTTCCTAAGATTAGGTTCCCACTTACTAAGGATAACATAAATATTTTATATGTGCTAATAAATGCCAAAAGTAACATGTTTTAACATCATTCTTAATGTGTTTTTTGGATAATTATTCGATTTAAAATGGTGAATTTTATGTTCTCAATCCTTTAAATTTATGTTTTTATACTTAGGAGAGCATTTGGAAGCAAAAGGAGCGAAAATCGGAGCAAATTTCAACAGCCACATGGGCTAGGCCATTCCACATGGGCTGGGCCATGTGAGCTACACGGGATGACACACGGTCATGTGCCAAACCTATGGATTTCACGAATCGCACTCCAAACATGTAAGAGAACGCAATTTTTAGGTTTTTCAAACATTCTAAGACCTATATATGACACAAATAAGAAGATAGGAGGGAACCGTCATAGAATACTCGAGAAAACAACTCGAAAAACACCATTAAAGCAGACTCTGAAGCAGATTTCTATCAAGATTGAATATCTCATTTTGATTTCTTTAAAGTTTATTATGAGTTTATTTATTTCTTATTGTTATACTTTCTTTGAAATGTTTTTGTTTGTGATCATGAATTAATTTTTTAAATACTTAGGGAGATGAACTCTAGAATAGATTTTGTTATTTGATTTCTATTTTTACGCAATAAATACTTAGATATTGTTCTTAAATATGTGTATTTTATTCTTAGTTTGATATTTCTAGATTATTAATCCATATTCAATGTACTTAAATTTGAGGAGGAATAGACCCTATTTAATGGTAGATCTAGCATAATTGAGTAGAGTTGCATGTAATCCTAGAAATAAGACGATATAAATCTATCGGATTAGAGTCAAATCTAATAGGGGATTCATAGATCGAGTTAATATAATAATATGAGTTTTAATTAGAAAGAAATTTCGATCAATCAACCTAGAGTCAATTACTCTTAGTCTTGAAGAGATATATTAGTATAATTTAGGAATTTATACGGATCAATATACTAAGTGAAGAAATTATGAAATTTAGTTGGATTCTTTCCTGGTATTGTTTCGTTTCTTGGTTGTTAATCGATTATTTTCCTGATTTGTTCTTTACTTAATTAATTTAGTTAATTTTAGTTTTGATCAATCACTCCAATTTGTCGGTTAAATAATAGAAAGACGGTAATTACTAGTATTTTTAGTTCTTGTGAGAACGATATCTTTTCTCACTATAGTTATACTATTAATTGATAGGTGCACTTGCCTTAATTAAATTTTTAGTTGGTTTACGACTGCATCAAATTCCAAGATCCATGTTCCAGGACCTAGACAGGAGCAACAGAAGAACCAAATTGAAATATGAACAAATTGTCACCTGCTAGATGCACAGTTACTTCACTTTGTTTACTCCAAAGAATGTTGACTAGTCTCTGCATCGTTACAAAATTGGGCGCCTTCCCGAAGATCTAAGCCACCAAAGAGTGCTGCCATTTACGGACCACCTTCCACCAAAACATCAGCGAGGGGCTTCACAGTGACCTCACCGTCCAAGACTTGCAGTGGAAAGTAAGCAAGTGACTGCTCATCGGAAGAAACAAACAATGGCCTCCAATCAAGAGGGGCAGACATGAACCAAAGAAAGAACTCAAAAAGAGAATAAGAAACAGAGATCAGAACAGCTAACAAATAAAACCAAGGAGATCAAAGAGAAAGAATCGAGAAATCGAAAGAGAATGAAAGAAGGCCAAGGAAAATCCGGTGCAGGATAAGCCTGCTAAATGCACCGAGAGCATTTCGCTAAACGTACGCCTTCTCTCTACCTTATGTATATATTTGGACTAACTTAAGATGATGTATTACAACAATTAATGAGTCACGTACTAACAATTAAAACTATCAATGGCAGCATCATGTCTCTGTAACTCAAAGTCCTTGTTCTCAATGCTGAACTCACCCCACTGGCTTAGTGACACAAATCATCATTTGGTCGTTGTGTTTCACTACCCATGATGTCCTTAAAACACAACACCTAACTGCTTTCAATGTCTTGTACTCTCTTTCTCAGCATTACCTCTAGGGGATTTGGCCTTCAATTCTTTCAACTACGTACAGTTTAGACATGCCAAACTATAGTTTATCCATTTATCTAACTTGTAATTTTTTTCTTCCTTTTGTAACTGGTACCATAAAAATCAAACTCGAATATTTAATTATAATTTTTTTCAAGTGCAAATTGAAAATATTATGTATTAAATTGAGACAAAATAAAACTCAAACATAAAATTGAATATCGAAGACAACCTCAAGTATCAGATAGTAGTCAACAACCTCTTAACCTAGTGGCAAGAACATTGTATTATAGAAATGAGAGCTTAAGCTTAATCCTAAGTAGCTATATTCCTTCCACGATTAAAAAAAAAGTATCAAATAATACATTAACCCTTCTAGATTTGGTTTACGAAGGTTGATAAAGCAAAAAAAAAATTAAGTAGCATATTTTTGGGTAATATGTTTTTGATAATTTAAGGTCAGTTTAATATTGCTATTGCAGTTGAGAATTACTTTTGAAAAACTTGATTTGGGAAAAAAAAGTTCTATTAGAAAGTGTTGTGGAAAAGTACTATAAAAAAATGTGATTTGTTAAATTAAAGTATTTGACATTGCTCTCAAAAATTACATTTAAAAAGTTAAAATGCTTATTTTAAACATGTTGAAAATTAAAAAATAAATTAATTTAGATCATTTTTAAATAAGTCACTATAATTATATATAAAATATACATTTTAAATACTCTTTTTAACAATTAATAAGTTATTTATAAACTTAATTATACATGAAATACTTTAATTTTAAATATAATAAATATTATTTAAACAATTAATATAATTATACATAGAATACAGAGTAATCCAAATTTTTAAATACAATTTAAATAATTTACACAAATAAAGATATTTTTATAATTTGTACTTCAAAACTAAAAAAATCAAAAGCACCTAAAGCTCGAGATTTGCATTTGGGTGGAAAAGCCACCAAGTGTTTGACATTGCTTTTGAGGTTGAAAGCAATTTTCCACCCTAACAAAATCCAAACAAAGCTTTAGGGATTGTTTCTCCTTCCTTTTTTTAAATGTCGTGAGTAAGTAGGGGTGTTCAGTCGATTAACCGACCCAAAATAACATTAAACGAATTAATCGACTCTTTAAAATTTTTAACCGTTAACCAAACCGAAATTTTTTCAAAAAAAATAACCAAACCGAAATTTTTTTGGTTAATTCGGTCGATTAACCGAATTAACAGATAATTATATTTTTTTATTTTTGGTTAAAATAAGTATAAAATTAACCGAATTAACCGAATTACCCGAATTACTCAAATTAACCGAATTATTTGTATAAAATTATATGTTTTTTATTTTTATTTTTATTTTTAGTTTTAGATTTTTATTTTTATTTATTAAATTATTTGTAATTTTTATAATTGGGTTGGGTACTTGGGTTAATATATATTAGATTAGGTATCTGGGTTTATGTTGGATTGGGTTTGAGTGAATAGTGGGCTATTAATATATTATAATTTTATTTATTATTTTTCGGTTAAACCAAAAAAATTTGGTTAACCGACCAGTTTCGAACTAAATTAACCGTTAACCGAAAACTCAAAAAATTATTAACCGATCCCGACCGAATTAATTAGGTTAACTGACTGATTAACCGAATCGGTTGGTTAACCAAATTTTTTCAGTTTTACCCGAATTTTTCACACCCCTATGAATAAGTGTTATTTTAGAAAAGCTTAGTTTAAAATTTAATTATTTAGTATTGTTGTCAAAAAATATTTTTAAGAAACAAAATGTTTATTTTATTCATGATGTTGTGAAGTAAAAATATGCATTTAAAAAATGTTTAAATTTGTTCATATTTTGATATTTTAATAAGAATAAAATTCTTTTTATTATAACTCATATAAAATTTAAATATTTGTAAGTAATTAATATTAATTATTTGTAAAATTTACATAAAATTCCAACTTTTAACTATAAAAAGTAGGTAAATTTTACCTATACAAGGGCAAAATCAAAAAATCTTTTTAGAAAGTCGAAATTAAATTATAATTTTTATGATAAAAAAATATAATTTTATCATTTTAATAGATTATATCTTTATAATTTTAAAAAAATTAAATTTATTTATATTTTAAAAGAATTAAAATATAATTTTAATTTTACTAAATTAAAATTTTAAAATTTAAAACTTCATACGGAAATTTTTACCATACACTACTAATTCTTAAACGTAACAAAAATGTTTGGTTTTTTATTACCAAATATGGTGGACCACACAATCTTGACTATTTAGGATGCCCAATTACTTTAGAGGCATGTTTGTTATGAATTTTAGTACAACAAAGGTGGGAAATGCTTGTACCACGTGGGTGTTATAAAACACCTATTCACCAAAAAAAAATCCCTTTTCTTTCGTAAATTATAGAAATGAGTTGTTTTTTAAAAAATGACAAGAATGGTACATTTTTACTAAAACGTGTTGAACTGACATTATTTTTAGGGGATATGTAAAAAGATACGTCCAGCTCATCACTTTTTTTTCTGTTGTCAAGTAAAACACGTTAACGTGAAAATGCTTTTCAAAAAATGTCCACATGGGCACGCTTTTACCAATCTTTATTCCGTGGGCCCCACATAGCCAATACACCCCTAATCGGTGGGCCCCACTAATCTCTCTTTATTCCGTCGTTTGGTTCAATGTATTGCTAATACGCGTGTAATACATTACTTTTCTAATCGGTGAAAACCACCGATTTCTAATCCCTCTCTTTTGCCCAGATTAGATGCCTCTTCAGTTTCCCCTCCCTGTTTTACCCTCTGCCTCAACCCGAGTCCAACTCCATTTTCTTCTTCACTTTCAACCCAGATCAAATCTGCCTCTATTTCTAAAACTAAAGAGAACCCTTTTTCTTCTTCACCATCTTTCATCTTTGTATCAATCTTTTCCCTTTCGATTTTCTTAAATTCTGTGGTTTCAATCTTTGATGCTTTCAGTTCAAAAGATCGGGTGGGGACGGTGCTCCAGTTACAAGTGCTCTCACTTGCTCTGCTCTTCTTGCTTTACTCTGCTTTGGGTCTTTTAAATAATAAGAAAGGTTCATACTTTTGGCATGATCCTGTTCTTGAATTAGTTCTGCTTTTAGCTTTTGTTGAAGAATTTTTGTTGTATTACTTGCAAAGAAAGGATACAAGTGGGATTGAGAATAGATATTTTGATCTTTTATGTGTTCCCATAGCAATTTGTGTGGTTTCAACAATGTTAGAATTGAGATCTAACAGGTCCATTTACTCGAAATCGGTACGAGGTATTGGGTTGATTTTACACGGAACATGGTTTGTGCAAATGGGATTTTCATTTTACACTAATTTGATGGTTCATGGATGTAGCTTACATGAAAAAAGTAGAGGGAATTATACTATTAAATGCAGAAGTCACCCTGATTATCATAGAGCAAGGTTTATTGCCACATTGCAATTCAATTGCCATCTTGCTTTGCTTGTGGTTCTGGTTGTTGGGATGTTATCGCTTATTGGCAAAAGAAACGGTGTTGTTGTTGGTGCTTCAGGGGATGGTTTGCGGTATAAGCCATTAGGGGCTGAAATACAGCTAATGGATAGTAATGGGGGGAATTTCACTTTGGATTCCGATGATGATCTCGATAGTGGGATTAAAGAAGAAGATGGTTTGGTGAAAGAGAAGTCGGCTGTTGTGGAATTGGGTGGTAATGGCCATGCTTCACATGTCAGAGGTAAACATTTAGTGGTTTCTTTCGGATAGCTGGCTGAAAAGCATTGTAATTTTATTCTTTTGTAATGATATTAGTTAATAAGTGATGATTGACTTTGCATAAACTAAAATATACCCGTTTGTTTGTTGTTTTGGTCAATGAGATTTGAGTTCTATTTCGTGTTCTATCTGATTTTGATTCTCGTATGTTAATGCAGTTTTCGAGTTTAAAAATTGTATTGAGTGGTTGCCTATATCATAGTATTTGACATGATTGTAATTCCTTTGGATAGTTGAACCTTTTCCAATATCTAGTCATACTTTGGATAGTTAAATGGCATTCGGCACTTGTATATATTTGGAGAGTCATACTTCATAGTTCATGCCCATATTTGAATGATGTTTATATTTTAAAAACTTCTAAATAATGTTTATTTTGCACTGGTTTGTCATACTGGTCGGGTATTTGTTCTATTCTCATTTCCTGACAATTAAGTATTTAAGTCGTATCTGCTCTCAGTAGGATGGCTATCTTATGTAGAACAAATCGGGATGCTCATCTTGCAGTTCTTTTTCTTTTCCCTCTATATTCCACTATTCTTTTATTTCCAAATAAATGGCATTTACTTTGTTGCAATTAACTCGCAGATAACTAAGCAAATTCAGGCTGTTAACGAGGTTTACAAGTTTCACAATCTTCCCGAGTTCTATAAGGGTTGTGCCGTTATAATTAATTGCCAAGTCTAATCAATACTTCATAAAATGCAGAGCAATGATCTTATTCTTTGACATTGACCCAAATACCCAACAGGTATGCTATGCCTTTACTTTCTACATCATTACATTTCTAACAAAGAAATTGTTTGGGATTAAGCTTTGGGTTGTGTTGGCTATCACTAGAGCTTCTGGATTGTTAAAGCAATTGCTGGTTTTGATTAATTACATCTATGGTCTGTCCAATAGGAGGATTGAATTGCTTTGCACGTCATCAAGGTCTTTTCTTTTAGAGTTTCTAGTTTGCTTGAGCTTAAAATGTGGATGTGTTTTAGTAGCATTTTGTCTTTATATGTTTCTTACAAAAGTTCCTCTTATGTGCCTTTTATTTTTGTGAATCATGAGGATATTGATGGAACTTGAGCTTCAGTTTAGGTTTCTGGATTGGAGTGTTTCTCCTTGTATTAGGGCTGTTAATACCACCCTGTGTTCATCTCAAAGCTAAAGATACGAGGTGTCAAACTACATTTCTTTCTACTTTCATTTAAATGGGGCCTGCTTGCTACTGCTGCCATTACTGTATTGAAAACCTTGTTTCTATAGGAAGTCTCCAATGATACCGTAATGTTGTTACTGACTATTATTGCAGTGAGTGTTGGAGCATTTCGGAATTAGTTCGTTTGATTAGTGCTTTTTTTTTGCCTCATATTTTGTGCAGATAGCTGTTCTGACTTGCTTGAGCATCATATGTTTCATGTATGTTGAGTGCATTCGTTCAGTCCCTATATTGTGAGCCAAAAATTGGAGGTTATGCTATTTCACTGCTGCTGCTGTTGGCGCTGCTAACTATGAATTCTATTTTTATCTTGAAAACAGGTTGTGGTGGTTGATCCAGAGGCGTATACCTATGACGATGAGGTGCTAAAGAAAGCTGAAGCTATGGGCAAGCCAGGTCTTGTGGAGATATATGCCAAAGAAGACAGTTTCATCTTTACAGTTGAATCCACTGGTGCGATCAAAGCTTCTCAGTTGGTTCTTAATGCTATAGAAATCTTGAAACAGAAGCTGGATGCAGTTCGCCTGTCTGAGGATACTGTGGAAGCTGATGATCAGTTTGGTGAACTAGGTGCCCATATGCAAGGAGGATGATCTGCTTGTAATTAAGAACTAGCCATTGACATTTGTTGGTTTCAGAAAAGGCGTGTTTACATCTAACTAACTACCTTTTGTTTAAAACTCTTGAGATATTTTGGGTAGAACAGACTACTTGTTTTCCTCGATGAAAATTGTCAGCTATATGCCATCTGTTTTAAACTTAAAAGCCAGCAAAGCATGGACTGGCAAATCTTACTTGTTTTGAACCGATACAGTTGAAACTAAATTTTACTTAATTTATGTAAATCTTGGCGGTCCAAGAATTCTCTTATCAACTTAAACATGAAACAAGCCAAAATAATACAATGACACGTTTAATAATCGTCTTCCTTGGCACGTATGTTTGGAACTCGGATTGAGTGTTTATGCAGATTATAATTCTCAAGTTATATTTTGATTTTAGTAAATTCATATAAGAACATTTTATTATTAAGAATTTTATGAAATTATATATCATTATTAAATTATATTTAATATTAATTATTTTAAATTGTATAAATTCATATAAGAAAATTTATTATCAAGAATTTTATGAAATTATATATTATTATTAAATTATATGTAATAATAATTATTTTAAATTATACAAATTCATATAAGATAATTTATTAGTTATAATTATTTTAAATTTTATTAAATCATATATTTTAATTAAAATATATTTAATATTAATTATTTCAAATTATCTTTTATAGTATCATATATTATGATTTGAGTAAATTCATATAAGAATATTAATTATTAAGAATTTTATTAAATTATATATTTTAATTATAATATATTTAATAATAATTATGTTAATTTATATTTTATAGTATCATATATTATGATTTGAGTAAATTCATATAAGAATATTGATTATTAAGAATTTTATTAAATTATATATTTTAATTAAAATATATTTAATAATAATTATGTTTAAATATGATTAAATTATTTATTATTGATAATAATAATATTATTAAAATTTAAATAACAATAACAATAATCATTTACCAAAACAAATTTATGCTAAGGGTATTCTAGTCATTTTAGTTTTTTCCATTATGCTATTACACCTCTATTCCATTCAACCAAACACAAGATTACTATTACGCCTCTATTCCATTACATTCAACCAAACAGTTGATTTGCTATTACACATCTATTCCATTACACCTCTATTTCATTACACCTCTAATCCAATACACCTCTAATCCAATACAGTGAACCAAACGTGCCATAAATTTTTTAATGATATTAGAATGGCAACCTTCATTATAGCCTACGTGTATTTTATTTTGATATGACACTATTATTTTATATATGTCAATAAATAATTTAAAATTTAAAATATATATAATTGAAAAAATTACCATGCATGCTTTAATATTTTAAATTTTAATATTTTCATTAAAAAATAATAAAATTAATCATCACATTAGATTTTTTTTATATAAAAGTTAAATGTAAAATTTGCTAAAAAAAATTTAAAGGTTAAATTGATAAAGAAATATAAAACATTAAGAACAAAATTTGTAATTATGCCTAAAAGAACCAGAAAAACGTTGATGAGCTTTAATGATTTCCATACACCTTAAGTTCCACCTTCCCCACTGCAGTTTCAGTCGTTTTTCTTTGTATGGCATAATGACTTTACACTTCAACTTTATAATTATTCATTCATTTATTTTAGTTTTAGTTTTTACCTTTGCTTTTTTTTTAAAAAAATTATTCAAAATAGATTGAAAAGTTAATGTTTTTAATTTTGCTTATATATGTACGTTGATTGTCATGTAGATGACATATTATCAATTAATTAATTTTTAAAATTTTTAAAATTTTTAAAATTTAAAAATAATTAAAAATTATTTTTTTAAAATTAAAAATTATTGGAAAGGTAAAAAAAAGTATAAAAAATGTTTTTAAATATTTTTAAAATTTTAAAAAGTTAATTAAATGTTGGCATATCATCTACGTGATCCACGTGTATGCTACGTCAGTTAGGGGTGAGCAAAATTCGATCCGATTCGAAAAACTCAATAAAAAATTTAAATTTTGAATTAAATAGTTTGAGTTATTTGAGTTAATCAAGTTATTCGGATCAACTCAAATAAAAAATTAAGTTTTTCGGTTAAACTCGAATATGAATTACACAATTCGAATTATCCGAAAATTCGAATAAGAAAAGACAAAACTATGTCGATCTGATAAATGTTTACTTTTTTAAAAGTTAAAATTCAAAATAATTAAGTTAAAAGGCAAAACTATGTCGTTTTGATAAATGTTTACCCATTAAGTTAAAAGGCAAAATCATTATATTATTCATGTAGTTAAATAATTTTATATTTCGTCTACTAGTTAAATAATTGGTCCATCTAAACGCAACATTAAGTATAAATAATAGGATTCATTCGACTCTATTTGACTTGAATTTTTTTTACTCGATTTGATTCGATTTGAAAAAAATTCAAATTAAGTTCAGTTGCTAAAATAGAATTTGTCAACTCGACTAACTCGAAATTTTTTTACTCGACTTGATCAAATACTCACCCTTAAAAACATTAAATTTTCTATTCATTTTTTGGTGATTTGACAAAAAATCAAGAATAAAAGCTAAAAACATTTACTATATGTGCACAAACCCCTTCCTCACGAAGGACGAACAAAAAATAAGAGATTGAAATTGATATTGATATTTTTATTAAGTTTAATGATTTTAATTAATTAAATCAATTGATATGATATTCTTTTTTTAATGATAATTATCATTCAGGATTAATATGTATTTTTACGTAATTAAGGGTAGGGGTAAAACCATAAATTTTTTTTAGAGAGGGTCGAAATGAAATTTAATTTTTAATAGTCTATATCTTAATAATTTTTAAAGGATTAAATTAAATTTTTATAATTTTAGGGGACTAAAATACAATTTTACATTTATTAATTTAAAATTTTAAAAAAAAATTTAAACAACCAAGACAATAATTTTCTATTTTAGGGTCCTAAATTCGCCTCTCATTAAGGGTATAATTAATCTATTAAATCCACAATGAGTCTAAGCCAAATTTATCATCATTTGATGTCAATGTCAACTTTTTGGTACATTTTGCTGTCCGTGTCACCAACCCAGCATTGAAGAAATACTATTGTAATTAAATGGGATAATTCATTAAAGGCCCCTGTACTTTAGATTTTATTCTAATGTGATACCTATGTCTTCAAAATGTTAGGAAGTGACTGTTTAATCTAAATAATTCTTTTTCCCTAATTATAGTGGATTAAAATGGATAAATTTGTTGTATAAGAAGTTGAGATTAAAACAATTATTAGATAATGATTTTTATGGCCTTTTCAAGGTTAAATGATTTATGAATCATTTGGGAGCGATATTAGATACATCATATAAAAGCATTACAATACGATAGATGATTGTTTGAGGTGCTTGAATATTTGGTGTTATTTCTAACTAGCTTGTATGTCTTAACACCATGTTTGGTTGGGTGTATTGGCTATGCCAATACACCCCTAATCGGTGGGCCCCACTTAAGCTCCCTTTATTCCGTTGTTTGGTTCATGGTAATGCTATTACGGGTGTAATCCATTACTGCCCTAATCGGTGAAATCCACCGATTTGTAATACAGCCCTTTTGCTCAAATTAGGTGCTGCATCCAAATCCCTCCCTGTTTTACCCTCCCAATTGGCTTCCCCATTCCGTCGCCTCTTCTTTCGTTCTACCTTCGTTCTACCTTTGCCTCCCGATTGGCTTCCCCATTCCTTCGCCTCTTCCTCTGTCTCTCAACCTCTTCTTTTCTTTTTCTTTACAACCAGTCACTCTTTCGTTTTGCCTTCTCAACCAGTCGACCTTTTTCTTTTCTTTTTCTCTGTGTCACTCCTTCGATTGCTCTCAATTGATGGGTTTCCAGGTTACTGCTACTGAAAGGTAAAGGTTTCTAACTCTCTTTTGCTCTCAATTATCCTGTAATTGTTCTAACTCTCTTCTTCTCTCTGTACTGAGTTTTAATGGCTATCTTGTTAGTGTCTTCTTCATTGCACTTTCAGGGCCTGATCATATAAACTTCATCAAAACACGGAATCTTTTGTTTCTTCTTCTCTTTTGCTGGAGTTTTTGCTTTAATTTTCGGTAAAAATTTCTTACTAATCTTTGATTTTGGTTGTTTTCTCATTGGTTGATCTTTACTGCCCTCATGGAATCAAAGACCTGAAAGTTTAAAGGGAATTTTCCTTACTTTCTTGATAAAATTCAATTTAAAACATTCCAATAGTTTTTTCCACCTTGTGATTGGTAATTTTCCACTTCTTAATTCTTTTTGAATAATTGAGTTATCTACTTCGTTATTAGATGATTATTGTTATGATTATTTGAAGAACAGCAACTTGTGTACATGGAGTTTATTTTGTTCTAATTGTGTGACAGGTTTTCGATGCTTAGTTGCATGTTAAACAGAAATCCAGAATGATCCTATCAATGCAAGAAAAGTCACAGTTTATTCCAATTTCCAATCATTTTTTTCTTTTTCTATGTGTGTTTTTATCTTGTTAGGATTAGACTTGCTTATATTCATTTTCGTTCAGTATGTTGTTTTTGCTATTAGATTTTCATTTTTCTGGATTGTTCTTTTAAAAAATGAATGATTTTGCCTAGTAATCTAATTTAATTTGTATTTTTATGTTATGGGGGGCTAAAATGATTAGTATTCTTCTCCAGCAAAGAGAATGAAGCCAGAGGTTTCTTCGTTGAATCCCTGTGCAGCATCATACATACCACTTGCCAAAAGGGAGGGTTCCATAGCTAAAGATATTAAGGCTGGAAATGAGTCTGCTTGGTTTGATCCTTCCTCACGTAGCAATGCTTCACTTGAATCTGCAATCCCTGGCATTGGAAACCACCTGGTTGCACTAAAAAGCGACCCTGGTCATGGTTCTTTGATGCAAAATCAGGGTGAAATGAGTGGCGAGCAGATTATGGATGAGGAATTCGACATGGATTTGGAGTATCTTCGCATGATGTTCCCTGGTTTGTCCAATGACTCTGTTCTGGATGTCTACATGGCTAATAATGGAGACTTAGAAGCCACTATTGACATGCTGAACCAACTTGAGGTAAATTTTGCCTATCTTTATTTTATAATTTATATAACTTGATTGTCTGAGTGGTCTTGCTGGATTCGTTTTCTATATTATTTTCATCTCGAATGTTTCCTATATTATTAGCTCCTCTTACTGTTCCATCCTGCAGATTTCCAAGTGTCCCTCTATGAAAGTGCTAGTAGTGAAGTAATTGAATTTATGAATAATTTTCTGATGTTGTGGGTAACATATTTCACTTGTTTTTAACTGTATGACATCAAAGAGTTAAGGATGTTAGTCTGCATTCAGGCCTATTTCAGCATAACCATGGTTTTTCTTCATTTGTTTTAATCCTCCCTGTGCAAATGATAGAGATTTTTCCACCTGTTTTTGTCTCCCACCTTTTGAACTTTCATATGATTTTATACATTGATTTATGTCAATGATTTCCCCACATATTTTGTTCTTATGGATCGTATACCTTCAGATGCTTTTATTGTTTTTATTCACCTCACTTTCAGTTGAATATATTATAACTGAGGGTTGTGTAATGTTATCTTGTTCATATAAATTTGTTTGGAAATTTACCTATTCTATAATGCCATTAATAATGTATGCTAATTTGAATATTGGGGATAGGATGTTTTCCTCATGCTGCTTGCTTCTTGTTTACTCATTGTACGGCAAGTTCTTTCTTTGGTTTCATTGGAAGTGATTTCTGGAGTATTTGTGATTTTGATTCTTGAATTAGTTTATGGTTGGGATTAAAAAATGCACCTTTTTGCCCTTATTTCAGTATTCATGTACATTGGATAGTTCTCTTTGTTAGATGTACACTGTTGAGTCCTCTGACACTCTTCCCGACACATTGGATATCGGTGATATCTCTGAATTTATCTCTTCAGCAAACTATGGTACTCTTAAACTGAAGAATGTGGCAGGTGAAACCGGCGCGTCTTCATCAGGCTCTACAGAATCAGCTGTTACCTCCTGACTGACATAATCAAAGGGGTTTCAGTGTTTCTAGTTGTAGTTGTATCTCTCAGTGGATAAGAAGTGTACACAAGTAGGGTTCTTCTTCAAGGTTGAGAAATGTAGTACTTTGCTTTTAACACTTGAAGGGTTTAACATTGGATGTGTAGTTGTATGCTGTAACATTTGTTTGGTCGCTCAACTTTTTCTACATTTGTTTGGCGATGGAAGAGTATTTGTTTTGTTTATGCCTTTGCTGGGGGTTCATTTTCTCTATATAATATAATAACTTATATTAGAAGTAAAATTGTATTTTGCTTTCTACTAAAAGAATGGGCAAATTAGTTCGTGTACGTAAGATTAAAGAGCAAACTAATCTTTTTGTTAAAAATTTCATCCATTTTTATAATTAAAACCGGTCTTTATATGTCGGCATGAGGTACACATGGTACATTACATGTAATTGTCTGATTATTTTTATTGTTAACAATTGATCTTTTTACATAGTTTGTGATATATGCACAAATGAGGTGAAATTTATTAAATTTTATTCACCGAATCTATCAATTTTCAAATTTGGAAAATCAGTCGACTTGCAACGACTTTTTGGATAGGATCAAACATTCTTGGATTGAGATATTTTCATAGTGTTTGGAGATCTCTTAATATAAGAATATTAATTATTAAGAATTTTATTAAATTATATATTTTAATTATAATATATTTAATAATAATTATGTTTAAATATGATTAAAATATTTATTATTGATATTAATAATCTTATTAAAATTTAAATAACAATAACATTAATAATTTACCAAAACAAATTTCTGCTAATTATTAAGAATTTTATTAAATTATATATTTTAATTAAAATATATTTAAAAATAATTATTTTTAAATATGATTAAATTATTTATTATTGATAATAATAATCTTATTAAAATTTAAATAATAATAACAATAATCATTTACCAAAACAAATTTATGCTAAGGGTATTCTAGTCATTTTAGTTTTTTCCATTATGTTATTACACCTCTATTCCATTCAACCAAACACAAGATTACTATTACGCCTCTATTCCATTACATTCAACCAAACAGTTGATTTGCTATTACACCTCTAATCCAATACACCTCTAATCCAATATAGCTCTAATCCAATACACCTCTAATCCAATACAGCGAACCAAACGCACCCTAAGTGATTTGTGGACTTTGAGTCTAGGAAATGGCAGTATTTTTTAATCATATAATTACATGTCATAATAAATATTAATCCATCTTAATTTTATATGATGCATTGGTCATTTTAGGGTGGGTTTGGATGGACAATGGGGTGCAGTGCGTTTGGCTTACTTTTTGTCTCACCCTACAATATCACTACAGTATCTAATCTCACCGCAAAGTCTCACGCTACAGTATCTAATCTCACTGTCACCATTATTTTTACACTAATCGCAGGTAAACGCATCACACATCCAAACTCACCCTTACAAAGTCAAGGAGTGGTATGTAATGATTGACTCATACATTTTAACTTTATTGTTATTATAAAAGAGTTATATAGGTAGTTAAAATTTTTTTAGAAGAAAAAAATATTTTTTATGAAAAAATTTCAGTCGTGAAAACATTTATGTTGTATTTGTTTCGTCAAATACAATTTTCAAAAAATCGAGTTAAGGAAAATTTATCTAATGGAAAATGTTTTATGTAAAATCAACCAAACACCCGAAAATCATTCTCCAAAAGCAGTTTTCAGTATATCAAACAAGCCCTTAGACTTTGTGTGCTGAATTGAGTTCGATTATTGTCAAATATTGGTGGAAACATGATTAAGATTCGCTGGCGGTATTAGCGGTCTTTGTGTTGTTTGAAGGCTCTAGGTGGAATGGGGTTTCGTATTATAAAAGAATTTTTTGGGTATAATTAAGGTATTCTCCGTGACCATTTTTATGGTCCATGAAGACTAATCTTTTTAAGAATCTCTTTTTGCCCCATTAATAATATCGTCTCCAAAGTTCGAACTCGTGTTCTTCCCTTTAGAGTACAATGTGCCTTGCTCTGTAGGTTGTGTTTTACAAGCCAAATACTTTACCATGTATGGTTCTATGAGTTTGGACCCATCGCTTACATGACGTAGGGTGGTCTCTATTGGAAAATAAGTGATGGTGCTTATGTACTAGTGTAGGATCATCCATTGATCCATAGTGCTAGTATCACTAGATTACAACAATGCAAAGTTTTGAATGGTATAGTTGTTTATGTACACTATCTATTTTGTTCGAACATTGCTACTCGTTGTTAGGGTTCTCATTTCTTGCGTTAGATTTTTGGTTATACAATTGCCCCAATCATTCTTACTATCCCTTTGCGTCAAGTTGAATATGGTGATATGTTAGACCGGGGCTTACATATTGCAAGTTACTCTGGGAAATGCGACACATCTATTGGTGATGGAGCATCTTTGGGTTGAGGCACCCCTTTCTTTGCTTCTTTCAACCCTAGATCTACCTTGTAAATTTGTTGCATTTATTTTATAACTAATTTTTTTTATTCGTTGCGTGTTAGTAACTATAATTGGTAGTTGAGTTAGATAAGAATGGTAGTTTTCTATTAGATTAGTTGTTATAATATGTTCTAATTAGTTTGTTCAGTTAGAGGTTAATTGAAGAAGGTTAGCTAGGATTCTTGTTAGTGCTAATCATTCTTCAACACTCTAGTCTTTTTCTATAAATATGAGGCTCGTCCCTATTTTGGGTTTAAGTAGACCAATTCTTTTTACTTTCTTCTTAAGTTTTATCCTTTGTTATTGGAGTGTTGTGTTCTTTTTGTTGGAAAAACGGGTTTGAAAAATGTAGTAGAAAATAAATTTAGGGAAAACAGAGTTTTAATTTTTTTTCCAAAACAAGATATTGATCGTGATATCTAAAAGTAAGAAACATTTAATCAAAATTGTACATTTTTTATTTGTCGAGGATGAGTGCTACGAGTAGTCTTCTCCGTTATTCTCAAGCTCACATCTACCGAGTGTGGGTCAGTTTCGAATCAGAAAATTTTTCACAAATACCAGTGAGGTAATTTCGTAATTTTTATAAAATTTTGGGTCAAGTTATAAATCAAAAAAATATCTCTAGAAATTTTCTGGAATAATTTTTTCAGAGAATTTTCTCTTTACAATTTTCTCTTGAATTCAAGTGTGTGAAAATAATGACCCAAGACTCTCTTTATATGAGGAGAGTTTAGAGAGTTCAACTATAATTAAACTTAATCAATTTAATATTAAATTAATATACTACTATTAAGATAAATATTAAATTAAATTAAATATTAAACTATTAAAATAATATTATTTTTGGAATAATTAATCTAAAATCTATTTCTTTGGTAGAGTCCCAATAGGAGTATAACTCTTTCATTGCTCAACCACCAAAGACCAACTGCCGCCGATGCAGCCGCCAACACTGCTGTGTCCAACGATGCAAATGCGACACCTTTATGGCACCTCGAGCCGGTTCGGTCTGGTTCAGCGACGACCCGATTGGTTCGATCTAGCCACTGGTTGGACCGTCGGCCTAATTTCACATACCATGCCCGATTCAACTAGTTTTTAGGTATTGGTCTTAGTTTTGGGCTCTTGAGCCCAATTTAAGATCTCAGGTCCAATTTTCAAGTTCAATTACTCACTGGAGCAATTGTCTGACTTGAAAATTAATTTATAAAAATATCATATTAATTTTAATTAATTTGATTAATTTAATTTTACTTTATCAAAATTAATTTTTCCAAAAATCACTTAGATTTTCCAAATTAAATTTTCAAGAAAATTATTTAATCAAATTCTCTAGTTGAACAATTCTCATGATCACCTAATTGAATTTCGCATCGAATAAATCAACTTAATTAAATTATTTCCAAAGTCGTAGAATTTTCTTTTGATTCAAATGCAGTCTGATCAAACTTTTGTTGAGCTAACGGGGGGACCAATCGGACATATACAATTGGGCTCTAGTAATTTCAATTATGTCTAGAAGCATCGTTCCGATAATTCGCAATCACTTAATCATAGAGTTATTCCAGAAGAAATACCACGATTGAAAACTCCTTATTGTGTACTCTTTACGAAAGCAATTCATCCAACTACTTTGTCCAATGACCTCGTCATATGTGTGTTACCCTAATATGATATCCTTGATTCCTTTAAGTTAAATTCGTTCACTCAATACAATTATATTTTATCTCATTATCACCATTGTGTCTTCTTAATGATTAATATGGTCACTGTCAACAAATGATTATGATAAATTGCTCATTCAAGAACAAGCAACCCTTGGCCACGTTCCATATTTATCAATCCACACAATTCCAATGAGAGAATATCATTAACTCTTTAATTGAGTTGTGGATTCCACTGTTGCTAGTAAAGCCATGCCATACACAAGTCATGTACTCAACATATCGGCTATAGGCTCGATCATCTTTAGAGCATAAGCCTCCACTTATATCAAAACACATGAGTTGTATATGAATGGTTAGTGACTAACTCAGGATTTAGGTAAATCACACCATGAACGTCACAAGTGAATTAATTCACAAACGGATTCAAAATTAATTCATCTTGGGTTCAGTTCAATGTATCATTCTACCAATGAATACATCTAGGCCTCTACCTGTGGAGTTAACTACTCTGATAGCCGAGACTAGCCATCTCCCCAATTGGAATTGTAGAGAACATAATAATACTTCTTAGTATTTGAATCAAATGCTCACTTTGATTCTTTTATGGGATTACGGACTCATTTAGATTATCTACTGCAATAAGTTGTCTTTCTTGCAATGTAAATGTTCTTACAATGTCACTTATCTTTAATTAAACTTAGACAATCAATGAGCTAATATTTGCTTGTCACAATTTTGCCATGCATACAAAATATGAAAGACAAAAAATATAAAAGACATAATAGTGAAATGTGAAATTAACTTTATTTATTTATTCATCGTTCAAATAAATAGAAAATAGTTACATGTTTACTACAATATGGGCACATTCCCTAATGAAATTTAAAGCAGGTACTTCAATTATCTGGTTTTGCTTGGCCTTCCGTTGAGTTTCGACGGTGTGGTAGATACATCCCCTTCTTCATATCGTTTACTATTAGCGGACTTATTCATTGTTTGAGTCATCAACATTTTTTCTTACATGTGCGAACTTCTATGGTATAGGCCAAATTTCATCGCAACCAAACTTCCCTTACAACCAGTCGTGTTTATTTCCCACATCTTTAATCGTTTTTTAAATGAATTTAATTTTCCAATGTAAGTGCCCCCTTTTTTTCCCCATAGGTTCCAACCTTTAGTCTCCACCACTCTTGGCAGATTATTCATTCGGGGTAACCCCACATTTGAATTCTCTTCCTGATAGCCCCATGTAGTCTATCCGACGTGGTTTTCTCTATTCAAAAGTGTAACAGCCCGATTTTAGCTAAATTGAAACAGTAGTTTTGGAACCACAAATCCGATGTCAAAAAATTATTTTAATATTATTTTCGGTATTTAAAACGTGTTATTTGATATGTGTAAAAATTTCGTGAGCTAATTTTATCGATTGGTTGGTTAATTTGATAAAAAGGATTAAATCGCATAAAATGCAAAAGTTTCATTCTACTTGTTAAAGGTGTTTAATTGCTATGATTTAATAAATCAAGGGTCCTTATAATGTTATTAGTCCATGATTAGTGTAAGTGGACAATAATGGCCATCCATTATAAAACAAAGGTTATTATAGCAAATTGACAAATTAAGTTAATTAAAATATAGCAAAACATGAATTTGTGTTCATCTTCTTCCTTGATGACCTAATATCAAAGGAAAAAGAAAGTGTTTGAAGCTTTCTAAGTTTCAGCACACTCCTAGCTTGATTAAGGTACGATTTTAACTCGGTTTTAGATGATTTTTATATTTTTGTAATCGATACAGCTCAATCTAGCTAGCCCATACCTTTAATTTCAAAACTGTTAAAGGTTTTGAGAGTTTTCATTGTTGAATCTATGTGTTCTTTGATGTTTAATGTTGAAATATGAAAGCTTGATAATAGATTTTCATGTTTTGTAAAGTGATTTTTAATGAAAATGCATAATAGGAATTAAATTGTGAAATGTGCAAATTTTATGGTTGAAATGTGAAATAAATAAAATTTTTGGGCTTATAGGGACCTATAAATAATTCGGCCAAGCTTGGGTTTATTGAAATTATGTGAATTTTGTGTTTTGTGAAATAATGATTAAATTGTTAAAAGTGTGAAAGTTTAGGGGCTAATGTGCAAATAGGTCTAAATGTATGTTTTGGACTAAATTGAATGAATGGTTGATTAAATAAGTTAATTTTGAATTCACATAGATCAAGAAAGAAAGAATTTGGATTTAGATCAGGGGAAAAGCAAGGTTATCGAGTAGTCGACCCAATCCATCAATTCCGAATATGAGGTAAGTTCGTATGTGATGATTACATTATAAATGTATGTTAAAATACTTTAATATTGCATAAACTGTTAAAACGGGATTATGGATAATGTATGAATTATGGAAATGACTCTACAAATGCATTCGATGATAAAAATGAAAAGTGTTAAAGCCCAGCTAAACCTTAAGAATAGTTTTGGATACTATTGACATGTTAGTAAGTAATACGTTGAGTTGGCTTCGGGCTATGATTTTAGCACTTCGGCTGTGTATTTTACTGATTTGGCTTCAGGCCATGATGATTTGGCTTTGGGCCATGATAATAGTTCTTCGGATAAGTTACCTTGATTTGGCTACGGGCCATGGTATAAGTACTTATCGTACGAGACTCTTGAGTATCCGATTTCTATTTCGAATGGTTCAACGGGTAAATGAATGATGTGGTTAAGAAAGAAGCTAGTACGACGTGACACAAGTATGTGCAGAACCTATTCGAGTATTAAATAGTGAAAGTTCGATGAGTTTGTATTAGATCATGTTTTGATACATGAGAAAGGTTTGTAGTTAATGTGTATATGGTTTTGTCATGTGTAATTGGTTGATTTGCATTGATTCGATGAATTAAGTTATTCACCTACGAGCTTACTAAGCTATGAAGCTTATTTCGTGTTATTTTTCTATGTTTTATAGTGAATCAAGGCTAGCTCGGATCCGGGAGTCGTCAGGAACACCATCGCACTATCAAACATCTAAGTTGGTACTTTTTGAGTTAAGTTTTGAGTATATGACATGTATAGGGACTTTGATCATTCTGGTATATGTGAAGCTTATGAAGTTAGCCATTTAAAATGGCTTGTAAATGTATATGTTTTGGTTTGTATATATAGCCACGAGTGATGGCATATTTTGGTATGTTTTGGTATGAATGTGGTGATGGTTTTATACGCAAATGGTTAATTGATTTGTAAAGTATAAATGCTTGAGAAATACCTTGATAAGATATGATTTTAGATGTTGTGTTGGTTATTTATAGGGTAAGTTATGTATGTGTAAATTATGGTAAATGAGTCATATTGTTTGATATTGTTTTGGCATATATTTGGCTAAGTAAATGGCAGTGATTTGAGATTTGGAATAGATGAAATTATAATGGTATGAATTGTGCATTTGGTTGATGATTTTGGCTACCTAATTGTATGATGAATTTGTACCATTTACTCTTTTATAGGTATACTTGGTTGGATGACAAAATAACTTGGCAAATAGCCTATTTTTGTTAACTCGGGTAGAGACATGGGCGTGTCTACTGGCCGTGTGAGGTACACAGCCTGGGCACATGGGCGTGTGTGGCCAATTCAATTGGGCACACGGGCTGGCATACGAACGTGTGGTCGACCATGTGACCCAAGTCAGCATACTTTCCAGTTTTCACACGGCCTAGCACACGGGCGTGCCTGGAGCCATGTGAGGCACACGGCTTGTTCACATGGGCGTATGACCCCTGTATGGTCGAAATTTTTCTAAAGTTTTCAAAAATTTCATATGTTATCGGTTTAGTCCCGAACCACTTCTAAAGCATGTTTAAGGCCTCGTAGGCCCTTATAAGGGACAATGTGATTGTGTTGAATGATTTATAAGAATGAATGTTTTATGTTTGATAAATGTATGCTATATATTGTGAATTGATCGGTAATACCTTGTAACCCTACTCCGGCGACGGATATAGGTTAGGGGTGTTACAAAATGACCTCCTTTTAACAAGTTTCTAACAACATCTTCTAGTCAAGTTGTTACTAAATCATTGTTCTTAAGGAAACCTTGGCGAACTTCCCTATTCCTGGCTACATTTTTACCTGCTAACCTGTAACACCCCGTACCCGGGACCGTTGCCGGAGTCGGACACGAGGGGTTCACAGACTAAATTCACTTACTATCGCAGTCCATTTTAAAATTTTCCAGGCAGTTGGCTAACTGCGACACTGTCACCTTAAAAATCATATCTTGAGTTTCACAACTCTAAAATCAGTTTCGTAATTTTTCACTGAAACTAGACTCATATGCCCATCTACATATTTTTTTCTAGAATTTTTGGTCGGGCCAATTAGTACAGTTTATTAGTCAAATTCTCCCATGTTACAGGGATCGACTACACTGACCTTTGCGCCTTACGACTTGGATATCTCCCTGTACAGAGCTTCAATATTGATGCCGTTTGTTTCTATAGAAACTAGACTCAGAGAGGAATCTATAAATGCATGGCATCACTCCTAATTATCTCTGGTTAATTTATAATGAATTTCCAAAGTCGGAACAAGGAATCCAGAAACCGTTCTGGCTCTGTCCCACGAGAACCTGAATATCTCTTAACATACTGTCCATATGATCGTTTCGTTACTTTCCTATGAAAATAGATTCATCAAGGTTCGTTTACATAATTTATTCATTATTTAATTCCAATCCTACTATTTTTAGTGATTTTCCAAATCTACATCACTGCTGCTGTCAGCATCTGCCTTTAAGGTAGACTTTACCTATTTCATAGTTTCCATGATTCAACTAGCCCTTTTAGCATAAATAGCACAAATTATGATAGTGATTAACCATTCCATACCAAATGATTATAACATTATGCTCAAACATATATAAGCCATTTTCGCATGGCTATATACATTAACCAAAATATTCTTCCGCCACTAGTCTATTTTATACATGCCATAAGATAATCCAAAACATAGCAGTACCAAGCAGTGGATAGTGATAGTGTGACTAGTTGCTGACGATCCCCGAGCCTGTAGCTTCGCAATGAGATCTATAAAACAGAGGAAACAGAGTAAACGGAGTAAGCATTACAATGCTTAGTAAGTTTTAAGCAGGGTCAACAGATAACAATCAAATTATAACATAGTTGTTCGTATTTTTATTTCACTCTTCCTTCGGGCATACCATCCCTTTACCGAATATGCACATCTCATCATATACAATAGGCAGATAAACTTTCACATAAAAGTGAGCTCATGTGACATAGATACATCGTATGATTTCACATCGCCTCTCACACTGATCCGATGTCACATAATCATAGGAATAGTCTCATAGATTGCTCTCGTATGCATCACATAACTACCTTATGATTTAGTGCAAATCAAGCTCACATATAAACTTGGAGTACATACCTGTTTAACCTTTCGCATTGAATATATTTATAAGCATTTCTTATTACGAAGTCTTACCCGGACATAATCTCCACACGAAGTTATCGGGTCTTACCCGAACAAAATTCCTACACGTAGTCATCGGGTCTTTAGAGCTCGGATATAGTACGAGCACAAAGCTTACGGACATTAATCAGTGATAATATTCTCGCATAAAGCCTGCGGGGTTTTAACCCGGATATAGTACTGACACAAATGCCCTTCGGGACTTATCACATTTATGCACTTTCACATCCATCACGTTGGCCACTCGGCCCTGTCACATATATACACTTTCACATTCATCACATCGGCCACTAGGCCTTATCACATATATACAGTTTCACATTCATCACATCGGCTATTAGGCCTTATCACATATATACACTTTCACATTCATCACATCGGCTATTAGGCCTTATCACACATATACACTTTCACATTCATCACATCGGCTATTAGGCCTTATCACACATATACACTTTCACATTCATCACATCGGCTATTAGGCCTTATCACACATATACACTTTCACATTCATCACATCGGCTATTAGGCCTTATCACATATATATACACTTTCACATTCATCACATCGACCATTAGGCCTTATCACATATATACACTTTCTTGGCTGAATCTACATCTATCATTTTCCAATATCACAATTTAGAATTCACGTATGGGTTTAATCAATAGCTTGTGAGCAACTAAAACAAGTTTATCAAGGTTCACAACATAATCTCAAATTCAGCACAAGCTATTTTTCCTGAGCAATAGTCACTAAATTATTTATAACTGGAGCTAAAAAACTCCAAATCACTTTCCGTTAATTTTTCCTGAATATAGACTCGTATATCTTCCACCCATAAAATTTCCAGAATTTTAGGTTTGGCCAATCAATACCAGATTTTTCTTAAAGTTTCCCCTGTTTCACTGTTTGACTAATCTGACCACTCTTCACTACAAATCAAATTTCTCATTTTACAGAATTCAAAATGTGTTGTATTTGATTTCATTTGAAACTAGACTCATTAAGGAGTCTAATCATATAAATTTTATCTTATAACCATTTTTGTACAATTTATAATGATTTTCTAAAAACAGAACAGGGGATTTCGGAGTCATTCTGACACCGTCTCACACAACTTTAAATATCTCATTATCGGAAATTCCTTTGCTTACACGGTTTCTTTTATAAAAAACTAGACTCATTAAGCTTTAATTTCATGTCTCATTCAGCCTCTAATTCAAATCCATAAATTTATGGTGATTTTCTAAATTCACGTTACTGCTGCTGTCCTAAGCAGACTATTTCAAATTACCCTTAAATTCCCAAGCTCAAACACTTAAGAACTTACCATTTGAACTTACAACATATCATGGCCACATCATATCTTATTAAATCAACTCATCATGTCCTATTATAATTGAATTTACTCAACGTTTAATCACTTAAAACTTACCTCGGAAGTGGTCCACGACTAGATATCCACGGCTATTTGTTTACTTTCTCTTTTCCCCCATCCAACTTTGATCCTCTTTGCTCTTAAGCTTAAGTAAAACAATAGATTTGCTTAAGTACTTAACTAATATTATTCACTTAACAATCACATTTGGCAATCACATATCATTTAATCTACATCTAAAACAATAGATTTCAATATGTATCATATTTAATAAAACATGCCATGATTCGATTTCATGCTTATTTAATTTATATCTAATTCACATTCTAAATAAAAGTTTATCAAGCTTCCATCTTCATTTAACTATGTACCATTTAGAACTATCAATACTTTACACCCTTTAACAAATTATAATCAATTGCCAAATGCATCTTTGACAATTTAAACCACACAACTCAAATTCTTACAATTTAAGCTTAGAAATTTCTATTCATGTAAATTTTAGCAACATGGAGTCCATTAAACACTCCAAAATTCCATTTGAACAACAATTGTTCAACCTTCTAGCATAATTTCAATCTGGACAGCAAGCATTATTTAACATTCAAGCTGTTTTATTAGACCATCCTAATAGCTTAATTAACACCAATTTATAGCCCCTTGAACAATGAATTAAACCCATACGACTAGCAACAAAAACTAATATTTAACAACCATTGTTTTCTTTTATTTCAAACATGCAGCAGACCAATTCCTCCACATATTACAGCACATTCAAATCAGCATTTACATGCTGGAACAATTTGTTTTCAAGCTGGAGTTTCCAGCAGTCATTTATGCATTTAATTGTCACATTGTTACGTCACTACTAACAACTGAAACTTAGTAAGAATAACATAATATTTTAGCTATTAGACTCAATTTATCAACCCCTAATCGGCATGAAAATAGAACCATTAATTTGTTCAAATTTTGGACAGCATAACGAAGGCACAAAATTGGACAGTACTAATTTTTACAACTAATCAAAGAGCTTTTCTTTTCTACCACCCGCATCCATGCCTTCCAACCACAATCCATCATCATTTTTCTTTACAACAAAGTTAAAGATAGAGGGGAGCTTAGAAAACTTACCAACTTAGGATACAACTCTTAAACAAGCTAAATCCTTAGTTTCCTTCAACATGCAAACTGTCTCCATTTTTCTTTTTGTTGCAGCCCTCTTCCTCTTCTTCGATGGATTACCGAGTTACTAGAAATTTCAGCTACCTAACTAGCTAAAATCATAGTTTTTCCTCCTTCTAGCCATCTTCTAAGCCAAAAATTAAAGCAACCAAACTTTCTTCTTCCTCCCTCAAGTCACGGCAATAGGGGGAGCAAGGATGAGACAACTTTGTTTTCATCACCCCTCCCTTTTTATTACTTTATTACTAACCTTTTATTTTATTATTTCTAACATAAATCACTAACACAAAATGTTTATAATAGGCTTTAACCCATAGCATGGCCGGCCACTACTTGTCATAGGTGGAAATTTGACATGCAAGCCCATTATTTTCATAACATGCACTAATAGGTCCTTATAGATTAACCTATCACCTTTTAAAAGTGTCATACATAAGTCCTATTAATTAAATTCACATGCAATCGACTAAATCGAAGCTCAAAACTTTCACACATTTATCTTAGACAATAAATATCATGTTCAAATAATTTGGTTACTCGGTTTAGCGGTCCCGAAACCGCTTTCCGACTAGGGTCAAATTAGGGGTGTCACAACTCTCCCCCCTTTAGGGATTTTCGTCCCCGAAAATTTCCACCGATGCATAGTTTAGGATAACGTCCTCTTATTGAATTATATTCATATAAACATTAGCTCATCGATAGCAATTGTAATTCATTATTGATTTCGCATCGATCTATAAAATCATTTTCTTATCTTAAAACAAATACATAAACATTTCTACAGGTATGCACAAATATCTCATTTTCTTGATTTCATAAGCAATAATCACTTAACTTAATTCACAAGTGCATTTCAAACACATATTAAGCACATATTAACATGTATAATTCACATCATCAACCCACATTTTCATTCATGAATAAGCTGTAACCTAACCGAAAGTACACATATACTCAAACATCCCAATAAATATCCTTTATAACTTTATCACATCTCAATATTCAACTTAACTCATTTCCAAAAGAAAAGTCAACTTCCACGTACCTGAACATTTAGTTCATTTAGCACATTCAATCATAGTTAACGTTACCCGTATACAGTCGAATAGGCATAAAGCCTAATATAATACACTGGCATGAGATTTATTCTAGCGCATAACTCGTATATCCAAAATTATCAACATTCATCAAAAATTCTTTCAAACTTTCGAATGTCGAAACTTAATCAAAATAATTTCTTGAACAAGATTAACAAAATAGTGTCCATTCAGCAATAGCACATATAGCTCTTACAATGTCATATCCTAGATATGGTCTTACATATTCTCACATATCGAGCCGATGCCATGTCCCAGACATGGTCTTACACACTATCTCAAATCAATGCCTTCGTCCCAAACGAGGTCTTACATGAATTCCACTTCACACACTTAGTGCCCACTGACCGATCTCGCACTCATAGTGCTCGGTTAAAGGAATTCGCACACACACAGTGCCTCTAATCATTCACATACATAGTGCTCTTATTCATTCGTTAATACACATTGATATGACTTAACCAAGTCTATAAACATCATATATGTACATTTTTAAACATATCATCTCATTTAAATTTGAATTCGTATAGTAATGAGCACTTAAACTTTGCTCAAATTACCGGCACGAAGCCTACTAGGCACGAAGGCCCGAATACACGTCACCAACATGATTGCTCTTCGGGACTTAGCCCGGATTTAGTAACTCTCACCAATGCCTTCGGATCTTAGTCCGGATATGGTCACTTAGCACAAAGCCTTCGGGACTTAGCCCGGACATCATTCGAATAACCATGGACATTTAACAATAAATCATGACACATTCGTATTTCATTTTCATTAGCAAAACTCAAACACAAGACACTTATCATTCTTGCAATTTCGGCTCAATAGCCACACACAAAGAGCATGATTTTGATTTGCTTAAAACATGATCTAATCAAATCATAATTTAAGCTCTATTACTCAAGAACTTACCCCTTTCCGCTGTCCGAAATCGACTTGGTAAGGTCGCACCCTTAATATAAATAATTGATAGAAAATATATATATATAGTGGGTTCGCACACATAGTGCTTAATAATCAACCACGCACACTTAGTGCCATGTACTTTAAACTCGCACACTTAGTGCCATGCATTTCAAGCTCGCACACTTAGTGCCAATCTCACAACCGTGAACACTTATTGCCCGCACACTTAGTGCCAATCTCACAACCGTGAACACTTATTGCCCGCACACTTAGTGCTGAAAACCAACCACTCTATACGCTTCACTGCCTTTTTACATTCGACAATTTCGTCTCTACATACATATACACATATAGCAATACACATTAGTATATCATTTACATTACTTGAATACAAACACAACATGCTTATCGACCATTCAACTTCCAGTTCCATAGCCACATACAAAAATCACATTTATAGTCATAACACTCCTTCAAAATTGCATCACTTATACCCTTATAATTCAATCCAAATCGAAATTCAAATACGAGTACATGATACGTACCTGATCAACTTAATAATTCAGGCATATCTAAGTGAAGTTATATCGCAAATTCTCATAGTCAGAAGCTTGCTACAGCTCGATCGGGATCAAGATTCATTGCAACACAGCAAACACATTTTAATAGCCAAAAATCATCACACTATCATTTTATCACTTTATGGCATGTATAAATAGACTCACGCGAGCTACGTTAGTCTTAGAATCGACTAAACCGTAGCTCTGATACCAATAAAATTGTAACACCCCGTACCCGAGACCGTTGCCGGAGTCGGACACGAGGGGTTCACAGACTAAATTCGCTTACTATCGCAGTCCATTTTAAAATTTTCCAGGCAATTGGCTAACTGCGACACTGTCACCTTAAAAATCATATCTTGAGTTTCACAACTCGAAAATCAGTTTCGTAATTTTTCACCGAAACTAGACTCATATGCCCATCTACATATTTTTTCTAGAATTTTTGGTCAGGCCAATTAGTACAGTTTATTAGTCAAAGTCTCCCATGTTACAGGGATCGACTACACTGACCTTTGCGCCTTACGACTTGGATATCTCCCTGTACAGAGCTTCAATACTGATGCCGTTTGTTTCTATAGAAACTAGACTCAGAGAGGAATCTATAAATGCATGGCATGGCTCCTAATTATCTCTGGTTAATTTATAATGAATTTCCAAAGTCGGAACAGGGAATCCAGAAACTGTTCTGGCCCTGTCTCACGAGAACCTGAATATCTCTTAACATACTGTCCATATGATCGTTTCGTTACTTTCCTATGAAAATAGATTCATCAAGGTTCGTTTACATAATTTATTCATTATTTAATTCCAATCCTACTATTTTTAGTGATTTTCCAAATCTACATCACTGCTGCTGCCAGCATCTGCCTTTAAGGTAGACTTTACCTATTTCATAGTTTCCATGATTCAACTAGCCCTTTTAGCATAAATAGCACAAATTATGATAGTGATTAACCATTCCATACCAAATGATTATAACATTATGCTCAAACATATATAAGCCATTTTCGCCTGGCTATATACATTAACCAAAATATTCTTCCGCCACTAGTCTATTTTATACATGCCATAAGATAATCCAAAACATAGCAGTACCAAGCAGAGGGTAGTGATAGTGTGACTAGTTGCTGACAATCCCCGAGCCTGTAGCTTCGCAATGAGATCTATAAAACAGAAGAAACAGAGTAAACGGAGTAAGCATTACAATGCTTAGTAAGTTTTAAGCAGGGTCAACAGATAACAATCAAATTATAACATAGTTGATCGTATTTTTATTTCACTCTTCCTTCGGGCATACCATCCCTTTACCGAATATGCACATCTCATCATATACAATAGGCAGATAAACTTTCACATAAAAGTGAGCTCATGTGACATAGATACATCGTATGATTTCACATAGCCTCTCACACTGATCCGATGTCACATAATCATAGGAATAGTCTCATAGATTGCTCTCGTATGCATCACATAACTACCTTATGATTTAGTGCAAATCAAGCTCACATATAAACTTGGAGTACATACCTGTTTAACCTTTTGCATTGAATATATTTATAAGCAATTCTTATTACGAAGTCTTACCCGGACATAATCTCCACACGAAGTTATCGGGTCTTACCCGAACAAAATTCCCACACGTAGTCATCGGGTCTTTAGAGCTCGGATATAGTACGAGCACAAAGCTTACGGACATTAATCAGTGATAATATTCTCGCATAAAGCCTGTGGGGTTTTAACCCGGATATAGTACTGACACAAATGCCCTTCGGGACTTATCACATTTATGCACTTTCACATCCATCACGTTGGCCACTCGGCCCTGTCACATATATACACTTTCACATTCATCACATCGGCCACTAGGCCTTATCACATATATACACTTTCACATTCATCACATCGGCTATTAGGCCTTATCACACATATACACTTTCACATTCATCACATCGGCTATTAGGCCTTATCACACATATACACTTTCACATTCATCACATCGGCTATTAGGCCTTATCACATATATACACTTTCACATTCATCACATCGGCTATTAGGCCTTATCACACATATACACTTTCACATTCATCACATCGGCTATTAGGCCTTATCACATATATATACACTTTCACATTCATCACATCGACCATTAGGCCTTATCACATATATACACTTTCTTGGCTGAATCTACATCTATCATTTTCCAATATCACAATTTAGAATTCACGTATGGGTTTAATCAATAGCTTGTGAGCAACTAAAACAAGTTTATCAAGGTTCACAACATAATCTCAAATTCAGCACAAGCTGTTTTTCCTGAGCAATAGTCACTAAATTATTTATAACTAGAGCTAAAAAACTCCAAATCACTTTCCGTTAATTTTTCCTGAATATAGACTCGTATATCTTCCACCCATAAAATTTCCAGAATTTTAGGTTTGGCCAACCAATACCAGATTTTTCTTAAAGTTTCCCCTGTTTCACTGTTTGACTAATCTGACCACTCTTCACTACAAATCAAATTTCTCATTTTACAGAATTCAAAATGTGTTGTATTTGATTTCATTTGAAACTAGACTCATTAAGGAGTCTAATCATATAAATTTTATCTTATAACCATTTTTGTACAATTTATAATGATTTTCTAAAAACAGAACAGGGGATTTCGGAGTCATTCTGACACCGTCTCACACAACTTTAAATATCTCATTATCGGAAATTCCTTTGCTTACACGGTTTCTTTTATAAGAAACTAGACTCATTAAGCTTTAATTTCATGTCTCATTCAGCCTCTAATTCAAATCCATAAATTTATGGTGATTTTCTAAATTCACGTTACTGCTGCTGTCCTAAGCAGACTATTTCAAATTACCCTTAAATTCCCAAGCTCAAACACTTAAGAACTTACCATTTGAACTTACAACATATCATGGCCACATCATATCTTATTAAATCAACTCATCATGTCCTATTATAATTGAATTTACTCAACGTTTAATCACTTAAAACTTACCTCGGAAGTGGTCCACGACTAGATATCCACGGCTATTTGTTTACTTTCTCTTTTCCCCCATCCAACTTTGATCCTCTTTGCTCTTAAGCTTAAGTAAAACAATAGATTTGCTTAAGTACTTAACTAATATTATTCACTTAACAATCACATTTGGCAATCACATATCATTTAATCTACATCTAAAACAATAGATTTCAATATGTATCATATTTAATAAAACATGCCATGATTCGATTTCATGCTTATTTAATTTATATCTAATTCACATTCTAAATAAAAGTTTATCAAGCTTCCATCTTCATTTAACTATGTACCATTTAGAACTATCAATACTTTACACCCTTTAACAAATTATAATCAATTGCCAAATGCATCTTTGACAATTTAAACCACACAACTCAAATTCTTACAATTTAAGCTTAGAAATTTCTATTCATGTAAATTTTAGCAACATGGAGTCCATTAAACACTCCAAAATTCCATTTGAACAACAATTGTTCAACCTTCTAGCATAATTTCAATCTGGACAGCAAGCATTATTTAACATTCAGGCTGTTTTATTAGACCATCCTAATAGCTTAATTAACACCAATTTATAGCCCCTTGAACAATGAATTAAACCCATACGACTAGCAACAAAAACTAATATTTAACAACCATTGTTTTCTTTTATTTCAAACATGCAGCAGACCAATTCCTCCACATATTACAGCACATTCAAATCAGCATTTACATGCTGGAACAATTTGTTTTCAAGCTGGAGTTTCCAGCAGTCATTTATGCATTTGATTGTCACATTGTTACGTCACTACTAACAACTAAAACTTAGTAAGAATAACATAATATTTTAGCTATTAGACTCAATTTATCAACCCCTAATCGGCATGAAAATAGAACCATTAATTTGTTCAAATTTTGGACAGCATAACGAAGGCACAAAATTGGACAGTACTAATTTTTACAACTAATCAAAGAGCTTTTCTTTTCTACCACCCGCATCCATGCCTTCCAACCACAATCCATCATCATTTTTCTTTACAACAAAGTTAAAGATAGAGGGGAGCTTAGAAAACTTACCAACTTAGGATACAACTCTTAAACAAGCTAAATCCTTAGTTTCCTTCAACATGCAAACTGTCTCCATTTTTCTTTTTGTTGCAGCCCTCTTCCTTTTCTTCGATGGATTACCGAGTTACTAGAAATTTCAGCTACCTAACTAGCTAAAATCATAGTTTTTCCTCCTTCTAGCCATCTTCTAAGCCAAAAATTAAAGCAACCAAACTTTCTTCTTCCTCCCTCAAGTCACGGCAATAGGGGGAGCAAGGATGAGACAACTTTGTTTTCATCACCCCTCCCTTTTTATTACTTTATTACTAACCTTTTATTTTATTATTTCTAACATAAATCACTAACACAAAAATGTTTATAATAGGCTTTAACCCATAGCATGGCCGGCCACTACTTGTCATAGGTGGAAATTTGACATGCAAGCCCATTATTTTCATAACATGCACTAATAGGTCCTTATAGATTAACCTATCACCTTTTAAAAGTGCCACACATAAGTCCTATTAATTAAATTCACATGCAATCGACTAAATCGAAGCTCAAAACTTTCACACATTTATCTTAGACAATAAATATCATGTTCAAATAATTTGGTTACTCGGTTTAGTGGTCCCGAAACCGCTTTCCGACTAGGGTTAAATTAGGGGTGTCACATAACCCCTCAATAGCTTAGGTCCCACAAGATCTACATTACCTCGTTCCCGACCTGGGTCTATTCGCCAAACTTGTAATGTTATCTTCTCAGCCCGAACTTTGTGGCGAACTACACCTGATGCCATAACCGAGCCTTGGACTTCACCGTCTAACCTGTATTTAATGCCTCAACAGGTTACCCTGTGTTTATTTTCCCGATGGACTACCCTATGTTTATTGTCCCAACGGACTACCTATGATGTTGTAGCGTCTTTCAGTTAAGGTCTTATAGAATATAATCCCCTATTTAGTGTCCTGACGGACTATCAAAGGATGTCATAACGTTTTTCATCTATGGTCTTACTCATATTTATCGTCAATTCATCTTATGATGCTGTGGATTCTTTCAGTCATGGTCTTACACAAAAAAAATCGTGTTTAGTGTCTTGACGAAATATCAAAGGATGTCATAACATATTTCAGCTATGGTCTTACTCCATTTTTATGTATAGCCTTTGATTGGTCCTATGGCCCAGCCATGATTTTACTCTTCCCCTTTTTCATTCTATCCATTCCTCCGTTACACTGTCCTAACATTGATGCTCAAATATCACAGTGTCCTTTCCGCAAGGCCTGAAGCTTTACCATCACGTGTACACTTAGCAATAATGTCTTAATAATAAATTATACTATCAATAGTGTATTTGTAACAGCCTGATTTTGGGCCTAGTCGGAACAGTGGTTTCCGGACCACTATTCCGAGGCCAGAGAAAATTATTTGTATTATTTTTTGTGTTATAATATAATTTTATAAGTGCATGTAAATTTTGGTAAGTTAATTTTAGCGATTTTTAGTCCAATTTCGAAAAAAAAGACTAAATCGCGTAAAAGGTAAAAGTTGTATTTTAGTGCCTAAAGGTGTTAATAGACTAAAGAACTAAAATTGGAGGCCTTTAAAGGGCAATTGGACCCTTTTTAAGTGTGTGGCCGGCCAAGGGGAGACAAAATTTTTAAAAAAGCCAAAATTTATGGGATATTAGGTGACTTTTGACCAAATAGGTAATAAAATAAAAATAGGATGATATCATCCCTTTTTCATCTTCTCTCCACCGATTTTTCCAGCGAAAAAATGGGTTTTGAAAGCTTCATATTTTCAGCAACTTTGAGGCTTAGCAAGTAAGTGATTTTAATGTCTTTCTTGAAGATTTTTACATTTTTGTAACCCCTAAAGCATGAGCTTTCATAAGAGGGGACTATTGTGCAAAATGATGAAGAGTCTAGGGTTTGCCATGAGAGTAAATGTGTTGTTTGTTGTGTTTTTATGGAAGATTATGAGTTCTAGTTGTCTAATAAACAACTTTTGTGAAAGAAATTGCATGAAAACACCTTAAAAAGGGCTAGATTGCTAAGTTGTAAAATGAGTTGTAAATGTGTGAAATAGCTGAAATTATGAGTTGCTATAGTTATGAAAATGGTTCATCTAGACTCAAGGAGTAAAGAAATGTGATAAAAATTATTTTACGAGCCTAGAGGTAATTTGGTAATCTTGGTAAAATATAGGGGCAAAATTGTAAAAATAGCCCAAGTGTGTCAATGGACATTTGATTAGTACATTGTTTTAATAAGTTGAATGTGATGTTTTAGATGATGAAAATTGAGATTTGGACCTAGAACGGAAAGAAATCGATTAAGGGATAATTACGTCTTTTTTTTTTACCTTTGTGGTATTGAGGTAAGTTCGTATGTAAACAATACCATGTTATACATGTATTTAAATGTTATCATTACATGAATTGTACAAATATTAATGTGTATGTGATTAATAGAAATATGATAAGACAAAGCCTTAATAGACGAGGAAAAATCCCGTTTGAACATTTGGAATATAATAGGATACGAGTGACATGTCACTAGGAATTATGAGTCTAGATGACTAGCTCGAGAGTGAGCATTGAAATGTCATGAGATATGAGGTAGCTTTAGCTACAATTGAGGCACTTATGTGCAAAGGCTTTTCCGAGTATCCAATTAGTATTCCAAGTGTTCAACGGGTAATCCAAGGAAAGAGTTGATGATGGTCCCAATGAGGTAAGTCATTGGTGAGTATGCACTTGAGTTATGTTACGAGTTGTGCAAGTATGTATACTAAGCCTATGAGAATGCCTTGATATATGATGATCTATGATGCATAATATGTGTTCTTACCATGATGGATGAAATGATGTTGTATTAATTTTGTGAACAATGATCATGAATGAGTAACTTAGCCTTGACAGATTTGAGTTACTGCAGTAGTGTAACTTTGAAAATACACTAAAAATAATGGAAAATGAGTTAGAGGCAGAATAAAATATGGGATTAAATCTTAATGAGTCTATTTTTACATGAAAGAAACAGGGGTAGAAAAAGAATTCTATATTGTGTGATATTTGAATTCTTGTAAAACAGGGTCTGAATGAATTCGAGATCCCCTATTCTGATTTTATAAATTCATCATAAATTGTACAAAAATTATTAAGAGTCATACCTTACATGCATGGATTCCTTATTAAGTCTATTTTTACGGGAAACAAACGGCATGGTCATTGGAATTCTGTACAGGGATAAATTCAGTTTGTAGTGTACAGGGGTCAGAGTAGTCATACCCTGAAACATGGAATACTTTAACTAATAAATTGTACTAAATGGCTCGACCAAAAATTTTGAAAATTTTATAGAAGAAATATAAATGAGTCTAATTTCAGGGAAAATTTATGGAACTTAATTCAGAGTTTCGTAGCTCTAGATATAAATAATTTAGTGACTATTGTGCAGGAAGATAGCTTGTCGTAAACTTGAGAATATGTTGTAAACATTGATAAAACAAGTTAATGAGTTGCTTATTATTTTCATATGAACTTACTAAGCGAAAGCTTACCCCCTTCTTTTCCATGTTCTCTAGGGTTTCCAGGTCTATTCGGGTTGGAGTTCGTCGGAGATATTATCACACTGTCAAGCTAACGCTATTGGTGTAGTGATTTCAAGTACTTTGAGTCTATGGCATGTATAGGAGTTTAAATATTAGAGTATGTGATATGGCTTTGACCATATGTGTTGGCCTATTTTGATTATGGGATTATAAATTCATTTTAATTATTTGAGATTTCATGGCCCTGTTTAGTATAGAAGTGTTAGTAAAAGTTAGGTAGCACCTCGAACCCCGTCCCAGCGTCGGATGCAGGCGAGAGGTGTTACATTTAATGGTATCAGAGCTACGGTTTAGTCGATTCTAGGACTAACGTAGCACGTGTGAGTCTAGCTATACATGCCATAAAATGATAAAATGATAGTGTGATGATTTCTGATAGTTAAAATGTGTTTTTCATAATATAATGAATTCCAATCCCGATCAAGCTGTAGCAGATGGTATTGAGAGGATTGAAACATGCTTATGATGTGTCAAAATTGAGAAAGGTATGAATAGAAGTATGATATACATTTGAAGCATTGAAATGCAAAGTAATTTTGCTGAATGTGTTATGAAATAAATATGGAAAAGTATATTAGGATAATAGTGATGTATATTGTATGCATGAGAAGTTATATTTTGGTTCAGGATTTTATGTAAATGGGCGAAATATATACATATATATGTCATCTATTAGAGATGAATTGCTGTGTAATTTATGCTTTGTTAATGTTATATATGATGTTATGTTTTAAATATGTGAATGAGAACTTTGAAGAGAAAATAATGTATTTGGAATGAGCCTACATGTAAATGATATCTATAATATAATGTCAAGGTGTATATGATATGTATATATTGAAACGAAGTAAGTGAATTACAAATATGATATGCTATATGAAATGTATTAAAATGTGAATAAATATGCATGAAACTCAGTGATATGTATTCGGGCCTTCATGCCTAGTAGGCTTCGTGTCGGTGATGTGTATTCAGGCTTTCGTGCCTAGCAGGCTTCGTGCCGGTGATGTGTATTCGGGTCTTCGTGCCTAGCAGGCTTAATGCCGGTGATTCGAGCAAGGTTTAAGTGTTCATTACTATATGAATTCAAAGTTAAATGAAAGAATACGTTTAAAGTGTACATATATGATGTTTTATAGACTTGGTTAAGTCATTTCAATGTGTAATAATGAATGAATATGGGCATTATGTGTGCGAATGATTAGAGGCACTGTGTGTGCAAATTCCTTTAACCAAGCACTATGTGTGCGAGATCAGTAATTCAGGCACTGTGTGTGCGAACTCCTTTAACCGAGCACTATGTGTGCGAGATCAGTAATTGAGGCACTGTGTGTACGAGTTCTTCAACCGAGCACTATGTGTGCGAGATCGGTCAGTGGGCACTAAGTGTGTAAAATGAGATTCATGTAAGACCTCATCTGGGATGAAGGCATTGATTTGAGATGTTGTGTAAGACCATGTCTAGGACATGGCATCGACTCGATATGTGATAACATGTAAGAACATGGTTGGACTATAGCTTTAAGTAAACGACATACTCAGACAAGTACGACGCTCTTTAAATTGACAAATGTTAGGAAATAGAATTGAAGTTAGATGTTGAATTTTAATTAGATACTGATATTCGATATTTGAGTTTGAATTGGGGATTAATAGATATAAATTGACGATTGATTATTGTTTCGGCTGTAATTTTGTTATAAGTGGATACGTAAAAAAAATGGTGGATATGTTGTTAAGGAATGGATTTACGTTATATGTACACTTAAGTGCTTAGTTGAAAATGTGTTATGGATTTAGTCTATGAGATTCTCGGTATATGAAGTTATATGTGCTATTGCTTAATGGACACTATTTTGTTAATCTTGTTCAAGAAATTATTTTGATTAAGTCTCGACATTCAAAAGTTTGTAAGAATTTTTGATGAATGCTGATAATTTTGGATATACGAGTTATGCGCTAGAATAAATCTCATGCCAGTGTATTATATTAAGCTTTATGCCTAATCGACTATATACGGGTAACGTTAACTATGATTGAATGTGCTAAATGAACTAAATGTTCAGGTACGTGGAAGTTGACTTTTCTTTTGGAAATGAGTTAAGTTGAATATTGAGATGTGATAAAGTTATAAAAGATATTCATTGGGATGTTTGAGAATATGTGTACTTTCGGCCAGGTTACAGCTTATATATGAATGAAAATGTGGGTTATGAATATGTGAGTTGATGTTATGTATTATACATGTTAATATGTGATTTATATGTGTTTGAAATGCAAGTGTAAATTCAATTAAGTGATTATTACTTATGAAATCAAGAAAATGAGATGTATGTGTATACTTGTAGAAATGTTTATGTATTTGTTTTAAGATAAGAAAGTGATTTTGTAGATCGATGTGAAAGCAGTAATGAATTACAATTGTTATTGATGTGCTAATGTTTATATGGACATAATTCAATAAGAGGACTAACCTAGTCGCTACTAAGATTTTCGGGGACGAAAATCCCTAAAGGGGGGAAGAAATGTAACAGCCCGATTTTGGGCCTAGTCGGAACAGTGGTTTCGGGACCACTATTCCGAGGCCAGAGAAAATTATTTTAATATTATTTTATGTGTTATAATATAATTTTATAAGTGCATGTAAATTTTGGTAAGTTAATTTTAACGATTTCTAGTCCAATTTCGAAAAAAAGACTAAATCGCGTAGAAGGTAAAAGTTGTATTTTAGTGCCTAAAGGTGTTAATAGACTAGAGAACTAAAATTGGAGGCCTTTAAAGGGCAATTGGACCCTTTTTAAGTGTGTGGCCGGCCAAGGGGAGACAAAATTTTTAAAAAAGCCAAAATTTATGGGATATTAGGTGACTTTTGACCAAATAGGTAATAAAATAAAAATAGGATGATATCATCCCTTTTTCATCTTCTCTCCACCGATTTTTCCAGCCAAAAAATGGGTTTTGAAAGCTTCATATTTTCAGCAACTTTGAGGCTTAGCAAGTAAGTGATTTTAATGTCTTTCTTGAAGATTTTTACATTTTTGTAACCCCTAAAGCATGAGCTTTCATAAGAGGGGACTATTGTGCAAAATGATGAAGAGTCTAGGGTTTTGCCATGAGAGTAAATGTGTTGTTTGTTGTGTTTTTATGGAAGATTATGAGTTCTAGTTGTCTAATAAACAACTTTTGTGAAAGAAATTGCATGAAAACACCTTAAAAAGGGTTAGATTGCTAAGTTATAAAATGAGTTGTAAATGTGTGAAATAGTTGAAATTATGAGTTGCTATAGTTATGAAAATGGTTCATCTAGACTCAAGGAGTAAAGAAATGTGATAAAAATTATTTTACGAGCCTAGAGGTAATTTGGTAATCTTGGTAAAATATAGGGGCAAAGTTGTAAAAATATCCCAAGTGTGTCAATGGACATTTGATCAGTACATTGTTTTAAAAAGTTGAATGTGATGTTTTAGATGATGAAAATTGAGATTTGGACCTAGAACGGAAAGAAATCGATTAAGGGATAATTACGTCTTTTTTTTTTACCTTTGTGGTATTGAGGTAAGTTCGTATATAAACAATACCATGTTATACATGTATTTAAATGTTATCATTACATGAATTGTACAAATATTAATGTGTATGTGATTAATAGAAATATGATAAGACAAAGCCTTAATAGACGAGGAAAAATCCCGTTTGAACATTTGGAATATAATAGGATACGAGTGACATGTCACTAGGAATTATGAGTCTAGATGACTAGCTCGAGAGTGAGCATTGAAATGTCATGAGATATGAGGTAGCTTTAGCTACAATTGAGGCACTTATGTGTAAAGGCTTTTCCGAGTATCCAATTAGTATTCCAAGTGTTCAACGGGTAATCCAAGGAAAGAGTTGATGATGGTCCCAATGAGGTAAGTCATTGGTAAGTATGCACTTGAGTTATGTTACGAGTTGTGCAAGTATGTATACTAAGCCTATGAGAATGCCTCGATATATGATGATCTATGATGCATAATATGTGTTCTTACCATGATAGATGAAATGATGTATTAATTTTGTGAACAATGATCATGAATGAGTAACTTAGCCTTGACAGATTTGAGTTACTGCAGTAGTGTAACTTTGAAAATACACTAAAAATAGTGGAAAATGAGTTAGAGGCAGAATAAAATATGGAATTAAATCTTAATGAGTCTATTTTCACATGAAAGAAACAGGGGAAGAAAAATAATTCTATATTGTGTGATATTTGAATTCTTGTAAAATAGGGTCTGAATGAATTCGAGATCCCCTGTTATGATTTTATAAATTCACCATAAATTGTACAAAAATTATTAAGAGTCATACCTTACATGCATGGATTCCTTATTGAGTCTATTTTTACGGGAAACAAACGGCATGGTCATTGGAATTCTGTACAGGGATAAATTCGGTTTGTAGTGTACAGGGGTCAGAGTAGTCATACCCTGAAACATGGAATACTTTAACTAATAAACTGTACTAAATGGCTAGACAAAAAATTTTGAAAATTTTATGGAAGAAATATAAATGAGTCTAATTTTAGGGAAATTTTATGGAACTTAATTCGGAGTTTCGTAGCTCTAGATATAAATAATTTAGTGACTATTGTGCAGGAAGACAGCTTGTCATAAACTTGAGAATATGTTGTAAACATTAATAAAACAAGTTAATGAGTTGCTTATTGTTTTCATATGAAATTACCAAGCGAAAGCTTACCCCCTTCTTTTCCATGTTCTCTAGGGTTTCTAGGTCTGTTTGGGTTGGAGTTCGTCGGAGATATTATCACACTGTCAAGCTAACGCTATTGGTGTAGTGATTTCAAGTACTTTGAGTCTATGGCATGTATAGGAGTTTAAATATTAGAGTATGTGATATGGCTTTGACCATATGTGTTGGCCTATTTTGATTATGGGATTATAAATTCATTTTAATTATTTGAGATTTCATAGCCCTGTTTAGTATAGAAGTGTTAGTAAAAGTTAGGTAGCACCTCGAACCCCGTCCCGGCGTCGGATGCGAGCGAGAGGTGTTACAGTATTTAATAAATTCCTCCATTGTAAATGGAGACAAAGCATTGGGAACCCATCAACTTTCTAATACTCCACCTTATTAGTCTTAATAATACTCTGTCGGGAATCTCAGACCTTTCCACTATTTTTGAATATTTTTTTCTACATCATTAAACATGTTGTACTAGCTTATAAGCCCAACATTGAAATCCGTTATCATCCAAAAACAAATAATTTTATAATATAATTTTTTATTAACAAAACAAATAATTTTAGTTTTTCATGTATGAATATTGAAAAAAGAAATACCAAATCAAAAAGTGGCTTGTTGGGAGAGATAACAGTTGGAATTGTGGCAACTAGAGTATAAAAAATGAGATAAGAGTCAATTGAATAGAGGAAAAGAAAGGGTATTAGGGTTGTATTCGGGTTGGGCTTGGGTAAAAAATGACTTACCTAAGGCCTGACCTGTTTAAAAAATAAGCCTTATTTTTGTCTAAGCTCATATCTTGGGCCTATATTTTTGTTTAAACCTTCTCATTTTTCGAGTGGGCCTTTGGGTCAGGCATGGACAACTCTATAATAGAATGCTAAAGCAATTAGATTAAAATTTTATTTTTGTAATTAATCTTTTAACTTAATTTTGTTTAATGCTTGGATTAAGTATTATGTTTAATGCTAGGAAGGATTAAACTCATAAGAACTAGGAAAGATTCTCTTAATTAGCCTATTCGAACAAAACCCCGTAATTTGGGTCTAAGCAAGGGTAAGTTAAATTTTTCGAGTTTTCCCATATAATTGGATAAATATATTTCCATGCCTATACTTGGACACAAATGTATGATACAACTATTTGTTAGAATTTTAAATAATATCTAATATAAAATTTGAACTGTAAACTAGGATCTATCATGTCAAATCATCGATAATAAATAAATAACAGAACTATATGCGGAAGGGTACCTGAATCCATGGATTCCTTGAAATTTTCTGGATATTGGGGTTTTGATATTCCAATTAGCACATAAGAAATTTAGAGAATATTTGCTCTCTCTTTCCTAATGATGGGATATTAGAAAATATATTTTGTGTGTAATTTGGAGACCATAACCCTAATATTTATAACATTGGCATATTAGTGCTGATCAAATTCTAATTAGCCCATCATTAATTAGAATTTGATTAGAACTTAATTACTAGAGTATCTACACATATTTGACCCATACTTTATTTAATAATTAAAACCCAATAAAATTTTAACCAAATTAGATCACTTTTAGTCTGGACTAACTTATCATGATAGTAAATAATAACATGTAATTACCCTTATTATAGAGTTGAGGTAAATACATGTTTCTCCATCCCATTCGTTACGAGAACATAGAACTTGGTCTTAGTTGATATTTGTTTCTTAAACTTGATTAAATGTTCTGTTTGTTATGAAACATGATTAGTTTCTACAGTGCAATGGCTTCCAATGTAACTAACCAAAAGCGTAATGTTCTTAGTAAAAAAAAAAAATCATGGTTAAAATTGAGGTAAAAGAAATTAAACATATCGGCACTGAATATATACGCCTGAGTCAGAATAATACTAACATGTTTTATAATAATAATAATAATAATAATAATAATAATATAAACATAATACATTGGACAATATTAATCTTTTCTCAACAATAACCACAATTTCGTTTATGCTATTGATTCTTGTTGCCATTTTATTGGAAGGGATCAAGTTCTGTCCTTCATACCTGTAATTTGCTTTAAGTAGTAATATTATATAACATGTGTAAAAAGAAGATATGTTGATGTAATCTTAAGAGCTTAACATGATGCTGTTTTTTCTTTCCTTTTACTTGGATTAAGGCGAACCAAGGTTTGAAATTTAGAGAGCTATGCATAAGATCTCTTCAGGCTGAATTCTGTTTACACAGTTATCAACAGGTACGTCTATATTCTGAATGATATGTTATTCAAATTTGGAATTTTTTTTCCAATATATTACAAATGGACAGGTGTTGTATGTAGAGGTGTGCATGGGCCGGGTTACCCGGTCCGGCCCGAAGGTCTGTCCAAAAAATGGGAGGGTTCAAGTAAAAATATAGATCCGAAATATGGGTTTGGACAAAAAAAGAGGCCCGTTTAAAAAATGGGCTGGGCTTGGGTAAAACTTTTTTATCCGGGCCCAACTCGGCCCGAATTATATACTAAATATATATATTTTATTTTTAATCATATTTACATTTTATTTTCAATTTTAATATAATCACTTTTTATTATATTTTCAATTTGTGTATTGTTTTAAGAATTGTTTTAGTATTATTTTTCATGTGTTTCTTGTTTTAAATGTATTTGAATTATTATATTTTAAAATTTTTTTTATTTAATGAAATTAAGTAAAAAAATTTAATATGGGCCGGGCCAGGCAAGGCTCGAGCTTAACAATTTTATTTCGGGCCTGGCTTGGATAAATTTTTAAGCCCATATTTCGGGCCGAACTGGGCTCGAGCCTAGAAAATAGGCCTAAAATTTTGTCTGGGCCCGACTCGGCTCGGCCATGCACACCTCTAGTTGTATGTGATATTGCAAATAGTGTCACCAGTGACACATTCAATGGGAACTCTGTGAAGAGAGTTGTGGTAAAAATTGTATCAGTTATCTTCTTCCAAACCCTTGTTTCACCCATTAACTCACTCGGTAAAAACTTGGTCATTAGTACGGTAAAAATAATGAACATACAAAATTTATCTTTATACAGTTATACTGGTAAAATGCTAAGTTTTTACTGGGCGTACATGTAGGCACTACACTGGCCCTTACTGGAGTCTTCTTGTACTCGAAAGCAAAACAATCGAAGCCAAAGCCCAAGGTTGCATCATAAATCATTGTATTTTTTTCTATATCTAGTCATTCAAAAACACAACTTTAAAACTCAATCAATTGAATGTTTTTTTAGTGATGGATATTAGGGACAAGGTGGTTAATCTCTTAATGTTGCAGAATAGAACATGTAGAAGATATATACATGATGGACGTCGAAACCACCAAATAAAAATAATTTTTACAAGAAAATAATTCTAAACTATAGCAAAGAGTAGTAGGGTCGATTCCACAGAGATTGAATATTATGATCAATTTTCTTGTTTTTCTCATGAACAAAAATTTTTTCGTGCTGATAATATTGGCAATAGTTGTGCCCATGACTCCAATTAAGGGAGTTTCGAAATGACTAGAAATTAAATAAATGAAATAACATAAATAAACAACTAAATAAATCGAAAATAAAATTAAATTGGGAAATAAATTTGGATTTTGTAAACAATGTTATAAAGCCTTAGCCCTAGACTCGGTGGATTTTAGTTTTTGAATCGATTCTCGAAAATTTTCTCCTCCAAACAATAAGTTAGTTATAACAACTAAGAACGTCCTAACCGCCAATTCTTCCTCTAGTAGTTGATCCTAGTACACCCTGCTGACTAACCATTATCGATTGTCTATTCGCGATATATGCATTCGCAATTCAAGACCCTAGCAGCCTTGAGTTCTGAAGAACCCAACTTGGATTAACGGCCTCAACCGCGTGGGACATTTAAATCCAATCACAATCTCCTTTAATTTGTTCGCGAAAACCTGGATACAATATGACTAACTCGTCTTCCCAACTGTTTGCAAAAATAACTCCAACCTAATGCGCTTTTTGAATTGAAATCGAGTTAACTTTAAGGGATGAATTTGTCAATCCTGTTATTGTAGAGAGATTGCGAATACCAATTTGAAGTATTTTTAGTGCATATACAATTTCTCACGATTCTTGATCGGAAAGAATACTGACCTAAAGCTAATTTGAAATTGGTGAAGCATAAATTTAATCATGCTTTAGTTGGTTATAGAGTAGATTTAAATGAAAATGGTGGAAGTTGGAAAAGAAAGGGACTCGGAAAGCAATTAAATAATTTTGCAAAGAAACAAGGAAATGGCAATGAAAAAACAATATGCTACTGACACATGAAATTGGAAGGGAAAATATTAATTCTACTCAATTCCAAGTGAATTCAAGTATACCATACCACCTATTTATACATAAACCATATACTAAAATTAGGCTAGTTCCACCTACCACTAATTACATGAAATAATATCAGATTTTATTTTTTTAAATTTGGCTTTTACAAGGTCAAAAATCTGGCCAGCCCCTCAAATGTCCCAAATTTACGATTCGGCCCGTCTTCTATTTCTCATGCTTCAATTTAATCTATACTTAGCTTGTCTTTGATTTAAAGCACCCAAATTTCGTCCTTGTCAATATTTAAACACAAAATTTGCCGGTTAGCAGGAACTAATTCAAGAAAAAATTGAGTTAAGCACGAAAAATATACAAAATGAACAAGCTATCAATACAACTAACTTTTGATCTTCCAAATGTGTTTCTATAGATGAAGAAGATTGATCTATCAATACATATTTTATTTAAATGTAAAAATATTACTTCCCTGAATACTTAATCCAAGCATTAAACGGAATTTAAATTTATTAAAACATTTTATTTACTTGAATTGGTTTTAAAGCTATAAACCTTTTTAGATAGGTGGTGTGTTTCAATGCAGTGCATTTAGTTTTTTTTTTTTTTTTGTCTCATGCTACTGGTCTTATTGTTATAGTAATTAATTCATTACCATTACTCTTTTTATCTTAATCAGAGGTAAACATATCGTCCATAAAAAAAATACTAAAATGAAATGGTAAGGTGCGGAAGAAAAAAGAAAAATTAATTAATTGAAAATAAAATTAAAAATTAATTTTGTAAGTATAAAAATAGAAAAGATAGATGAAAATAAGAGATTGAAAATTTTGGAGACGTGGCATTAGATGATAGGTCAAAAGTATAAAAGTTAATGGTGTTAAAGAGGTTACCTAAAAAAATTAACCACTTGGGTTACGATTTTTAAGTATAAGTATTAATTAAGTTCAAAAAATATATATGTATAAAAGTTGCCAAGTTTAAAGACTAAACAATATATTAATCCTATTATTTATTTATTTTTATGTGATAAATTACATAATATAAAAATAAAACATTACAAAAATTACAAAATGGGTTGTATTTAGACATGATAATGGGTCGGGGTAATGCAAAATTTTAGACTCATTTTTTAGGCCCGGGTCTGACTCAAAAAATGAGCCTAAAATTTTGCTCAATCTCGACTCAAATGAAAAAATCATAAACCTGAGCCTGACCTGGCCCGTCCTTAACTTTTTTATATTATTTTTTTATATAAAAACAAATTAAAATTATAATAATTAAATACACTAAAAATATTAAAATAAAAATTTCTCAACAAATTGAAAATACATTAAAAAATATTTATACTTAAATAACACTAAGATATGTGCAACTTAGCAAGCAAATACCTCTAAAATAATGGTAAAATTAATAATAAAATATGAGTTATACAATATTGAAACAATAACAACAAAATAGTAGCAATATAACAGAATTGTTTAGAAAACGAGCATTATTTTTTTTGTCCAAGCTTATTTTTGCTCAAACCTTCCTACTTTTTGAATGGGCCTCTGGGTCTAGGCAGGTAGTCTAACTCATGATTAGGTCTAGTTGTATTGGGGCAAGCTTGAGCCTCAGATATTGAAGCCCAAGTTTGACCTTAAATTAACTTAAATTTTTTTCCGAAATCATAGACACTAATTGAAGTTAAAAAAGCATTTTTCAACCCAAATCATGATTTCAAATTAATATATATAAACAATTAGCTTTTCAAATCAAATATTAATTTTAAATTGAGATTTTAAATCAAAAATTTTTTGAATTAATATTTTAAATTAAGTTAAAAAGCTAAAATTTTTAGGTTTTAACTTTTGAAAAACATGCTTTTCAATAAAATTACATTTTTTTCTATTCATTAAATTATTTACTTTATACAATATTATGTCTAAAATAAACATTTTATCTTTTTAAAAGCACTTATAGATATTAATTGTAAGTATTATCAAAAAATTCAAAAATATTTTTTTAAGAAGATTTTTAACAACACTTTTCACCCTCAATCATAACCTTAATGATAAACTAACTTTAAAACGAGTATTTTGCCAAATGGATAATAATTGAAAAGAAAATAAATAAATGTTAAATTATGCTAGTAGTCACCATACTTTAATAAATTTATGGTTTAGTCTTTATACTTTCATTTGATCAAATTTTGTCCCTATACTATTCGTAAAGTTGTAGATTTGGTCCATATTATCCAATCTCTAATTGGATCCTTCCAAGCTCTTATACTTTTTAAAATTTAAAATTTCAACCTTAACGCAAATGATAATAGTTAATTTATTAAGGGTGGGTTTGGATGGATGGTGGGGTACGGTGTGGTGGGTTTAACTTACTTTTTGTCTCACATTACAGTATTGCTACAATATCTAATCTCATCGCAATCACTGTTTTTATCCTAACCGCAGGTAAACGTACTGCCCATCCAAATCAATCCTAACTAGATTTGTAATGAGTAATATATGGAAACAACAAGTTGATATGGTATTAAATATATAATAATATGTTTGGTGCAAGAGGCGGATTTAGGGGGGTTGGCAGGGGCCTCGACCCCCTAAAATGGAAAATTTTCTATTTTGGCCCTTTAAAATTTTAAAAATTTTAATTTAGTAAAGGTAAAATTGTTCTTTTCCCCCTAAAAATGATAAAAATTTGATTTAATCCTTTAAAATTATAAAGATATAGACAATTTAATTTCGGCCCCTTAAAATTTTTCCTAACTTCGCCCCTGGCTCATCAGATTTTGAAAATGTCATAACTTAATGAATTTAATACTTATCTTTTTAATAAGGATTGAAAAATTAATAATTAAAAACTACATAAACTAAGAAAAACAAAATTAAAGTAAAAAGATTAAACCCGAAAAGCACAAGGGCTGATAGCAGAATTTAACCATTCAAAAAGAAACCAAGTTTCAGCCTAGTCGTTTACTTCTGATTGGGCTTTTAGACGGTAGTCAGATGCCCTTAAAATCGGTGATATTTGTCCACTACAAAAAGCCCAAGAACTACACGTGTCAAAATATCGTTCCGTCATTATACCACGTGGAGACAGCATATTCAATCAAGAATTTTCCATCTCCCGCCACAAGAACAAAAAAATAAAAAAAATCAAAATGAAAAGAAAATTTTCCCTCGCATCGGACCCCCGAATATAATAGTCACTATTTTCCCACTCTCTTCCTCGACAAGTTTTGTAAAACCCCCCAAAGCCTCTTTTTTAATCCTCGCTTTCATATCATTTCTAAATTCATTTGATTAAATTCCTGTTTTCTAGGATTTTATTTACGTCGATTTGTCTCCTTTTTAGTGTTATTTCCCCCATAGGTTCAAAATCTCCCTCTTGTTCAAATTACCCTAATTTGGTAATTCTGTTTTAAAACGCTAGTTTCCGATCCAATGCTGGAATCCGATACTCCCTCGAAAACGTTTCTCGGCGTTCGTTTTTGTCTTTACGGCTTCGATCCCGTTAACGAGCATAATGTACTTCCGTAACATCCCGCGTTATCTTCTATTAGTGTTGTTTTTTGGGTGTCTTCAAAGCTCTCTGCTTCTTAATCTTTGTTTCATTGAAGTACTTATTTGAGCAAAAAATAATAAAAGCTTTTTTTTTTTGAAGGTTCGAGTAAAGCTAATCAACGGTGGCGGCGTAGGTGTCGGTCAGTATAGTCAGAATTGCACTCATGTGATTGTTAATAAGATTGTCTACGTAAGTCTTTTAAAGCAATGGTGCTTGCTTTATTTATATATATAATTTCTTTTATTAAAAAAAGATGCTGAAAATCCTGCTTTTACATGCTTGTAGGATGATCCTGTATGTGTTGCTGCTCGAAACGATGGCAAAACAGTTGTCACTGGGTTATGGGTTGATCATAGTTTTGATATTGGAATGCCTGTTGATGCTACTTCGGTTAGTTTGTTTTGTTGCAGTACTTTTTAAAGCTAACTGTCTGATAATTGTTTAAGATATCTTTGAATTTTATACAATGTCTACTATGTGGAATTTTCGATTCATGAATTCAATTGGTGTAGCACATTTGCACTAAAATGATGAAATTAGAGCCGATAGTTGATCAGTTTATTGATAATTTCTCATGCATTCAACTTCTACGACATAGAGATGTGTCATTGTTTTGGGGTCAGAATAGTTGTCATGATCTGTATCATTTCTTTAATAAAGTCGGACTTAATTCTTTTCATCTGTTTAAACTTGTGAATCTGCCATTGTTTTCTGACAGATTATGTACAGACCTCTTAGGGATTTAAATGGAATTCCTGGTGCTAAAAGTTTAATTATATGCTTGACTGGATATCAAAGGCAAGATCGAGATGACATTATGGTATTGGTCTATCCTTCACTATTGTTGACTACTTCTATTGTTTGTAAAGCAAATAAAAATGTTATGTTGTTTTACCTATGTGTTTGCAGACGATGGTTGGCTTGATGGGTGCTCAATTTTCTAAGCCTCTGGTTGCAAGCAAAGTTACTCATCTAATATGCTATAAATTTGAAGGTGAGGTTTTCTTTGTTTTCCTTATCATAGGGCTGTGAAAGTAAACTTCACAACTTAGGATCCTGTGGAGATCTTGTCAGTCTTTTCCACATTGTAATTATTATGATGAGTTTGTTCTTTGTGTCAACTCGTGTCAACTCTTAATACGTTCCTACTCTTTTTTGCTTTTATTCATTCCTCTGTGTTTCATATTTGTATATAAACTATTCATGCATCTATTAGCCAGTTTTGATGGCCTTTTCTAGTAAATGTTAAGATGCAGTATATGTTTGTTTTCTGATGCTAATATGGTTTTCATGTGTTGAAGCTTTTAATGATACTGAGTTTCAGTAGTAATTTTATTAAATTTTGTTAATTTATTCAGGGGAGAAGTACGAGCTTGCTAAGAAAATCAAGAAGATAAAGCTTATCAACCACCGCTGGCTGGAAGATTGGTATGTTTGCATAAAACTGAACTTTGTAGTCCTGAAGCATAATAAATTTCAAAGCCTCCAGAATATAATTTTGCTGATAAACAGAAAACTGAATGCTTTTTCTTTTTGGGGAGCTGAAGAAACTAGAATTTACATGCAAACTCTTTTGCCGCTGTTTAATCTTCTTGTATTCTTTTTTTGCAGTTTAAGAGATTGGGAGCTTCTTTCAGAAGCTAATTACAGCAAGAGGTAAGGGCCTTTCTGAGAATGTTTTACGTGTTTCTCCATAGCATACCAACTCTGCATTTGCTAAGGCATCTTGATTCTCAGTTATATTTGCTCAGCTCTTATCCAATGAAGAAAAAGTGAAAAAAGAAAGGTATAAGCCATACTGAATTATATTCTAATCTCTTCATCTCAACAGTGGCTATGAGTTAGAGGTGATGGAAGCTGAAGCTAAAGATTCTGACGAAGAGGCTGAAGAAACTACATTGAAGCATTCTGGACAAAGGAGTCTGAATAGGAGCCCTCATAGTTTGAAAGCTGGAATGCTCAGTTCCGGCGAGTTGCTCTCCACAGTTGAAGTGGCCACTTCCACTATACCCGGACATTCACCAAATCCTAAAGAAGTTTTAGTGATGCCTGGAAAATCTCATTTAGGCACAAGCTTCAATGATGTTAATGACCCTGAGCTCAATTCTTTTCAGAACTCAGGTCTCAGGAATGGTTCATCTACTAAGCTAGCTCAACCAGGCAACAGAGGCTCAAATTCTACAAATATGGATAGTAACTTGGCATCTACCTCTAAGAGTCCCTCATTATCCAATGAGATGTTCACTGCTATAAGTTACTCCAGGAAAACTCCAAGAAATGCTACACCTCCAAATTTATCTGGGGAGGTATCAGGCAACATTAGTGGCTCTCCTCAAGCTATGAAAATTAAGGATGTATCAGGCATTTCTTCCTCTAAAATACAGCAACCAGAGGAAAGAATCTGTGCTTCTTTTGTTAGATCTCCAAGGAAAGGAAGCGATTTGTGTCATGGAGAGGACTCTGCTGGTATATTGCCTCAGAAAAGAGCTTTGGAACTTTCTGGTAGTAGCTCTAAATCACAAAAGATGAGTTATAATGCAAAAGGTTCCATAAAAGGCAGTGCATTGGATACTGTACAGTTGGAGCCGACATCCTCGGTGGGAGATCAGCTACAGATTAATGACTACCCAGTGAATGAGACTGGTTATCCAAATGTTTTACATAGCTCATGTGCTGGCAATGTGACTACCAAGTTGTCAACTGATCTCTTTTCCTCTAAATCTGTAACTCCAGACGACAGACAGAATGGTAGAGATGAGAAGTCACCCAATATGTCCTCTAGAGGGTATAGAGGGTCCACCTTGGCAGGCAAGCTGGATATGCCAAATGAGAATGCTTATGAGAAGTCACCCCAAATGTCCTTCAAGGGGTTAAGAGAGTCAACCTCAGTAAGCAGATCAAATATTGGCGATTACAGTCTAGAACTATTACAAGTGGTTGGAGAGCCAGGTGAGCTGCAGAATAAGCAGCAAGATGTTCAGGTTCCTTCACTTTATAGAAAGCTGGGGAAGGATAATTCCCATAGCCCTTCTAAGTTGGACGTGCTTGAAGGTGGAAATGATGAATCAGTGACAAAATCAGTTAGCAATAAGCAGCGAGATGTTCAGGTTCCTTCACTTGATGGAAAGCTGGGGAAGGACAATGTCGACAGCCCTTCTAACTTGGATGTGGTTGAAGGAGGAAATGATAAGTCTGTGACAAAACCAATTAGCAAGAAGAAGCTTGCAAAAAAGACCTTGGGTTCTCGACCAAAACTAAGTAACATTGCTAACAGAAAAGGTTCTATTTACTCAAGCAAAATTGCTTCTGATAATCATTCTACAATTTCCATGGATGGTGATAATGAAAGAGCAGGTCATAAGAGTGCCAGTGAGCTTGAGACATGCCCTCCAACTATTAACCTGGATGCAGCAAAGGATGTTGAAAAAGTTACAAAATGTCAGAATATTGGTACTAGTAAGACTCAATTCATGGATGATGAAACTCAAGCTCCAGATGAGGAAGATGACAATGGTTCTAAGAAGGTGATTGGAGTAGAGAAGTCTGAGTTGGTTGAAGTGATGCATAAAGCAGATATGTTAGTAGAGGCAGAACATGTCAGACATGATCCCAAAGTGGCTGTACATGCGAGTCCAGTTGCCTCTGAGAATGGAACAAATGGAACTGATCCTGGGAGGGCAGTTGGGAGCAAAAATTCTGAATTTGGTGAACCAGCGTTAAAGAGTGGTGGCTTGAAAAAGAAAACAAACAAAAGGAAGAAACAACTTTCTGGTAAGGCCAGGATGAAGGCTGTTCCTTCTAATTCCAAAAATGATTTGGCTGGGGAAAATACCAGTGTCGAGAAGAATGTTGGTGACAAAGATAATGAAAAGGAGAATTTCATGCCACATCCTGATGACAAACCAAGCAGTGCTAATGCGTCTTCAAGAGTGGAAATCTCCGGGGCTGCTGGCAAGGGCGACACAGTTGGTCTCAAGGAGATTGCTAGGAAATCAGTTGGTAAATCCAATAACAGAACATTGAAGACTAAGGAAAAATCTCAGAATGTTGATTCTAACATGCAACCAGTCGAAAAGGTTTTCAATAGAGTGAAAATTGAGCCTACATGTTTTATATTGAGTGGCTACAGACAGCAGAGAAAAGAATTTCAGCAAGTCATTAAGCGTTTGAAAGGAAAGTTTTGTAGAGATTCTCATCAGTGGTCATACCAGGCAACACATTTCATTGCACCTGATCCAATTCGTAGGACTGAAAAATTCTTTGCTGCTGCTGCTTCTGGAAGGTAACATATTTCTAACTGTCTAAGACTTATCATAGTTCCCTTTAGCTCTTACAGAAATTATACTGAAAGTTCCTCGATGTTCCATTCTCCAATTAAGAAGATTGTATGAGAACATATGCTGTTAAAATTAACTAACCTTTGTGCTCACACTTTTCACATCTATGCATAACTATTCATTTTCAATTTGAAATGTTATTTGAATTAGACTTTCCTCTGAATGCAGGTGGATTCTTAAACCCGAATTTTTAAGTGCTTGTAATGAGGCAGGAAAGTTCTTGGCAGAGGAGCCTTATGAATGGCACAAAAATGGCCTTAGTGAAGATGGTGCAATAAACTTAGAGGCTCCAAGGAAGTGGCGTCAGTTAAAGGAGAGAACAGGCCATGGAGCATTTTATGGATTGCGCATTATTGTGTATGGAGAATGCATTGCTCCTCCTTTGGTATGCTCTTCAGCATTATTAACCTGGTTACAGTTTTTTTCAGTATCTGTAACTATCTTGTTTCGATTAAACTAAAACAGATGGTTTAGGTTTGTTTGTTATAATTTCTTGACTCACTGCCTTTTACCAGGATACTCTGAAGCGTGTTGTGAAAGCCGGGGATGGTAACATTTTAGCAACTTGTCCCCCTTACACCAGATTCCTCAAATCTGGTGTTGATTTTGCAGTTGTTAGCCCTGGCATGCCACGTGTTGATATCTGGGTTCAAGAGTTTTTGAAACACGAGGTACCCTGTGTTGTTGCTGACTACCTAGTGGAATACGTCTGTAAACCCGGTTACTCCCTGGAGAAACATGTCCTATACGACACTCATGAATGGGCAGAAAAATCATTCACTAACTTGACAACTCGAGCTGAGGAAATCGTCGATGACTTGACTCATGAATCACCAGGTAACTCGGAGAGTAATGATATAACATGCCAAGTTTGCGGCTCTGGCGACAGAGAAGATGTCATGCTGATCTGCGGCAATGAAAGTGGTTCCGTAGGTTGTGGAATCGGCATTCACATCGATTGTTGCGATCCCCCGCTTGACAATGTTCCGAAGGAGGACTGGTTTTGCCCGAAATGTAACAAAAGCAGCATAAACAACACGTCTTCCAAAAGAAGAAAAAAGGGAACGTCAACGTCAAAGGGTAAGTAGGTAGCTTTCGGAAGGGTGGACTTGTGTTGTAGCTTTTGTATAATTGTTTAGATTAGAAAGAATTTGTAAACGATACTAAAATAAAACTAACTTGTTTAAAGTATTTAGTTGGCCATTCAAAGCTGTTTTCATTTTGTAGGAATATTTAATATTATTTTCACGAAAATAATTCCAGTCCATTGAATTAGTTGGATGGCTGCAGTCAGCATGTGTTCTTCTGAAATTGGGGTTCTCTTTTCATCAAAATTGGCTCTTTCCGCCAAGGATTATTGATAGGGGCATCATATTTGCTTAAATCCTTTAAAAATTACTAAACCCAGCTTAACTAAAACAATTCAAATGAATAAAAAAAACTAAAGCAAAAACTGAAAAATGAAAACAAAAAGCTAGTTTGGTTAGAATCAGTTTATCTATTAATATACAATAATTAGATATAAAAAAATAATAAGAACTCAAGAAAAGAATAAAGATTTATTTAAAATAAATGAGAAAGTAATTAAATATTACCAATTGAATAAATTTATTGCTAATTTTTATACTAGAAAATGGGTAAAAAATCATATTTCAACAACATTAATATTTTATAATTACTTATTGATTTTGTATTGTATAATTGTTGTTTAAGACATTATTATTATTAAAATGTGTTTATAAATATATTTCCCTTTTTTTCCCTCTTTTTTCTTAATTTTTTTCTACTTTCCCATTAATTTTTTTAAGCCTTTAATTGGTTGGATTCACAGTCAATATGAAAATTGGTGGTTTAATATGATATATCTAATTTTGAAAATCATAAATGGCAATGATAGAATGGAATAAAAAAATTTCTTTTAAACTCAATACATTATTGATTAAAGTTATAGAAGCATTAATAATAGATTAGAAATGGAATCTATTAATTAATTGAATTGAAATAAATTTTCAAATTTGTTTTAGTTTAAATTTTATTATGTGAGGGTTTTGTGTGGAGTTATATTGATTTAGGTTATTTTCGATTTGTATTTTGTAATGATTTGGATGTATATTTTTATAATTGTTAATTTAAATAAATTAAAAATTAGAAACAAAACTCTTAAACTCCCATCTATGATAAAACATGTGGCAAGCGTTGAAGGCGCCAAGATAGTAAGCCTACCACCAGAAAAGTCGGGTAGCCACTTGTGAGCTCATCCTCCCGAGAGGACTATTGGAACAACGGATGGTTTAATCTTCATTGGGAACATGAAGTCGTTTGATCACCAAACATCACGCGTGCTCAACTGCTTTATTCCATCAGAGTCAGAATAAATGATAGGATTTGTCTTGTTAAAGATATCCTCGTTCTATCGAAGACATCTTTCCTAATATCCCCGTAATGTTAACTAAATGGCAAGTCTGACACGTTAACACCATCCTACATGGGACTCTTCCTTATAAATACATTTAAGAACTATGAAGGGGGATTTCAAGAAGACTAAGCCTACACTTTTTTTAGCATTTTTCAGCCTCCAAACTCCAAATTCTCCTCATTGTCATCCTCTGTAACCTCCGATTCTATACCTCAACTAGGTGAACTGGTTTCCTCAACAACCATTCTCCTTTTTGCTATACTCTTTTCTTGTTGAGCACTGTATCAATAATTGGTGCAATAAGCGTGGATGACAGGCCTTCTCAATCCCAATGTGGCACTTCTTTGATCAAACCAACTAAACCAACAACCCAACTGACCAAGTCAACTTTTACATCCCACTTAACATCTCCATACCACCTATCTTAAGTATTTCTACTAGTTTGAGATTTACAAAAACCCTTCCTTTAGCCTCCATTCTTATTGGAGCTTAGCTGCAGTATGCAAGCGTCCTTCTCCCCACCTTGGAACAATTGGTAAAGGCTCTGAAAGATCCTCTAGCCTCTAACTCTACCACTTCTGTTGCACTAACAAGAACTGCTCCTCCAGCCACTTTGGCTCCCTTAGCAATTGCAGCACTTCAGTCACAGCCTAGTGTGACCCTTCTTGGGCCTTTTGATCACTTGGCCTATTGTTTACAAGAAGCTGAGTTCCCATTAGCAGACATCAAACCTTTGGGCTTACAACTTAAAGATCCAAATGAAACTGCGACGCTTGGAAGAATAATTCTTCCAACAAGAATGTCATTTCAAGGACCAGTAGTTAACCTTGACTAAAGGAATGCTTAGAATTAACAATTTATGATGGAGTTGAGAGTCGCACGGGATGTCCTGAGGCAAGAAAATTTAGAGCATTAAAAGGAGAAAACTCAATTAGCGCTTTGAGGGGATAACGAGCACAATAATTAAAAGGTCTTTACAGGCACATTTCTAACCTCCCAGCGGCATCCTAACATTTTCAAGGAAACAACATCTTCGTGAAATAAACTTAAAGTCTTCAAGGCAGAGTTGATGTAAAAGGTAAAATGAGGGAGATCATACGAATCTATTTGGAAGTACCCAAATGAATCATTGCCACTCGAAGTTCTAGAAATCTACATCACCTATTCTTTCAAGTTTTCGAAGTTCCTATATAACAGATTAAGGGATTCAGAAGACCATTTTTCTTAGTATAATTGTAATGACTAGATTTCCAGTGGAGTTGAAAAATATGATTTTGGGATCTTGTTTTTGTAAATCGAGTCTGTAAATATTGAATAGAGATATTTATCAAGTTAATATATTGATGAATTAAAATTTGATTGGACAATTTAGTAAAATTGTGATCAATTAGGGCCCATGGACTTAATTGTAAAAGTTTAATTGCTATAGATTTTTAATTAGGAAAAGGCTTGGGGGCTTAGATAGGAATTATCTAAAGGATAGAATTGGTAAATAAACCAAAAGTCAACATGTTTAGTGGATGATAATGATGATGAGAAATTAGTTTAAATTAATGATAAATTAATTAAACAAAATATGATTAAACTTGTTAATTAGGATTAAACTAATCTAATTACCCTATATAAACTAAAGAAAGTGGAAGAAAGGATGAAAACACTTTATTTTCTTCCTTATCATCTTTTTCATCCTTCATAGCTAAGGAAAAAAAAACTTTTAACATTTCTTAACTTTTGGCCAAAAATTCAAGTAACTCCCTAACCATTTTTCTTTAATTTTTATAGATTTGAATTCACGGGAGCTTGATTTAGCTAGCTCACGTATCAATTTGTAAAACTTTTAAAGTTTTTGAAAGATGCTTGATAATACTCTAGAATGAAATATTTTCATGTATTAATTATATGTTTATTTTGAGTATAATCTTACTAATTTGAGCTATTTATGACTTTTTATCTTATAGGGACTAAATTGAAGGTAAAAGAAAATTTAGGGGCTAAAAGCGTAAATTTAAAGATAAAATGGGCCAACAGGCAAGAGTTGGTGCCGATAATACAAATTGTGGAAGATTTGGGGCAAAAGTGCAAAGAAGATATTTTATAACACAAGATTCTATTTAAATTCCAATTATATTAGGATAATTATTAAAGATTATTATTTAGATTTAATTTTAGCTTTTATATTTATTTATCCTTATTTATCTTTAATTATCTTTATTTATTTATATTTATCTTTTAGAATTTAAGTAGGAATAGACTAGGTTTTCTAGTACTATAAATAGGGGCATGGAGTGACACAAATTTGACTCATCTTTTTTTGTAAACACTCATTCTTCCAAAAAGCTTAGCCTTATTTCCTTTCATATACTTCAATAAAAATTCCTTTTTTAATACATTATTTCTTTTTCCATAAAAATCATGAGACACTAAACTTATCTAGCCAGAGGTTGTCGAAATTCCCCAAAAAGGGTTTATGAGGCTTAGAATCCGCGCTTAGCCTTCTCAACGAGTATTCATTGCTTTTCCGCACTACGAGACTGACGCTTCCGTCTATGTCCCTTCAAAAGTGATCTTTTCATCTTGTGCAAAGGTGACCACTTTTATGTTTTGGGAAGGTTGCACAGTCAGTTTGTTAGCTTACTGCGTTAGAGGTTGGCGAGCCCAATAGATAAAATGGCGTGGCATTCGCCATTGAGAAGTGATAATCTACCATAAGATGGTCTCACAAAAGTGATTATTGGCTAGAGTCAGGTTTTTCTAAATCGTAAGTCTAAAATCTTGGAACTGGTGGTTGTAGGCATCCTCTTCCACTATAATTGGCTTATTCTGTTTCAGAAGGATTACCTAAAAGCCGAGGATTGAACCCAAGGGGGATAAAGGCAACCGAAGGCTGAAATCTTTCCATAATAAAAACTCTCTCTTACTTAACTCTGTCTTTCGTTACAATTTTAATTTTAATTTTCATAATTTCAAATCAATTAAACTTTAAATTCTGTTTTTATTTTTATTTTTTCAATATGCAGGTTTTCTTGGGCACAACTCTGTCCAGGATTTTGAGGAACAGAAATTTGTGCAAATTTGGTCCCTGAAGATTTGACCCTACTTCCCTTATACTATTATTTTTATTATTTTATAGGGGTAGAATATTTTTTGTGCTCTTAATGACGCATCAAATTTTAGCGCCGTTGCCGGGGACTGGTAATGTACTAATCTTGTTTCTTTGTTTCTTATGATTAGATCTGCTCCAAGTATTCTTACGTTTGATGTGAATTTGATAGAAATTAAGCTTAGATTATAAAATGACTAAATTGTAAAGCTTAATTGATAGTTTCATACATTAGGGACCAAATTGAATTAAATGCAAAATTCTCATGAAATTTTAATAGAAATATAAAGTAGGAGGTCCCTAATGAGTACATGTGAAATCAATTTCAATCCGATGCTCCATATCGAAAGTTGGGCTTGTCTCGAATTTAAGGACTAAATTGAATGAATTGTAAAATATGTTTAATGTTGTATTTGATTTTGATTTGAATGGAAACTGATGGTGTTATATGTTTTGTACTTATATTTAGCTAACGTCGGTGTAAAACTGTCGAGAGGGAAAGGAAAAAAAGTTGTCGACGAGTAACTCGAAAATTTGGTTTGTATTTCTATGATTCAGGACCAATTTATTTATTGAATATTAATAATATTTATACACTATATGGTAGTTAGGTGAGTTGGAAATGGCTACTTGAATTGAATTACTATGATTGAGATTGAATTTCGAGACATGGATTAAATTAAATAGAATAACAAGTTGCATGACTTATTTGATATGTGATAATTGGTATGAAATTGGGTTGAAGCATATTATAAAAGTTATGGAATTGTGAAATTTTTATGAATCGAGAATATTAAAATTTAAATTAAACTATATGTAATGAATTAAAACTTGGTTACCTTATTAGTTGTTCAAACTGAGCTGGATATAATTGGCATGCCATAGGTCAGGATATTGATTGAAAACCATCATTGCCAAGCAACCTGAGGTGGTATATTCTTCATGTAAAGTTATCGTTTTCTAGCAACCCGGGGTGATATAATAATTAGATTGTGAAAGCCATTGTTGCTGGGCAATCTAGGGTGGTAGTATATACATGTTCAACGTCATCGTTGCTAGACAACTTTGGGTGATGGATTCATGTATCCATTTTGAGTATGTGTCTAGTTAATAGGGTTATAAATACACGAATTGGATAAATGATATGTGATTGAATTGTGGTATACGACAACATGTGAAAGATCGTATGAATATAATTGAAAACGAGCCCTAAGGGCCAATTGAGCAATAGCGAGTCAATAGGTTTAGAAATGGTTGAGATCTTGATATGAAATGGAACTTAGGTGTTTATTTCTAGCAATGGAAATGAATAAGTATATGTACCTATACATGATATTATAAATTGGTTAAGTTATTGTGAAATGAATGAGAAATGATATGTTTGAGAACATATTAGTGTAGTGGCATGTAAAAATGATCATATGCATGTTGCTATGGTAATGAAAGTATTTTGTATGCAATTATGTGAGATTTGATTTCAAAATTGCACTAGGTTTAATTGTACGCAATAGTTTTAAACTTGTTTTGCATTGGCTTGAATCGTACCACTGACTATTATCACTCAACGTACGGTTTGTTTTCCCGTACGCAGGTTTAGGTACGTCTCGAGGCCTTAAGAAGTGGTTTTAGCATCCAGAAAGTGATTCCTAACTCAACAAAGTTTGTATAATCTCTTTTTGTTCGTTATATGACACGTACCTAGGTTGAGTCGGTTTTTAATATCATATGTGATCGTGTAAACTTTTAAAGTTAGAATTAGTATTTTTGAATTGGCTATATATTTAAATATATGAAATTGAGAATGCCACAACATTTGGTTAGACATAACTATACGTATGCTAATAATCTATATGCTAATATATCTATATACATATATATGTCAATTTGTTCAATGATGAGCATGATGAAATGAATTGTGTAGTTGAATGAATTTGTTGAAATAAATATGAAATACATATGTATAAAAGGTACTTTGGCTATAATGGAACTCATTGCATATGTATATTTGGTTGAAATTATAATTGCAAATGTGATTGAGATGTTTTAGGTGATTGCAAATAGGTGCCAAAACTTTACCATTTAGAAATAGACGGTCATGTCGTGACGTCGGGCATTTGTTGTTGCGACGAGGCCTAGTCAGTGTTACGTCACGATGTCAAGTAATGGTCATTGCGACGAGGCCAATTCAGTATATGGCATTGCGACAAGAGACCTCCGAAGTCACGACGTCAACTTCAAACTTTGACAACATTACAATTTTGTTCTAATTTAACCTTGGGTTAACAATAGAGCTTTCATAAGCTCGTATAAGACCCGAAAATGGTTGCATATTATATTTTATGCATGTATTGCTCATAATTAATTATATAATGATCTAAATTGAATATAAGTGATCGTAATTGCATCGACAATGAATGTGACATTTTGTAACTCAGAACAACAATCGGGTTGAGTATCAAGGTGTTCAATTTAGTGGTATTAGAGCTATAGGCTTAGTCAATTCTGTAACACCCTAAATTCGGCCTAAAAGTCTAGACCGAATTTGAACTACTACATAGATCACCGAAGTGATCGTGAGGAAGTTTTACAAATCAATTTATCCCAGTAAACCAAAAGCATTTAAAATCTTTTAATAACTATCCAGTTCAAATTTAAAATAATACTCGAAGTAAATATACAAGGCACAAATTGGAAACGGTACCACAGCATTACAAATCCTTGCAGTTCAAATTAAACCGAATAACAAATAAAAACTAAAGTAAAATTTATGGTTCAATTCCTCTAAGCCTGTTCGAGACCTCCGCGTACTGAGTCCAGCATCCAGAATCCAGAACTGTACTTGAAAAGGGGAAACAGAAGAGGGGGTGAGCTACTCGAGCTTAGTATGAGATCAAAACCAGTAAAGCTACGGAAACAAAAACTGAACAGAGACATAAAGGCTTTAGAACAGTTTAGGCTTAGTGGCGAAGCGGAACCAACCTACTGAACTGCACGGAACCAGTCGATATATGCAAAGCAAACCTTACCGTCAGATGATGGTAAAGTATGTATGCCTGTAATCAACTTACCCCATATGTAACTTTACAATCATATGGCCCAATCAGTCACAGTAGCATAAATTTCCAATAGTTACAGGTTGGGCCTAAGGTCTTTCCAAAATCAGTATCAGTAGGGCCCTAGCCCATCACATTAACTATTTAGTTAGACAGTCGCAGTCAAGTCTATGAGGTTCTCTTAGGCACGAGTGCCTTTCAGCCGATCAGTTAATCACATCCAAATGCAGTATCACGTTCAATTAAACATATTATTCAGACATCTCTATCGATCAGTACAGTTACATTCAGTCACTCAGATACAATTAGATGCATATGAGTGCAAATGAGTTATAAAATAATCCACCCATCCAACCAACACACCATCTCCGTCTAACCCTACACTTCCTGTGGGGATTTAATCAACCCACCTATCCCTGCACTCTGATTAGGAGCTCGAAAAGCCCATCCAACCTTATACTCCATAGGATCTCATCCCGGGTTGCCCGACAACGATGATCATCAGTATTGTCCTCGACCCTCAGGGAATTGGGACCATCAATGTGCAGATAAACTGCCAGTCTCATATATTATGGAACAATGCTAGCGTGTAAGTTGTATGGTGCAATGCGGAATACTGTAATACAGACATGCAGTATGAACTGCCAGATAAGATAATAGTACGTAGCGTATCTAACGTACGTATGGTACGGTGCAATACAGTAAACCGCTATACCGTTATAAGATGTCATCTCGGGTTGCCCGGCAATAATGATCATCAATGCAGTTGTATTGCCAGATCAAATCAGTCTTCCTCCTCTTCAACATCCCAACCCAAAATGGTTTTGCAAATGGATGTATGCAAATTTATGAATGTAAATGCACCAACTCAGAATACAATCTCAAACAGTCATTCAGAAGCAGTTATTCAGAAATAGTCAATCATATTCAGTCGGTCAGTAAGATGTACACTCATGTATTCCATATCAATAACAGATTATTCGCGAAATCAATCACGAGTATTGCATAAATCCAACACAATTCAGAGTCACGATTACCCTTAGTCAAGTTTAGTTGAAAGTAGGAACATACTGATTTGCGATTGCAATAAAATTGAGTTAAATTCAGAATTTGGCGAGTTAGGGCCACACGCCCGTGTGCTCTGGCTGTGTGGAGCAATCCAGGCTGTATGGAGATCTAAACGCCCGTGTGAGGGGGTAGCACACGACCGTGTAACAGAGACACATGCCCGTGTGGTGCAGGGACACGGCCGTGTAAATAGGCTGTGTAACTCACTGTTCAGTTTCTTTTATATTAGATATAGGACAGACACAGTCGTGTGAAGGTGTCACACGCCCGTGTGGCCATCAGTCACGACCGTGTGTCCCGTAACACACACCTGTGTAGAATCTCTAGGCCCAAATCAGTCACACGACCGTATGTCCTGAAGTACACGTTCGTGTGGGAACCTTAATTTCCCAAATCAGTCACACGGTCGTGTGGTTTATGAAAAAAATCTACAAATAGGCCACACGCCTGTGTGGCACCCAAAATTGACCAAAAACCCTAATTCATAAATCCACACGGGCATTTTGGCCATCGTAAGAGTCCCAATTCTTCACCCTATCAAAGGACATCAGAAAAGAGAGTTTTCCCTTCACTTTCAATAACTAAAACCCCGTAACCAACGCATTAGCATCCAATCAAGATAAACCGAACAGGAATTTGCAAAATCAATAATAAATACAGTAACATAGTTACAGTTCGAATCCCGCACCTATTTTGACGGTGAAGAAGACGACTGAGGAGCAAAGTTCTAGAATCCACAAATCAACCATTTTCACAGACAGAAAATAGTAAAAATAAAGAAAATGAAGAAAGGGAGAAGAATAAGAGAATAAAATGTGACAAAGAAGGAGAAGAACCAAATAAAAATAAAAATAAATAATAATAAAAAATTAACAAAATAATTATTTTAACTTAAAACATAATAAATAAAATGTTTTCCAAAAAGCCCACACAGAGACTTAAACTTAGAACCTCCAACACTCCAACATTCTACTTAGCCACCAGACCAGCAGACCCATTCTTGTCACTAAAGTGCACAACTAATCACATATGTGCCACCTTCTCATTGTTCCTATGCTCAAATCTCAAAACTTCTAGGCCCAAAATTTGGGGCGTTACAAATTCTCAAACTAAATCGAGCTCAAAATTGAGCCTAAAAGTACATGCGGAAGTTGAATTGAGTTGAGTTTGAGTCGGTATTTGGATGCTAATTTTAAACTTCTTCTGTTGTATAGTTGAAAATGCCAGGAGAATCGAGAAATGATGCTGATGATAATTGTCGAAACTTGTTTTTTGAAGTCGACTTTTATTTTAAAAATGAAAATGGGAATCGCCACCAATCCTTTTTATTTAGGTGTGATTGAGTCACCTTAAAACTCATTTTAATAAAATGTTAGACTTATTAAATCGACACTTTTCGATCTACAAAATCCAGGAAATGGGTTCAAGAGTCTGTTATGCACGAGGAAGGATTAGCACCCTCGTTATGCCCAAAATTGGTTCCTAATTGATTACTTGATGTCTTAGTGTCAAAAATTAAAAATTTGAAGAGAATTTAAAATACGATCCCTTTGTATTAAGACATTACTAAATTAATTTTCATAAAAAAAGCTTATTTCAAGTCAATCGAGAAGGAATGATCATGTCCCGTAAGTTAGGACACAATGTCTTAAGTCCTTGAAATCAAGAATAAACACCATTTAATCGTTATTTAAATCCCATTTTTATTTTATTTTAAAGTAAATATTCTACTATCTCGGTTTTAGAAAGAAGCCATATTCCGTAAGTTAAGAACACGAGTTTTCTAATTTCAAAATAATGAACATTACTTTGATTTAAAAAATTTCCTTTTTTGTGCCTCGTGCAAAAATGAATGCAATATTTAAAATAATGTGTATTTAGCTTATTCGGGCATAGTATAAAAATGCGTAAGTATGTTTAAACACGATTCATGACATGGTTATAATAAAATAAAATGATAGCGTGTAAAAATAAAACAATGATATACCAAAAAAAAAACATCATACTAATAAACGATGATGATATAACTATAATAATAAAATACTAAATAAAAAAGGCAATAATCATATTATAACTACTAATTCTATACTAATTAAATGTTAATAGGGAAAAATAAATAATAATATTAATGATGATAATAATAAAAATTATACGAAAAACAAGTGCATAAATAAAGAAAAAATATAAACATCATACTTTTTTGAACATATAAAGGGTAAATGATAATAAATAGATAAATACATAAAATAATATTCTAATTCTAATATAAATAATCAAAACACAATAAATAATAATAATAATATTAACGGCGTAAAATAAAAAATGTTTCAGAAAGAAAACAAATTTTATATATTAAAAAACAAAGGAATAATAAATAAGTAAATAAATGAATAAATAAATAAAAGAATTAAAATAAATAGAGGCCTTAGTCGTAATTTAAATGCAATTAAAAGGACATATTGAATATAATAAATAACAAAGGGGCTAAAATGTAATGCGCAAAATAAATCAGAGGGCCGAACGAAAAATATTCCCAACCCCATTAGATGTGCCGTTTAATGGAGGACCAAAATAAAACAAAACTAAAATTATAGGGGATAAATTTAAAAAGAAAAAAAAGAAAATAGGATAATATTGAGAATCCTTAAAAAAGTAGAAGGACCGAAGGCGCGATTATGCCATTTTTCAAAAACACGCGGATCCTAGGCGTTAATGGGTCGGGTAATCAGGTCGGCCCCCCAAAATGACGTTGTTTTGGGCGTTTGGGGGGTTGAGTGAAACGACGTTGTTTCACTAGGCTATTTAAGCTAAAATTTTTTCAAAAATTTCATTTCTCCTCTTTTGTTTAAAAAAAAACCTGATACTCTCACTCTTGTTTTTTAAACCCTCTCCCCTTTTGGCCTAGGGTTCCAGCGAGTCCCACGGCGGCCGCCGGTCTTCGGTGACGGGATTCGCCATTTCCCGGTGGCCAAAAATCGCAAAAAGAAAATCTCTTTATCCTTTCGACTCCCCAAACTCTGATTTGGGGTTGATTTTCTTTTTAAATGTTAAATTGCAAAAAGAAAAGAAGATAAACCCTTCGGTTTTAATGTTTTTGAAAAGGGGTCACCTTTCATCGGAGGTGACGGCCTCGGCCATTCACGGCGACGGAACGTGACCGTTAGGTACTTTTTTAAACTTTTTCCTTTTTATTTGATGTTTTATTTATAAAATAAATTCATAAGAAAATGAAACAAAAGAAAAAAAATCACCTTTGGAATTTTGAGTTATGTTTTTTGATTAATCTTGTGTATTTTTCTCTTCTCTTAAAAATACAATCGGGTAATGGCTTTTATAGCCAATATTACACTGTTTATTTCACTGTTTTGCTACTATTCACTTTCATTTTTAATACTGTTTCTCTGCTATTTCTTTGTTGCTTATGTCTTCCTTTCTGTCTCTTTTGCAGGCGTTGGCAAGGTCAATAGAGGCGAGAAAGGCGGTATTTTTACTTCTTTGGTGAAACAGCGGCAGCAAGGATGTCAGGCCTTGGGATGAGGCACGGGCGGTGCGATCGAGAAGGTTGCGGCATTGAAGGCTCACATGGGATTAGGGTTTCAGTTTTTACTAAAACTGAGTGTAGTTTTAGGCAAACGGGCCACCTAGGGTTTTTAGTTTTTGGGTTTGTATATTGGGCTTTTTGGGTTTAATGCATATGGGGCTACATTTGTTGTAAATGGACTGTGGATTATTATTTTATATTTTTTTATTTTGTTTGTTTTGTTTTTGTTTTGGTTGGGCCCGAGTAAAATTGGGCTTCTACAATAATAGTTATAGCAGCAGTCATTCTATTGAAAGTGAAAGTAGAGTTGAGATTGAGGTACCTGAGATTGATCCAGTCGGTGCTCCTCTGAATAAAGCTGCTAGACCTCGATTGGAAAGTTGGGGAGATTAAAATTTGCTCTATGTTATAACGGAAGCCTTTTAGCAAGTGACGGGAGCTAGTGCATAGTTTGCACCAATGCCCGCAGTTCAACGAGCTTTAATGAAAAAATTGTGAAAGTATGGTGCCACTGAGTTTAAAAGATTGAAAGGGGTTGATCCCTCGATAAATAAGGTTTGGCTTAAATCGACAGATTGGATACTACAACAGCTTGAGTGTTTTTCACACGAGTGTGTCACGTGCACTATATCCTTCTAAAAAGAGGAGGCATATCAATGGTGGCTGACAATTACCTAACACATCTTAGCTGGCCGAATTAATTGGGTTTTCTTTGAGTTTGAATTCCAGAAAAAAGTACGTTGGCGAGTTATATTTAGAAGAACAGAAGTAAGAGTTTATGATGTTGAGGTAGGGTTAGATGTCTGTTGTTGATTATGAGTGTGAATTTTTGCTGCTCAGCAAATACGCTCTAGAATTAGTGTCGAAGGAAGAGGAAAGTTGTAAGTGGTTCCTTTGAGGATTGCGTGATGATATCATAGTTCAATTAGTCTCACATAAAATAAAAGAATTTGCTAACCTAATTGAATGGGTGAAAATGATTAAGCAAGCTATGGGCCTCAATGAGAAGACTAAACCCTGCTAAGCCTTCGAAAAACGAGGTTGGACTTCTAGCTCGCATTCTTTGCCTAAATGGGCTAGAGAGTCTCATGAAGCTTAGAAGTTGGCTCCAAGGACTGCCAGGTCAAATAGAGGCTGGAACCGACAGCTGCTAGTGTTAGTAGGCAGTGTTAGAAGCCCTGCTAAAGATGTTGATATTCTAAGTTGCGATCTGCATGAAAAAAGGCATAGAGGCGAGTGTGTTGAAAAATAGGGTTTGGAAGATGCCATGAAAAATAAATTTAGAGAAAAATCAGAGTTTTAAAAAAAATTCCAAAATAAGAATTTGGTTGTGCTATTCAAAGTAAAAAAATACTTAATCAAAATTGAACATTTTCGATTTGTCTAGGATGAACGCTTCGACCAAGTAATTTTCTTCACTATCCTCAAGCTTACGTCTGTCGAATGTGGTCTCATTTCGAATTAGAAAAATTTTCACAAAAATTACCAGTGGAGAAATTTCACAATTTCTCTAAACTTTTGGGCCAAATTTTAAATAAGAAAAATATCTGTAGATATTCTCTGGAATAATTTCTTTGGAGAATTTTCTCTCTAAAACTTTTTCTTGAATTCAAGTGTGTGTAAATAATGACCTAAGACTTTCTTTCTATAGGGTTTCTATAGGGAGAGTTTAGAGAGTTCAATTATTATTAAACTTAATCACTTTAATATTAAATTAATATAATATTTATATTAGATTAAATTTAATATTAAATCTTAGAATATTAATCAACAAGACAAATATTAAATTAAATTAAATATTAAGATAATAACTCTAATATTAAATTAATATAATACTATTAAGATAAGTATTAAATTAAATTTAATATTAAATCTATTAAAATAATATTATTTTTCAAATAGTTAATTTAAAATTAAATTCTTTAGTAGATTTTCAGTAGGAGTGTTCTTTCACTACTCAACCACCGAAGAACCATCGCCTCCAAGCATTTTTCGGTCACCGAAATACCGCTGTCCCAGCAGCTAACACCTCGAGCTGGTTCGATTTTTGCCGGTTTGATCTGAGCCAATGATGGCTAGACCAGTTTGGTCCAACCACCGGTTGAACCATTGGCCCGATTTTATATACTAGGCTCGGTTCGACCAATTTTTGGGTCTTGGTCTCGGTTTTAGGCTCTCGGGTCCAATTTTCAAGTTCAATTATGTAACAGCCCGGTTTAGACCCTATTCGGAACAGTGGTTTCGGGACCACAAATCTGAGTCAGAAAAATATTTTAGTATTATTTTTGGTGTCTACAGCATGTTAATTTATATGTTTGAAATTTTCGTGATTTAATTTTATCGTTTGAGCGTTCGATTTGATTAAAAGGACTTAATCGCGTAAAATGTAAAAGTGGCTAGCTAATTGTGTAAGTACCGAATTGTTATTTTTTATAATGTGGGGTCCTTAAAAGGAAATTAAGCCATTAAAACGTGGCATGGACGGTTTTGGGTTTATAACATATGGTTTACTTATTAAATTATAAATGTTAGTTTTGTAAATTAGTAATATAATTTAATATAATAAAACATAATTAAAATAGCCATGCATGTTCATCTTATTTTGGCCGAAACTCAAAGAAAATAAAGCTTTTGAAAGCTTTAAACATTCGGCACTTTGGGAGCTTGATTCAATATTAGTTTTTGTTTGGTTTTTATAATTTTTACGTTTTGAGATCGTTGCTTCGAGTACTAGCTAGCCCATGCTTGAGTTTTTGAATTTGATGATGTATTCATGAATTTCCATTGTTGATAGCTTGATGATTTTTGTGTTTGATGATGAAAAATAAATATATGTTGTTAGATTGTCAAGTTCAATTAAGTGATTTTTGATAAAAATGTTTATTTAGGACTAAATTATAAATTTTGCAAATTGAGGGGTAAAAATATGAAATAAATGAAACATATGGGCTTATGGACTAGGGGTGAATTCGGCCTAACATGGGTGTAGTCAAATTTTGAATATCTTGTGTTTTGTGAAATAGGGACTAAATTGTAAAAAATGTGAAATGTTAGAGGCAAAAGTGTAATTTTTCCATTTATGTTTTTTGGATGAATTTGATTAAATATTTGATTAAATAAGTTTAATTTATATTAAATTAGACCAAGAAAAGAGAAATTTGCATTTGGATCGGGGGAAATCTAAAGTTGTTGAATAGTCGACCTGGTCTGTTCGTCTTCGTACGAGGTAAGTTCATAAGTAAATAAATTTCGTAAAATTTGATTGTGTATATTATATTTGTGCCGAATTGAACTATTGGTTGTATATATATGTTCAAGCCGAATTTGTTTAAGCATAGAGAAGTATTTATAAGCCTGAATTGATCGAGTTACGATGTCCGAAAGTCCCGTACGAACCTTAAGAATGGTTAGGATACATAGTCATGACATAGGATTCCGATTTGTGATTTCGTGTAAGACCACGTCTAGGACGTTGGCATCGATTTGTAGTTTACGTGTAAGACCCTGTCTGGGACAGTGGCATCAATATGTGATTACATGTAAGATCACGTCTGGGACATTGGCGTTGTACTAGCTTTTCGACTATCTGAGTATCCTTATTAATTCCAAATGGTTCAACGGGCAATATCGAGTTAAGATCGAATGTGAAATTGAGCTAGAAGATCAGATATGTATCAAGTTAAATGATTGAGTAATAAGGTAAGTATATACTTTATATGAATATATGAAATGTGTATTATGAACGTGAGAGTTAAATATGCTTAGGAATATATGTGTATTCGGCCAAGTGGAAAAATAATGCTAGAGTATATGTATGAGTATATATGAAGTTGCAAGCTTGATAAATGTATATGTGGTTATGGTTACTATGATTAGGTTTAATTAAATTGAATTATGAATGTCATTGAAATGATTTAATTGCTTATGACTTACTAAGCTATTCAAACTTACTCCGTGTGTGTATTTTCTTTGTTTTTATAGATTTTGGAAGCTAGTTACGAGCTTGGGGATCGTCAGGGAATCTGTCACATTATCAATCACTTTTGTGGTATTTTATAAATTTGAACTTAAACCTATGGCATGTATAGGCTAGTTAATATGTTTGGTTTTGAAGTTTGTATATATTAAAGCCATGCGAAAATGGCTAGAAATAATGTCTAAGCTTAGGTGATTTCGGTTATGATATATATATGTGTGTGAAGTGCTTGGTATGATTTGCAATTGTGGTTTGATAAATTAGATGAGTAATATGTATGCTATATGTGTGTGATGTGTTTGGAATATACTTAAGGTTTAAAGTAATGTTATGTAAAGCTCATGATTGTTCATTTGGTAAATTTGATATATGTGGTTGATGAATATATTTAGGTTATAAATAGTTAATGACTTATTATTGAGATGCATATTTTGTAACATGAATTGGTTTGAACATTGCTTATAAGGTATTTATGTATTCGGTTATGAAATGAAATATATAGGTGATCTTTTAAAGTTATTTATAATTCGGCTATGGTGTTTAAATCTTGTCATCAAGTGTTTAGTTATATGTTAACGTTGGATTTGTGGTGTTGGACATATGTGAACTATGTTAGGCTATGAAAATTTGATTAAGAAATGTGGTTTTTGTGTCGATTTGAAATGACACACTTAAATGGGTAATTCGGTTTAGAAATGATAATGTAAGTGTATATGTATATATGGTTAAGGCATTGGAACTATAATGATAAGCATGAGATTTGGTTTATAGTATATTTATATAGATATTTTACATATTGAATGTTATATAGAATGACCGAATATGAAATAATTTAGTTTGATTGTGTGAATGAAATTTTGCCATGAATTAAAACATGTAAAATTAGCATATGAGTTATGTGTATTCTTAGTTGTTATTTGTGCTTAAAATGGCTTAAGATATCAAGGTTTTATACGCATGGTTTTGTAATTAGGAAGAAGTATGTTTAGTCTTAAATTACGTTAGGTTAATTGCAACTAATGCCGCATAAGTAAGTGCTAATTAATTTGTTTTTTGGTTCATATTGTTTGGGTATAAATGAGCACTATGTTTCTTAATAAACAACAATATATTCAGCCATAATGTATAATAATCAAGGTTGCATTTTTGTGTGGCTGTTAATTGGTTTTAATATGTGAACATGTTTAGATTATGAAATGTTATGTTTGATATTCAACTTATGAAAAATAGTTACTACTATATGTCACGTATATGTTATGTAATGATTTATGTATATATTTGAGTAAATTTTAATATGCCAATGATAGTAAAATAGTAGATTTAAGTTTGAAATTGAATAAGATAAGTGTTCTGATGAGTTTAGATTACGAAGCAAGAAATGTAGTAAATGTCTATTTTGAACTGTGTTATGTTCGGTAATGCCTCATAACCTTAATTTGGTGACGAATACGAGTTAGGGGTGTTACAAATTACCTATTGGGCCAATTGTCTAACTTGAAATTTTCAAAAAATATCATATTAATTTTAATTAATTTGATTAATTTAATTTTACTTGATCAACATTAATATTCCCAAAAATCACTTAGATTTTTCAAATTAATTTTTCAAGAAAAATTTTTAATCAAATTATCTAGTTGAACAATTCTTATGATCGCCCAATTAATTCCATATCGAATAAATCGACTCGATTAAATTATTTCCAAAGTCATAGAATTTTGTTGAGTTAGCGGAGGGACCAATCAGACATATACAATTAGGCTCTAGTAATTATACAGAAGTATTGTTTCGATAATTCGCAATTTGAAGTACCATGGTTGAAAACTCCTTATTGTATACCATTTGCAAATGAAATTCATCCAACTGTTTTGTCCAATGACCTCGTCATGTGTGTGTTACCCTCATATGATATTCTTAATTCTTTTAAGTTAAGTCCGTTCACTCAATACAATTCTATTTTATCTCATTGTCACTATTGTGTCTCCTTAATAATTAATATGATCATTGTCAACAAATAACTGTGATAAATTGCTCGTTCGAGAATGAGAAACTTGTGACCACGTTTCATATTTATCAATCCAGATAATGCCAATGGGAGGATATTGTTATCTCTTTAATTGAGCTATAAATTCTATTGTTGCTAGTAAAGCCATGTTATGCACAAGTCATGTACCCAACATACTGGCTATCAACTCGATCATCTTTAGAGCATAAGCCTCTACTTATATCAAAGCACATGAATTACATACGCATGGTCAATGACTAACTCAGGATTTATGTAAATCAAATGTCACAAGTGAATTAATTCTCAAACGGATTCAGAATTAATTAATCTTGGGTCTAATTTAATGTATCATTCTGCCAATGAATACATCTATGTCTCTACTCATGGAGTTAACTACTCCGATAGCCAAGACTAGCCATCTCCTTAATTGGAATTGTAGACGACATAATAATCTTTCTCAGTATTTGAATCAAATGCTCACTTTGATTCTTTTACGAGATTATGGACTTGTTTAGATTATCTACTGAAGTAAGTTGGCTTTCTCGTAATATAAACATTTTTACAATGCCATTTATCATTAGTTCGAACTTAGACAATCAATGAGCTAATATTTGCTTATGACAATTTTGCGATGCACGCAAAATATGAAAGACAAAAATACAAAAGATATAACAGTGAAATGTGAAACTTATTTATTCATCATTCAAATACATAGAAAACAATTACATGTTTACTACAATATGGGCACATTTCCCAACAGTGTTGGAAGAAGACTGAGGCATTTTTTCAATGTGGGTCATTGGACCATTTTGGTCGGGATTGTTTGAAGAATGATGATGCTTCTCTCGTTTCCATCAGAGGTCTGCTCTTGCTGTTAGGAGTCATGGAAATCCTCGTGGTGGTTCGGGTGGTAGTTTGAGAAAAGAGACTAAGTCAGCAGTTTAGTAATTCGAGGCTAGAGCCCCAGCGCGATATATGGTCTGTACTTGAGAAAAGGTTGATGCTACCAATGTTGTAACAAGTATACTTCTTTTATATTCAGCACCCGCATATGCTTTAATTGACCTTAGTTCTTCCTATTCTTATGTAAATTATAACTTTGTGAAATTGGGGAATTTGAAATCTGAATTGTCAAAAGTAGCAATGGCTATATCGAGTCCTTTGGGACAAACTGTGCTCATTGACCTAGTGTGTAGGTGTTGTCCATTAGAAATTCAGAACAGATCGTTCCCTCTAGATTTGTTGATCATGTCGTTTGATGATTTTGATGTGATTTTGGGAATGAGCTAATTAACCGAGTATAATATAATTTTGTCCAAAGTCCAAAATGTGAGATTGGGGAATTGGAAGGCATCAAATCGAGTGGTTCGACTCGTTCAGTCTCATTAATAACAAAAAAAAAACCATTTTTAAGGTAACCAAATAACAATGAAAAAAAAATTTAGTAAATTTAAGTGATGATCAAAATTATTTCTTTTAAAATTTTGCCTTAATCGAATCAATTTTTTGTATGAATAATCGTTTAATTGAACTAAATTTTAATGTGTTCATCGGATTAAAATAGAATAATAAATACTCCCTACTTACTGCTACCCATAAAATCATAGTTCAGAAGCAGGAGAATGTTGCGCATTTATATACGTTAGGGCTTTAATTGTCCAAATCCATAGAAGAAGAATTCAGCCCAATCCTAAATTATATGTATTAATTTATATATTTCATATATTTTTCATAAATTTAAAATTTAGTTTATCTATATTTTAAAATTTAAAATTTAAGTCTAATTATTAATATTATTAATATTTTATTAAATTTATTAATATAACATTTTATAATAAAACAAATACTTATTTAATAATAATATAACTAAAAAAAATATTACGAAAATACAAATCAAGGAAAACAACATGAACACTTGAAGAGAGTGAAGTCATACCCAGAAAACATTTCAACAAAAAATAAAACGACATCATGGTCATCTTTATCGACTCAGGGAAGGAGACAAAAGGAGACCCAAATATCAAGCATGTGTATTTCAATTCACAAACATCCTATTAATTAATTAGGTTTGGAGGATTTCAATTTTCAAACTTGCAGAAGAAAATAGTGAGATTGGCAGTACCGCCTGCCATGCCAGAAGAAAAGTTGTTCTTCATTTCATGTGATAGAATGTTATTATTAAAAAAAAAACTTCAATAAATAATCAGCAATCAATTCTACAATCACTTGCATTATTTGAAAAAAACATAAAAAAAAATTAAAATTAAAATATTCAACAATAATTAAATTTTCGATTTAAATTTGTAAAAAAAATCTAACATTCCATTCAATCCTCCTCTTTTTTGCATTAATAATACATATATTTGCAAGTTTGTTTTGGGCTTTTATACATTGTAACGATTTGATTAATAGTCATTGTCTTTTAGTAGTAATCCTTTAAATGAAGTTCACCTAAACACAATAACTGTGCCCGCTTTCTACTTTTGGTCAGCACTTCCTCTCATCAAAACCTTACTAAAAACATTACTATAATAATTATTATTAGCTGCAAAATCCCAACCACTCAATACCCAGAATTAAAACCCCAACACCTTTGTGCTTTCTTCTTTTTCTTTTATTTATTGTTATACCCAATAGTAAAGAATGAAATGGGAAAATGTGAGTAATGCACAAGTATGATTAGGTCATCCAGCATGGACAGTATACTAGGCTTAGGAATCAATTTTATAAAATAGTAAAGCCATATGATTCTTTTCTATTTTTCTTTTTGGGTGTAGATAATTATTATCCATTCTTGAGACAAAAAGAGAGGCACATGATTCCATCACATGTTGTCACTCACAATCATTATTCATCTTCTCACATTTCCCATTCCACTTTTAATAATCAAGGTGGGTGTTGTGGGAAAATCATACTAAATTTTACATTGATTCTTATTACTTAATGTATAGGATGATACTAAATCTTATATCAATTCTGGTTGAATCCTTAAATCAGCATTTACCTTCTTATCATTCGACTCAAATCATTAATCTCAATACCTTTAAATTCAATATTGAAATAATTGTATACTTTGAAGACTCTAAACCTAAAACCTGCTAATAGACAGATCCTTTATATAAACTAAAGTCTATATCCTAAAGAAAATTAAAATATGAGGCTTGAGAGAATTGATGCAAAACTACCCTTTTCTTTCGCCACAAGAAAATAAAAAGTTGCTTATTAAAATAAACTTCATTACGTTAACTAAATTGATTTTATTACATTTTTTTCCTGCATTGAAAATTGCTTTTGGGAAATACTAAGAGATATAATTGGCTGTCATTCACAGTTCTTTTTCTGTTTTTCAGAGTTTAAATAAAAAGATGTGGAAAGCATGTTCTTTTTTGCCCTAATCAGCTTTAGAAAATTTTTTTCTTTAAAAAATTTGGGTTTTTTATATAACTATTATACTATCATATTTGTTTGAATATTGATTAGGTCAAGGGATCCAACTATAGCTATGCCATGTGATTTTCTATGAAAGGGGAAAAAAAAGGGGGAAATATTTGAAGGAAAATTGAGCTGTGATTGTCATGATGTTTAATTTTAGAAACCAATACATTATTATATGGGATTTTGTTGCGAATGACCCCTGAACTTTAGTAAATCTTTCAATGTGGTATTTGTATATTATTATTTTTTAATTTAAAGCTTGGTTAATATTGAAAGTTGAGAAAACTATTTTTTTGGTCTTTAAAGCTATTGAACAGGATAGTGAAGTAGTGAATTTGGTGGAAAAGTGTAATGTGGGATAAATATGGCATTGATCTCCCTAAAATGAAAAAAAAAATTATGAATTAGTTCATTTAAAAGCTGTAATGTTATGAATATAGGCATTTGTTCTGCACTTGATGCAGAACTATGGGCAATCATGGACGGATTAGATATAGCTTGGAAAAGAGGCGTAAATCAGTTATTGGTGGAAAGTGATTGTTTGATTGCGGTCAATATGCTTAATGGTCAGACAGAGGAGACAGAAAGGAGTTTAGCACGAATCATCAGAGAGTTGTTAGTAGCGGATTGGCATGTGAAGGTAATGTTTACTCCACGCACAGCGACTATGGCTGCAGATTCCATGGCACAATTAAGAAGAAATGTTACTCTTGGTTTGAGAATTTATGTATTCCCCCCAAGATGATCGAGATGGAGATTCTACAAGACAGTGTTGGTGTCAAATATAATTCATGTTATAGCTAAATATATTTAACTTCCTTATCTATAAAAAAAACAATTTAATTTCATTGTCGAAAAATTTTCTGGCTTCACCCTTGGACATTTGGGTACCATATTAGTGGATGGAATGAAACTTTAGATACCAAAATTGGTATTTTTAAAATATGGAAACCATATTATATGATTTGCTAAAATTCAAAGGTCGTTTATGCTATTATCCCTTATTGCTTTATAATGTTGGTTAAAGCATAATCACAAACTCAATAGCTATGAATGTTCTTGAAATCCCATGCAAATACACACACACACATACATATATATATATATATTATGTTTCTCCTGATAAATTATATACAAATATCAAAAGGAACCTGTAAGAAGTAAAGCAAAGTAAAAGCAAAATGGTTTGAGTAGCGTTGAAGGGCAGAGGCGAATTTTATGGATAAAAAAGAACATAAATCCTTGCAATGAAAGGAATGTGAAGCCTTTTTTCTTTTTTGCTTAAGAAAATAAATAAATAGAAGATTAGTGACCTTTTTGTAAAGATGAATTTTTTAAAGGTATATCTATATAAATAGTTTCAATTAGAATTAATCATTACAAGTATTGATAGGGATGAAGTCATAAATTTTTTGAGGCATCGAAATTAAATTATATTTTTTATAAGAACTAAAATATAATTTCGTTATTTTATTAACTTATATTTTTATAATTTTTTAAAAAATTAAATAATTTTCTTTTGGTTAAAAAGGGTAAAAATAATTTCTTTTTCTTTCTTCTAATGATGAGGAATAATCTGCCAATTAATAGAAATTATGCTAATTGATTGGCAGATTATTAATTTCAATAATAATATCTCCTTGTTTGGTTCCATAGAAAAAAAAGCAAAAAATGAAAGCTAAAAGTTTTATCTAATGATGCTGCCTTTTCAAAGGGCAGACATTGAAGTATTGACGTGTGGTGTATATATATATATATATTGTTTAAAATATTTTGATATTTTGTAGTATTGATTAAATCGAATTTCTTAAAATTATTTTTTATCTATAATATTCAAATTTAAAATTTTAAGTTAAAGTATTTGATGCCCTATACTATAGGAGACCGGATTAAATTAGTTCATTTATTATTAAATAAATTAATTTAGTTTTTATATTATTAAAATGAATCCAATAAGTTTAAATTGTAATAGAGTTAATATTTATTGTATAATTTTTTTAATTACAATTCAATTTCAAATAAAAATTTTATTTACAGAACTATAAAAACTTTAAAAATATTAATTTTGTTAAACAGTAAACAATAATTTTTAAACATTAAGGCTTTGTTTGGTAGAGTGAAAACAAAATTGGAAGAATAGAAAATTGAAGAGGTAAAAAATCAAATCGATGGAAATGGAAAGCATAATTTTTTTTCCCATAGGTGTGCTCTGTAGATGAGATGGAAAGAAAATTCCATTACTTGGTAGAGTTGAAAAATGTAAAAAAAGAAAATAAAACATTTGAAAAATGCATACTTTTGAATTAACATACGCATCTTTCATTTTCTTTTCTCTCATCTTTCTAATTTGAAAGAATTGATTTTTATGTATTAAGATAAAAAATGGTCATCATTCCTATTTTTTTTTCTCTTACTTTCTCTCCAATCAAGCATACTCAAATTTTATTTTTCTTTCACTTTTCCACTCACTCTTTCATCTCTCCACTTTTACCCTAAATGATAATATTATTTCAATTTAACTTTATTTAATTCTTTTTAATAATACATAGATTAAATTGAACCAAATCCCAGAATAAAAAGAGCTCCCAAATAGATGTAGTTAAAATTTAATGGTTAAAAAATATGAGTTTTTAATATTGATGCTACTTGATACTAGACATTGACTTCACTGCCATATTAGTATATTAATTTGTTTTAGGAGATTATGGTAAGGTAATGGCTCTAGTCTTCTAACACACGTTATCAATATTAATTCTCTAATTAATATTCATTATTAATAGTTTATTTAATTTGTGACATGATTAAAGCCAATAAGAAATAGCTAGGACCAGCTACATATTTTTTTACCTATGCTCTTTCTTTCTTCTGCCTTTTTACTATGACCCAACAGCTTTTTTTTTTTTAACCTACTCCATCATACGCAATTATGTGCATTGAAGATTGAAATGGAGAAAAATAGAGTGAAGTGTTGCATGAAAAAAGTAAGCCCAAAATGATGGCAAAGTTGTAAGGTTGAATGAATTGACATCACCTTTCTAAAATCCCTTTCTTTTTATTGTATTGAGTGTTTTGATTAAGATGTACGATTTTTTATATTAGTAATAATATTGATATCAATTAAATTAAAAATTATTTGATATTTGAATTTTTTTTATCACTATTTGGTGATTTGATGTTTTTTATTTATGTTTTTGATATTTTATGTTGATTGAGGGTCTCTTTAGACGAGCGCTTATTTTTAATGCGGTGCGGTTAAATTTTTTTATTTTATATTATAATATTATTACAGTATCTAATTTTACCGTCACTATTATTTTTATATTAACCGCAGATAAATACACTATCAATCCAAAGGAACCTTGAATCTCTCTCTTTTAATTATGTTATAAATAAATTCAAATACATAATATTGTTAATTTTTATAGTTAAATGATATGATTTTTTAAAGAAACAATAGGGATAAAGTATTATTTAATTTTTAAATTTAGTTATTTTTTTATTTTGGTCCTTAAATTTGAATTATTTTAAAGTGTGATAATATAACACTTTGAATTGTACTACATAATCAATTGAAGACTGTTAAAATTTCTTTATTTTTTTGTATTTTTTAGATTTTATAAAAAAATTTTAAAATTTTTAGATGCAGATATAACATTTTGAGAGAGTGTTATGCTATCCCATCTTAATAGAATTCAAGTACAGAGATTGAATTGAGAAGAATTCCAAATTTAAGAACTAAATGTTGTTTTGTTCCAAAATAAATACATTATAAGTTTAATATAATTTGTTGATTAATAAATGTTATGAATTTATACAATCAAATGACGCCAAACTAAACTAGAAATTAGATCTCCTAAAATTTAATATGAAGGACTAAAACCAGAATTAAACCTTTTTTTTATTTTTCAAAGGTTTCACCAGTTCAATAAATACCCCACGTTTAAAAAACGATACACGCGAAACCACGATTAGTCCACAACTCGAAGAAGTGTGCCCCAAAGCCAATCACATCTATTCTCCCAATATTGAGCATTACTAAAGAATATATTTTAAAGATACTTTTTTAATAAAAGAATTATTATATTTGGGAATATTTTTCATAATTTAATAATTAAATAAAGTTATCAATTTTTGTGTTTTATTCAATATTCTAAACCAAAAAACTTTGGGTTTGGAACTAGTAAAATGCACAATCTAGCACAATGTCAGACAAAGCCAGTTATTGAATAAACAAAACAGAGAAAAAAAAATTTAATTGCCCCAACAGATAAGACAAATAAAAGAAACCAAAACCACAGTAGCTTCTGCCTTTTTTTTTTTTTGCTTTTTTATCCCTGTCTTTGCCAGATAGTACCATTTGGTCCCCAATCTAAACCAAAAAATATCAATTGAAATCTAAAATTTTTAAGCAAAATTAAGGTTGAAACTGAAAAAAAAAAGAAAAAAAAAAGAGTAACCAAAGTAGAAAATTTTAATAATTAAAGTTTATATACAAGGAAATGGATAACATAGAAATAAAAAAGTGTGACAAAATTTTCCAGCAGACTAATATTTTGTACAACAGGGACACAGCCGGTAATAAACATTCAACTTAAATCAACAGCTTAGTGCTTCATATTTCACTGTAAGTGGTCGATTAAACCCGACTTGTGAGAGTAAATTCCCAACTACAGTAAGATCCCGGCAAAATACACCTTGGAACACATTGGTGTTGGAATTTGTGGTTGTGTTTTTGCTTTTGTTATTGCAGCTCGAAACAGGGCTGGCTTCGTGTTCGGGTTTAGGATTAGAATGTTGGGTTTGCTGGACTTGAATTGCTGCTGCCTGTGCTGCTTGTAACGCGGCCGATGCTTTCTTCCGTTGCTTCTCGGCCGCTTCTTCGTCCATAATGGTAGACATTACACTGGAATACCCTTTTTGAAGCAGTCTGTAAAGAAGTAAAGCCGACATTTTGGCTCGGTCTTTAATCGAGTCGAGATCACGCTCGTCGGCGAACTCGCATCGTTCGATAAAATTTGTAGCTTTATCCGGTTTATGCCTTAAACATAGCAGCAAATGAGCTCGGTCTAGTTCGGACCTTGAACATCCTCGCCTTAAACCGATCAATGCATAGTAATCGACATTTCCAGTCTCCCCTGAAGCAACCCTTTGCTTCAATTGTTGGATTTTAGTCGTTAATGCACATAGCTTCCCCGGGATTTCCCGGTACCGAACATAGTGACGCTTCCAGGCAGGGCCTGGTAGCTTCCTATCTCGTAATATGGTATTATAAAGCAGTTTCAAGTGTTCGAGGTCGTGCAAACAGTCCGGTAAACAACGTATTGTTTCCAACAATGAGGCTCTGGTATCAAGAGCTTGAATGCAAGTTGGATCAAGAGCAAGTGTTTTGTTGCAATCCGAGATCGACTCGGCTATGCGTCCCGCAGCCTTATAAGCGAAGGCTCGTTGCATATAACACTCTGCAAGGAAGCTTTGAGGTGCAGGGCGTCGACCGTCGACGATTTTAGAGAAATGGCGAATGGCTTCGGAGAATAAGCCAGCATCTAAGGCAGCAATGGCAGCGGTACGACGGCGAATGAGGAGTTTGATATGGGATAACAGCTGGGAAATGTTTTCGGATTCGGAGAAAAAGGTCGGATTCCGCGGTGGCATGGAAGGTGGCGCTGTGGCACTGGATATGTCCAATGTGGTAATACTGTTGGGAAAGGAGAAGCTGTCGTCGGACCTGCAAACGCTTTTGCGGCGGAATGCAGCCGAAGCGAGGCGTTTGCCGGTTTGAAGTAGAACCATTGCATCCTCCATTAGGCCTAGGTGGCAACACGCTTGGCCTAGCACCAAGTACCTGTATCAAAATTGAGTTTCAAGTTAAAATTATTTTATTTTTACCCAAAATCTAACAGAAAAACCGACGTGAAGAAAATTAAAAAGAAAATTACCTCCATTGGCCTTCTTTTTCACAGTTCTTCCACAACCCAGCCATAACTTTCTTCTTCAATTCCGAGATAGAGAAACACTTGAAAGACGGGTCACGACCAGGTGAGTCAGAGGACGAGTTATTAGAAGGGAGAAGCTTAATTCGTTCCCTCGAGAGATGTTGAGACGAGTTATCGGACGAAACCGACCCGGAATCGTCGCCGGACATTTTAAGACTAGGTATATAGTCTTGGAGCAAATCGGCGACGTCCTTAAATCGTCTCAAGTACAGCAAAGATCTAGCTTTGAGCTCAAGGGCAACCTCAATACGAGGCGAAATAGCCAATGCTGCATCGAGTAGATTCAAAGCCGAAACAATCTCGCTTTGTTCATGGGTTGCAATCAGACTCCTCGCATCTTTAATGTACTTATCCACAACCTGCAAACAAGAAGATCATTGTATAAAAATCAAAACTTTCTATCTACAAGAAAATGGAAACTTTGATTGAAAAATGAAAATACCTTTCGGTTGCTAAGCCACCAGTGTTTCTTTTGATCATTAACACTCAAACAAGGAGAAACAGCCATTGGGGTTGGATTGTGTTTTTTGTTTTGTTGAAGAAGAACCAAAACTCAATCAACCATGAACCTTTTTTTTTGGCTTGCTCTCAAAGAATGCTGCACATTTTTTTTCTTTTCACTAATAAATAAGGATGAGAAAATGAGAGAAAAGGAAGGATTGGGAAGAGTATTAAATAAGGGAAGGGGGTGAGAGGAAAAGAAAAAAAACAAAGGCAATATAAAAGAAAAAAAAATGCCAGCTTTGACCTCAGAGAATGCTTTGATCCTTCAACTTCATAGCTGGCATCACACTATTTTAGATTCTCTCTCTCTTACACTATGCTTTGACCTCAGACATGGCTTCTTTTTTTGGGTTTTAAGATTCATGGATTCATACGATGAACAATCACGGGTTCTCGGGTTCAACTACCGGGTTTGCATTTGGAATTTGCAAATTGCTCCCCCCAAAGTCAAAGAAACCCCATCTTCTGGTTATTTACCTAAAAAGGACTTACTTTTCTAAATGGTTTTTTTAAAGGTAAAAAGTGTTGTACAGCTCCCTAATGTATAGTGCAATTTCAACTTCAACCGTTGTATTTAACTAGTGGGTTCAAGTTTTTTAAGTCATAGTTGTTAAAATTGGACCAGGTTTATCGGTTGGATTGAGAACCAACTAGTATCCTAGTCCGAACATAGAGTTAAACTTTAAATCAAATCTTGAATGAACCTGTTGAATTAAGCTAAATAGATAGTTGAGTTGGTGATTGAATTGACTTTCTATTTTTTAATAATTTATTTAATTAAAACATGACTGATCAATTGAATTGATCAAATTAAGAATCGAGTTTGATCGATTTGATTTTAAAAACCTTGTTTTAAGCCACAATTTAAATAAACATATAATATCATATTTTAAATTGCATGTTGCGAAAATCGAACATCGATAATGACAATGAATCGCAAAGAAAGAGAGACAAAAAAAAGAACACACAAGATTTTACGTGAAAACCATTTCGGGAAAAAAATCATGGGCAGAGGAGAAAAAAATCACTATGTCGAATTCGAATGTTACAGAGGAGTATAGGCTATGTCTATTTATAGGTTTGTAAAATAATATTCTAATCAAAATCTAATAGAAATAATGTAATAAGGTTAAAACACTTTATTCTAATCAAATATCAAATAGAGGAAATAAACTTCTATACAGATTCCACTTGTGCAGCTTGTACCGTACCGCCAGTGCAATCCCCCTATCATGCCACTTGTATTTTATTTTAACAGGAATTTAGGTTACATAACTCTAACAAATGTTATATCATTTAATTAAACCCATATCATAAAATGATCATTTTGTTCATTTTTCTAACATATAGGGGTATTTTTATCATTTAAAAAAGATAGGAACCAAAATGGAGTCAGTGCTACAATAAAAGGACCTATACAATACCTTTGGGGATATTTTTCCTCGTTTTAAAAATATAGGGACCAAAATGCACTTTGTGATACAATAAAGAGACCTATACAATACTTATACCTGTTATTGAAGTGTAATTAAGACATTACTTAATTGATGGTCAGGTCCAATAAGGTAATAGTGGGATTTGGTTGGGTGTAACAGTGGTGACCACAAATTCTCAAGACTGTGAAGCTGAAGCTGCTATTAACTACTCGATGGTGGTGATATTAAATATTAATGGGTTTATATTTTTTCTACTACTTATTCTTTACCTTCACCATATTGGTTTCCCAAATGACTAATAGGCTATGATTTATGAATGTTTCTGTGTCATTTACTGCTACTATACTTGGGAGGAGTTTATATATATATATATATATATATATGTATTATTTAGCTATCACTTAATTGCACTGGGAGTGCAGATTCATTATGTATTTTCCCTTAAAAAGCATAAAATTCATAATTTCATCCATCTACCCATCCAACCATCCTCCACGGAAACTCAATAAGCAATCCCCATTTTCATAAAATTTGTGATGGTTTTATGTGTTGGTTTAAGGAAAGGAAGTTGTTCGTGATAAGATTACAGAAATGTAAGATTATAGACGTATCATTATATTATCTTATTTAGTTTAATTGGTTAAAATGTAATATTCAATTGTTTGGTTGATCGAATATAAAATTACTTAAAAATACATTTTACTAAATTGTTCTACTGTTTTATTGTTAAAAATAATATTTTGGTTTTAATTAGCCTTAAATTTTATTTGAGAAAAATAATCCTAACTTGATTAAAATAATAAAAACAAAAGGCACATTAATTTAAAATTTATGGTTACGTTCGTAATTTAAGATAACCTAACGAATGGACCATAATGAGATTACACCCAATATTACAGCTAGGGATGTAAATAAGACAGTTGTGCTCATAAGCTACTCGAGTTCGGTTCAAAAAAAAATAAATTGGATATGGTAATTATTAAGCCCAGCTCAAGCTATCGGTTGAGATGAATTTGAGCTTAGTAATTATCAAACTTTTCATATTTTTCATATTATTAAATTATGTTATTACCTTTCATATATATTTTTAACCCCAAGTTTAATTATCGAACTGAGCTTGAGCTCGAGTTCAAGTACACAAATTTGTAAATGAGCTTAATTGAGCTTGAATTTGAGTAGCTCGATTATTTCGTGAGTTGAGTTCAACCTTAAAAATAGATGTTCAATCAAGCTCCGAATTTTGAGTCAAGCTTGAGCTTGGTAGTATTTAAGCTCAGCATAACTTGATTACACCTCTAATTACAGCATCTTGACAGAATTTAAGAATTTAAGATTATAGGGTGGCCAAAATATTAAGAATGCAAACAACATAATCTTACTCTGGAATATAATATTACGGGTTACAATGTAAGATTAGCCAACCAAATGTATTTTGGAGAGAATGGTAATTGAATAGAATGGAGAGAGAGGGAATTAGATATTTATTGGGGAAGAGGGGGAAAAAGTCTAATTTTGATTTTAGTCCCTCTCTTAAATTGAATCTTGATACTTAATCCTTTTATTTTTTTTCTATAATGTTTTTAGTAGTTTTAAATTGATAACATTGTTAGTTCGTCGTCATAAAAGCAATGATGTGAAATTTGTTTTTATTGTTATTTGATAACACTATTAAGATCACGTGAAAATATTCAATTGATAATAAATCTACACGTTAGAGGAGTATTTCATATTATTTAACAAAAAAATTCATATTATTATTTTAGCAGATGACAACAAGTAATGGTGTTATTGATTTGAATTTACTATTAACATTATAAAAGTAGAAGATTAAATTAAGTAAAAAAAGAAAAAAAGAAAACTTGAACTTTAATCAGGGGCGAAATCAGAAAATTTTTTTAGGAGGTGAAATGAAATTTTAATTTTTAATAGTCTATATATTTATAATTTTTAAAGGGTTAAATTAAAATTTCATAATTTTAGGGGATCAGAGTATAATTTTACATTTATTAATTTAAAATTTTAAAATTTTTTAAAAGGTCAAAATAATAATTTTCTATTTTAGGGGGTTGGCAAGGCCTCTGACTTTAATATAATAAAATTATTATTAACAAGTGTTTAATACAGTGACAAGATACATCACATTTTCAAAAATAAAATAAAATTCGAATCTTAAAAATTATATTGTGAAGAGAGACAATCCCAATCTCCAAACATAAATATTTTGCAATACGATATTCCAACTAATCTTTACTTTACTTTTACAAACAAGAACAGTTCCTGCAACGTGGAGCAACCCCATCCATTGATCCATCACAGGCTCAACTTTATGATCGTTGGATAATACATTTATAAATGGGACCCATATGACTTGTGTTCCAGATCAGCAAGAGAGTTTGTACAATAAGCTTGGCTGGCTTTGTTTTGGACAGCCCCCCAGTGACTGTATTATTACATGTATATGTCTGCTATTATAGCTTCAATTATTTAAATGCTCCCAACAATAAACTCTAAAACGTTTCAACTCACATCATCACGTGTCTAGTCTTTAAAATTTTGTTAACACAAAAAGATTAAATGGAATCATACATAAATACACACCAAAGATGTTAATTATTATCATTAAATATTGATTAATCTTATAATTATAGGCTTAATAATTTTGGAAGAATTATTAATCATGAATTCCATACATTAAATTAATATTTTGAGATTCTGTTTGTATATATATATTTAATAGGTGTCGTCTGTTGTTTCATGTATTTATTTTTCTAGGTCTGTCAACAGCCCAGGTTGATTATGGCAAATGCTTTTTTTTTTCAGTTAAAATTAAATATTTACTTAACTTTTAAAATATTAAAAATATTAAAGAAAAATAACAAAATTTAAATTTGAAGAGAAACAGGATGTGACGGGAATGGATGCATCCAACGTCTATGGAGGTTGTAGTGGTTTTTAAAATTATAAATCTATAGTGGAGCGAGTCGAGTTGTAGAGTAGAACATGCTAATTGTGAACTAATGATGCATTTAGCAACATCTGCACTTCGCCTGCTCCATTGTTATCCTTACTTTTATTCTTTTTTTTAAATTAATTTGCTTATTATTTCAAGTTCTAAATGTTCTTTTTAGAATAGAAAAGTTGATTGTATACTGTTTTTTTTTAAAGTGCAACAAGTACACTATCATAAATATTAGTTCAAGTAATCACAAGTATCAAATTATTACAAACGTATTATCTAAGTAACCACTATGTAGAATCAAACTATTACAGCACAAATAAATTAAGAATTGATATAATCCAAACTAAAGCCAACTAACTAGCCTAAAACTTTCATACATAATGGGACTTAGAGAATTACATAGTCAGAGTTATGTGACCCAAATTCCTGTTAAAAAAAATTGCAAGATAGGAGGATCTGTGGGATCCGTATAGAAATACACTTCTTCTATTTGATATTGATTTGAATAAGGCGTTTCAACTTTACTGTATTACTTCTAGACTTTGATTAGAATAAAGTTTAAACCTATAAATATACGTAGTCATCTCTTCTCTTGTATCATTCGAATTCAACAGTTAGTGAATTTTTCTTCTCCTCTGCCTGTGGTTTTTTCCCCGAAAGGGTTTTTATGTAAAATGTGTGTGTGTTGTATTTTTCTATCTTTCTTTGTGATTTATTGTCATTATCGACATTTAAAGTGATTAACCCACATGTACTTCATGTAAGATTTTAGCCTGAATTATTAACCCAGTTAAATTTAAAATCGAGTGACCTAATTTAAAGTGATTAAGTTATTTACTTTAATAACAAATTAAATCCTATATGTTCATTGGGTTATTTGATGGATGTATTGGATTAAAGTTGATCATATATAAATTGATATTTCCTTTACCTATTAGGGTTACACAAATAAACTAATAAAAAAATATTGCCTCTATCATAAGGATTTGTGTAACAAACGGGAAAAAGTTGCGAGGGAGAAACTAATTTATCTTGATGTTATTCTTCGTCGAATTCAATGGTCAACTTTAATCCGGCATAGATAATTCTTTATATTTGTGAAATTCATATTATTCCAAAAATTCTAGAATTATTGTTCATGCAATATTAGATCTTGGTTCGCATAGTCTCAAGATCTTGAATATTTTACATTTCATTGCTAAAAATGGATAATTTTTATGAATTTTTTGATATTTTAATAATCTATGTATTTTTTTTTTGAAATTTTTACGAAATACACATGTTCTATGTGTCAGATTTGAGTTAATATTTAACACCTAAATTGATGTTTAGGATGATGGGAGGACTTAATTGACACGATATTAATACTTTGGGAATTCATTTGATTCAAGTAATGTAAAATTTTGGAATAACATTTTTTTGTTTGGATTTCAAACATTATCTTGAGCCATGAATCTTACCTTCCCAATAGATCCAAGATTTCAAAAAATAGGGACGGATCTTAGTACCACATCTTCTTTTATGTAATCTTACATTCCATGACAATTTGAGATATTTAACAATTTTACCACAATTTTAATTCTATGATTCTTTGATATATTTTTCAACATTTAAGCTATATATTTAAACCGGTGCCAATCAAATGTTTGACAAAAAATTTAACTATCATTCCATTCAAGTCAAGATTAACAAAGACAATTTAGTAACATAGGTTTTTAAAAAATGTTATATTCTAACTAAATAAACGAAATAAGACAATGTGACATATATGGTAATGTGCTAATTAATCTTACATCTACATAATTTAAATATATGTGTAATAGGTCCTATTATTTCACTCAGCACTTATTAATTTATCTCGATAAAATTTACCTCGAGAAAATATTTGATACGAATGGAGTTTTTTTGATAAGGTACGATGATGACATTTTATACAATTAGTGTACTTTTCATATGAAAACTACTACAAATAAACAAAATTATTATACTAATTCGATCCACAAACTTTTTATGTTGTGATTTATTTCTTTCTAATATCAGAAATAACTTTATGCACTGCCGAATATAATTATTGAATAAAATAAAGATCAAAAGAAGGATATATTTTTTTAAAAGAGATATAAATTTATTTATACTTTAATGTCTACTCAAATAAACACTTAATTTTAAATTTATTAATTTACAAATAATTTAGCACATTTTTTTTACAATTTTACATATTATTTGAAATTATCATTTATTTGACTACATACCAAACATGTTTTTTGTACATTTAGAATTTAGTCATTATAATTTTATTTTAAATTTTAAAACATGTAAGTCCAATTGTTAACACTATTTTTTTGTTAAATTCAAGTTCGTTATAACATCATTATTTTTTTACAAGACTATCAAGTGTTTAACCAATAAAAATAGGGTAAACTACACAGGCAGTCACCCAACTATTAGCAAGTTTCTTTTTTGGTCACCTAGCTATGAAAAGTTACAAAATAGTCACCCAACTATTCAATTTTTTCTTTTTTAATCACGTGCAATTAAATGGTTAATGGAAAGATGATGTGTTTTTAAAATAGGTATAATAGTAACTTTATGCCTCAAACATTGATACATTGTGTCAATTTAGTCTTTATTCTAAAAAAATTAACCGTTGATTTTATACATTGTGTAATTTGATCATTCTTGCAATTTTGCATCTTTTTTTTACCCTTTCACCTAAAATGCTCACAAAAAAAGTATCAACTAAATTTGATAAAAAAAATACCAAAAATGGAAGCACCCAAAAACCCAATATCACAATTTTCACCTTCTCTCATTCTTTTCTTTTGATACTTTGATTCTCCACCTTTGAATTGAACACTGTCTATTGAGATTGCTCAGTCTTTTCATGCTTGAATCTTGAATCATTCTATGTTTGTTTAGATAAGTTGCTCATGATTTTATTGTCTTTCTCGCCATTCATTCAATTAACCCACTATTAAAAGGAAAATGAAAGTGTCTTTGAAATCACCAACTTCTAGAGTTGGAGCTATAATAAGCTTAGCCAAGTTCGGAGAGTGAATAAGCTAAACGGCTTGAGGACTTAGAAGTTCAAAGAAAGCCATGATGAATTTGCATTATCGATTGCCAAAAGCTGATATTATACGATGGATTTCATTGATAAATAGGAGCGATTAAAGTGTTGCCACTTCGTCCCTTTATGGCGTTATCCATGTGTTTGACTTAATGTATAAATGTTGAGAGTTAAATTTGTTATTATGCCAATTTTAGAAGTTACCATGCTATATTTCCATTAGCCATTTAAAGGTTAGTGACCAAAAAAAGAAAAAGTTGAATGGTTGGGTAATTATTTTGTAACTTTTCATAGTTGAATGATAAAAAAAACTTACTATGTGTAATTTACCCATAAAAATGTAACAACTTATTTAAAAACATATGAAATAATTCAAGATTTTCTAGAAAGAATGATGACGTTAAATATGATATATTAGTTAACCCAGTTTGGCAGTTTTCAAATGTATTTTTTTTTCTTCTCCTCTTTTCATTGCTCCCATAAGCTTGGGGACCATATGCATTGGAAACCCATGGGACAAGTGAGGGTCTACAAAGGCCAAGTGTTGGTTCCTTTCAAGAACATGGCTGCACCTCTTTGTACAGCTAAGGCATTTCCAGCTTGTCCATCTCAAGCTATATAGCCAAACCACATGGGACCCCTTCACCATCTTCATTTCATCAATGAATATTTTCTGCCATCCTTGTTTTTTATTTGAAAATTTTACACACTATAATGATCATAAGATGAAGGGAGTTTGATTAGGTTTATCCTCTAGGTAGGTATCTATCTTTTCAAGTTTTTTTTTTTTTAAACTTTTACATATTATAGAGAACATTATTGGGTTTCATTTTCTTTAATAATATATAAACTAGTTAAAACAATAGGTTATTATGTGATATATTACTTGTGGAATGTATCAAATGATTTTCCTTAAACTAAACTGTATTTTTTCTTAAATCATTCTTTAAAGAAGAATTGAGCGGTTTGATTTTTATTTGTTTATGTTTTATTTACTTGACTAAATAAATAAACATTAATAAGATTTAAAGGCTCGTTTATTTATGTACCAACAAACGAAAAGAGTTGATGGTTAAGAGCTTTGTATTGATATTTGAGATTCAGGATTCAAGTTCTAACAATTAATAAATCGTATAAAACTTGTTTAATATTCACGAATTTTCTAACTTTATCGAGATCCGGTTGTTATCCCAACCCTGCCTCTTATGTATATATATAAAAGACATTGGAAGAACAACTTATCATTTACCCATTTAAATACACATGCTATGACTCAACACTTCATTATAAATGGAAATGACCAAATTTACAAGAGCCATTAAAACCTTTTTTTTTTAAAGAAAATATCATTTATCACTTCTCCCCCCACCCCCATTTTGCCTAACTATTTGTTTGCCCAGACAAATTCATGTGCTTTTTCTTTCCTTATCATATAACTATATAATAATTGATGCCAAAAATTCATGGTGGATCCCTCTCTACATTCTTAATTTCTCATTTGTATCTACACATACAATAAAACTTATAACTAACTCCTTTTGTTCTCATTCCCTTTTTAAATCATATACTAACAATTATTTATCATCAACTATAAAGTTTCTATGCCATATTGATGCAATAGTGCCAACAACTTGCCAACTATAAACTAGCACCTAATTTTCATCTCTTACCAAATAAATTTTTTGGGACATGTTTTCATTCTTGTTTTGGGTTTTGTAAAAGAATCACAATTTTAAGCATTCAATTAAATTTTTGTTTTTGAGTAATTGAATCATTGTCCTAATTTCAAAGGCATTTCACTATAAGGATCAAACTTAATTTTTGTAGGGACCATATATAAATGTGGTTGGGTAGTTTTGGTTGTATTAAAAACTTGCAATATATTATCTAATTAATGTGTTGAACCAAACTATTTGTGTGTCTAATTAAAGTAGCAAACTTCATTGGATCCCGACTTAATTATAGGGCAAAAGGTTCACCTAACCTTCAAAATCCCCAATTCATATTTTAAAACAAAAATGAAATTTGAAGACTAAAAGTGCAAAATTATAGAGGGTTTTAGTTGGATCTACTAATTATGAAGGAATTTTAATCCATTTTTAAAAGCTATAAAAAGAAGGGGGAGATGTCATGAGGAACCCACCAAGTCGCCAAGGTGGTTAATGCTTGCAAACAAGATCCTTGTTTAAAGGGAATTAAGATAAATTAATTTATAAATCAATGAGGTTTCTCTCTTTCTAGTTTCAATCTTAGTAATATTAATCATACATGATTCTTTTTGGTACATTTACTGTTTACAAATTGGGGAGAAGATTAACACATTTTTTATCATTTGCTTTTTAGGGTATGTTTTGTTGGAGGAATATAATATTTTTGAAAGTAATGTGAGATTATGGTGTTCAAGGATCAGATCAAATTGGATTAATGTAAAATTTTAGACTTATCTTTTAGGTTTGGGTTTTATTCAACTTGAAAAATGGGTCTAAAATTCTGCTCAAGTTAGATTTAGATTAAAAACGATAAATCAAAGCTCGACTCGGTTTGCCTGTATTAATTTTTTTAGATTATTTTTTATATAAAAACAAATTTAAAAAATATAATACATCAAATACACTAAAAATATTAAAATAAATGTTTTCTAACAAATTGAAAATACATTAAAAAAGTCTTCATACTTAAATAACACTAAGATAGTTGCTACTTAGCCAGCAAATGCATCTAAAATAGTAGTAAAATTAACAATAAACAAGAGCTATTGATATCCAAACAATAATAACAAAATAATAGTCATATAATAACGAAACAACAATGAAACAATAGTAAAACAGTAGCAAAATAGCCTGACCCATTTAGAAAACAAGCCTTATATTTTGTGCAAACCCACTTTTTGAACTTATATTTTTACTCAAACCCTCCCATTTTTCAAGCAAGTCTTTGAGCTTAGATGGATAGCTCAGCTTATGATTAGTTCTACTCTCATATTTATTTTAAAGTTATTTACCTTGATTCTAGTAGTATTTTAAGATTTTAGTTTATTTTGCAGGTTAGTTTTAGTCTTTTATTTATATGTAATTTATGTTTTTAATTTATCATATACATATAGTGTTAATTCAGATTCATTTTTGAGTGTTTCTTACCCAATGTAGGTATGAAATTTTAAGATTTAGAAAAATTTTATGGGATGTAAAAGGGTGAAAGACTTAAACTAAAAAAAATATGGAGAAAAAAAGGGAGAACCCACCAAAATTGAAGCATTAAGGATTGACAAAATTTATTGAGAAGACTCAATTTTTCCATCAATTTTTTTCCCTAAGACTAGTTATTATTTTTATTTTATGATGTTTTTCAATCCCCCGTGAATTAAATTTTCTTTCTAGGATTGCAATTGAATTCATTTTTAATTAATTGAATATTTTTCTATTTTCATTTTTTTATACAGATATTTGATTTTTATTTTTTTATTATTGATAATAGTTTGATCAATTATTAATGTGACAAAACCTAAAGAAATTAGAAAAGGAGATGCCGTTTTAGGCCTAGAATGAATAACCATTTATCTAAATTAGATGAGTCAATTCATGATTCATAATTAGGATGAGAATATACATGATTACCTTGAGTAGTTATAAGTGAGGTTTGTTTTTAACCAATATGGTCTTAATTATTAGCATAGGAATATAACTTAATAGGATTAAATTAATTCTTTAGTTGCTTGGGAAAAATTTAAGGGAATTTTAGTACCTCGAGTTAGTAAATAGCACTATTAGGATAAATTGGGTGGGCAGAACAATTAGCTAATACATTAAATAAGTTGTAATCTTAAGTTTTATTATTGATTGATTATTTTGTTTTAATTTACTTTGCTTATTTCTGTTTATTTGGTTTAGTTAAAAAAATACATTTTTAAATTTATTAGGATAGATATTAGAGTAATAATTAGTGATTAGCATCATAATTAGTAATAATTCTTCATGAGGACGTTATTTTTTAAACTACAATTGTTATGATACGTACACTTGATGTGTGATACTCTGACCAACATTATCTTAAGCCGAATCTCACAATCTTAATAGTGTTAAAGATTTTGAAATATAAGCGTAATCACTAATATCTATACCTTGTCTTCTTTTAAGACAATCTTCATTCTCTCGGTAAAATGATATTTTTGACAATCTTACTTCATTTCTAATGTCTTCGACTAATTTTACATAAACTAAAATAAAATAATAATAATAATAATAATAACTAATTAATCAAATTATCTAGTTGTTTGAGTAACATCTCAACTATATATACTTATTTCAAGTTGAGAAAAAAACTAACATTTAATCTATTATATTACATTTTGTTTTATTACATTTTGCTTGGATTATTACTTATATAACAAATTTATTATTTTTTAAAATCATTTTGATTAAATTTTCCCATAAGCTATAACAAAAAATGTTTTAATAAAAAAAAACAATTTTCTCTTCTTTCTTTTCCCTATCACTTTGATTTAAAGAGAAAACATAGATGATTGTATTTTCTTTTCAATTTCAATTTCTTTATTTGAGAAAGGAGATATGAAATTAATTTATTAGACAATTGTGTAATATAAAATATTATAAGCTTCAACTTTTTTGTAGTAATTAATAAAAAAGGCTTAAATATACATTTAGCCCCTGAATTTAACATTTTCTCTTAAGTTGATATTTATGAGTTTTTTTGTCCTAACTCGGTACTTCAAATATTTTTCCGCCAATCAATCTAGTTTATACTACTTACATGAATGCTTTAACTATTCATATGTTTGAACTTACAATGACATTTACCAATTCAGGGTTTCAAAATGACCATTTACATTATAAAATTGACTTAAACTTTAGGCACATGCCATATATCTAAAACATAAAGAACTATACAACTATTTTTGAGTCAAGAGTTGCAGATCGGATGCTAGATCACTCCTCGAGTCTTCGAAATCTACTACTACCTATGCACGGAACAAACAAATCGCATGCTGAACGATAAAGCTCAATGATACTTTCATTATTCATATCAATGTTACCTTAGAAATAATATGATAAAGTTTCCATCTATGCACAATTTAGTTTTCACCAATTCAATTCACATATCATGCCTCATGCATCAAACTCATTTAACTAACTCATTTGGCGACACATATAAACATTACATACCATGTTTACGATCATCTCATAACATTCATTTTTGGATCAAATCATACCATCTATTAATTTCTCAAATACCAAATTAAGCACAATTTCATTTAACCATTTATATAAACATATAATGTCATGCTTTCAAACACAAAGTCTTATTCGATTTCATTTCATAACATTCCATTCATTCATTTTTTGTAACATGCCACTTATTCATTTTGTTACCTCATACCTTTCTCGAACCTATTAATTTGTTTCGTTACCATATCGGCTCTTAAGGCTCGTTTAAACCAATTCGCATGATCTTTCACATGTTATCATTTGATACATCTCATCTATATATACCATTTCATATCATCATTTCAATTCAAATATCATTTATCAAGGTCCTATTTTATAATCCTTACTAACCAGACATGGACTCACGAAAAATACAGGGATCATCCGACCATCATCAATCTGGCACCCAGTGCCTCATCAGAATGTCCTAAGTATAATTTGCGCCTAACACTAATTGATATATCACTAAAATAAATTGTGTACCTAGCACTCATTGGAACGTCCGAAGTAATATGCACCCAACGCTCATCAATATATAATCGAAGTATAACATGTACACAATCTAGTCCTATGGCATGCCAACTATATCCAACTCTACCTGTGATTGTTAATAGGGTAACTAATGTTCCAATTACACCTCATAAACATGTCCATCTCAATTCAATTTTCAACATATTATATCATCACATATCAACCAAATCATGAGACAGAATTATGGTTACCTCGATAGTTATTTGCAACAATCATATATATATATATTATATGCATATGTATATATGTATTGAACTCGAATCATAAAAGTACAAACCATAATTTTTATCACTCGTCTACGACTCTCGTCTTTCCCTTCTCTCAAGACGGCCTAGCGTCGTCTTTAGCTACGTTTGATAATTCAATTATTACAAAATATTAGTTTGCATCCAATTTACATTCAAACACATAACCAATCATATTTTGCATTTTATTTAATTTAGTCGTTATATTTGGAATCCTCTTATTTTTTTGAATCTAACATCGAATTAAAATCCGGTTTCATATTTTTTCATTAGGGACCTTATAATTTTCATTTATAACATAATTTCATGATATTTTTCAGTTTATTCAATTTAGTCTCTAACGTTACAAAGTTATCTAACAAGTTTAACTTAGTCTCTAACTTAGTCCTCATCAAAATCTAAGCTTGCTAACTACCAATTTCTTCAATTCAAGCTCAAAATCATCAATTTCATTCTAATGATAACTTATTAAACATAAACTAATTGGAAAAATTAACACATGGGCTAACTAAATCAAGCTCCCATTATCTTAAACCTATAAATGTTTTTCAAGAAAATAGTTTGGTTACCTTAGGAATTTTGCAATGGCCGAATGTTGTTTATAACTTGAAGTTTTCTATTTATACTTTAATTAGAATTAGATTAATTTAATTAATCATGAATAAAGCATTAATTAATCTTGTTTTTATTCTTTAATTATAATTACAGCAATCTAAATGCCCATCATCATCATTGTCCACTATATCCTATTTAAAATTGGTTAAATAACCAATTTGATCCTTTGGATAATTTCTAACCGGATCCTTAAGTATTTTCTAAATTAAAATTCAATAGCGGTTGGCTTTTACAATTTAGTCCTTAATCTTTAATTAACGATTTTCTCAACTAAATTACATAACTGATCTTTAATATATTTTCATATTAACTCCATATATCATCCTATTTTTACCTTTACGGACTTGGTTTACAAAAATGGGATTAGAATTTTTTTTTCTTAGGATTAGAATTGTCAAAGTTACAAATTGTGATATAAATTTTTAGAAGAAATTATTAGATTTCTCAGCATCCAAAACTAAGAAAAACAACATTTTGATTTTTCATTTTTAAAAATTTTTTGAATTGCTAAAATATATTAATATTTTGTTTTTATTTTTAAAAAATATTTTTTTATAAATTTTAAACATTTTAAAATAATTTTTAGATGATGATGTCATCATTGCCACGTGTCAGCATCACAAGATTCCATTTGTATTAGATTTAGCAATGTTACAAAAAAAAATGTTGGAATGGTGGACGAAAAAATAATTTAGGCATCAAATTGGGACAAAAAAAATCGTAAGTATCAATTTGGAAGAAAGTGTTAAATTTAGAGGCCAGATTTATATTTAAGCCATAAAAAAAGAAAGGAAATTCTACAATAACAAATTAATAAATTGTGCTTTTAGATAATATTATATTTCGTCAATCAAATAACAAAACTTTTTGTTTCATCTAAATGAACCAAATAGGGTAATGTAACATACCTAACAATGTACTAAGTAATCTTCTATTCTAATAATCTTATTACCAAAAGTAATCTTATAATCCACAAATCAAATGCCCATTAAGAATGTGTCAACCATGCATAGATTTTCGTGTGAACAAGTGTTTCAAAAGGTCACTATGGACAACAATGATAGCCAGTGGCGGAGCGTAGTGGAGTCCCAAAGGGGTCATGGCCTCCTCTAAAATGGTAAATTTTTAATTTAGTCTATTTATAATATTTTAAATTAGTAATGATAAAATTACACTTTGACCCTCTAAAAATGATAAAAAAATTAATTTAACTCTTTAAAAATTATAAAGATATAAGATATTAAAATAATAAAATTATATTTTTACTATTATAAAAATATACAATTTAATTCCGTACCAAAAATATTCAAACTCCCCATCTATGATAATAATCAAATAAGGTAGAAGCATGGCATCCAAGAACATAAAAGGGCACTAGTAACAATCCAATCTCATGTGCCAATAACAAAGGTTCATCTAATATATAATTTCGTTTATAAAAAAAATGTGGTAGAAGGGAAGACTCTCTCGTTCTATAGACATGTTTGTAGCGAAGGGAGCAAATTCATGGCGTGAACCTCCTAAAAGATTCTCTAATTAAAAAATAAAATGCAAACTTAACCTTAGATAAGCTTCTTATCTACTTATTTCGTACTATTACATTGTAGTATCATTTTTATAAATCACTATTTATTTTTTAATTTTCAAGGTATTCACTAGAGCGAGCTCAATGATTAATCATCTATGTTTTGTAGGCTTATTAAGAGGGTAAACACTGGCTACAAGTTTTAAAGTTACTCCATACCCAGAGCGAGGATCGAACCCTTGATCACTGATTAAGGTAAGAGAGAATAAACCACTCTTTTATTTAATCTTTGGGCATGGGACGTAAATGTGAATTTTAACGTTTAAATGTGATTGATACATAAAAATAATTAAAGTACAATACAAAATATAAAAAGGTAAATTATATCTAATGTCACTAAATTATTAGTAAGTTTACGTTTTAGTTATTAAATTATTCGAAACTTTTATTTAAGTCATTGGGCTGCAAAAGTTTTTGTTTTTTTAACAGTCAGACTAACAAACTCTAAACGATGATTCAATGACTAGTACAATGGATCAATACCCATAGACAAGTAGAAGATCATATATTAGATCTAAGTCTATTGAATAATCAGTTTCGTAAATTGGTGCAGATAGTGAGTATAAAAAATGCTATATAACAACGATTTTAATATTCTAATTATTTAAATAAAATTTTTTGAATAATTTAATAACTATTTTATATTTTTTTAAATTGAATGAATAAAATATAAATTTATTAATAGTTTAGAAGTTAGATATAGTATACATATTTATATATGAATTAGGGAATGCTGACAGTATGAAAAAACAAAAGCTTTATTTTATGGGAATTAAGGATATATAGATTTGGGGGGGTTAACTTTTAAGCCAATCATAATGTTGTTATCGGGTAAGGGTTTTTAGGGGTACTGGAAGTTCTGCCAGAAATCAGAGTGGGCCGGCGACTGAGCCATGCACGTGTCTACTAGATGGAATTTCACGTGGGGATGGGATGAACCATGTGCTATGTAGCAGCACAGCTTTGCCAAATGCCAAGTGCTAATGCTATGCTTCTTATCACTTTAAAATCGCCAAAATAAGCCAGCTTAATTTCGTTGTTGCTCCTTTCATAAATAATTCAATTAATTTTAAACCATATTAATCCCACAATTTGAATTTCAAACCATTCTTGTTTTATATTCAAATACGAAGGATTGCCCTTTTGTAGGGCCTTCCAATTTTTTAAACTAAGCCTCCCTTTCATGGTAAAATTACTATAGAGGGTTATTATATTAAGAGTTATATTGTATTTTGTCCTTTCAACTCAAAAAATGAATAAATTAATCCATGTACATTAGATCAAAAAATAAATTAGTCGTTTAAATTAATTCATGTACATTAGATCAAAAAACAAATTAGTCGTTATCTATTAAAAATTTTATCCAATTCCACTATTAAAATTTGATCCTTGTAATTGTTTAGCTATTCCGTCAGCCAGACCAGCTTTTAAAAATAGAAATTGATAAATTTTTTTAACAGAAAGGACTAATTTGCTATTTGATCTAACCTACAAGGACTAGTTTACCATTTTTTTAGTAAATGAAGCAAAATACAATATGATTTTTAGTATAATGGCCTGCCACATTTTTACCTTTAAATATCATATTAGTGGTCTAGCTTTACTATCAATCCAACAATAATTAAATAAACAATTAATGTTATGTTTGTTTACTAGTGTAATAACACGAGGAAAAAATATTTAATACATATATATATTAAAGCGTAAATTATCAAAATAGTCGCTTTTGTTTGCCTCAAGTTACATTTTAGTCACTTATATTTGAAATGTTATGTTTTAGTCACTTATATTATCGTGTTGTAACATTTTATTCACTGAGCCGTTAATTTCCATTAACAGTGTAATGGTAAACTGGCGTGGCAAGTTAAGTCATCATTTCAAACGAAAATTTTAGGTTAAATTATACAATTGCTCCCTATATTTTTCATTTTGAACAATTTAATTCTTTTTTTTTATGTTCTTTTAACTTTCTTTTTTTTCTTCTGTATTTTCCATTTTCTTCTGCTTCTCCCTCTATTTTCCTCCTTTCTCCATTTCTTTTAACGTAGTTTTTTTCTATATTTTCTATTTGTTAAAACTAGTCCTATATTTTTTATTTTTTTGAATAATTTAATTTTTTTCTTTTTATTTCTTTATTTGTTAAAGTCAAATATCTATGATTACATACTCTATGTGTAAACCCATAAACCATTTTCAATCACGGCAAGATGAATAAAATCGATCCTATTGAATTAATCAATATTGATTCTTCTTTGATATATAATGGAACACAAAGCTAAAATCTACCAAAGACATTGATTTGCTTACCAAATTGATGCCAAGAACTAGAAACCAAGTTAACCCTAATGAGATCAGAAGGGTTAACCAGATTCATGAGAATCTTCATTGAAATATCAGGTCCAAGCAATTCTATAAAATCACTACAATAATCCATTTTTGGATCATTTGTATAGCTTCGGCAATAATTATAAAATATCAGAAACCTTAATTCACAATTGACTACAATAAGCAAAAAAGATTTTTAAAAAAAGAATCTTTATTATGGGCTTTCATTGAAGATCAATATAAAATTGTTTCCCTAAGCTGAAAACATATTAAAAGCTAATTTAAAGGAAGATTAAACGGAATGTACAGGAAATATCCAATATGAAGATAAAAGTATAGGGACTAGTTTTAACAAATAGAAAACATAGAAAAACTATGTTAAAAAAATGGAGAATGAAGAAAAATAGATGGAGAAGCGGAAGAGAATGGAAAATAAAGAAAAAAAAAAGAAAGTTAAAAAACTTTAAAGAAAAAAATTAAATTTCTCAAAAAAATATAGGGACTAATTGTATAATTTAACCTAAAATTTTCATTTAAAATGATGATTTAACGTGCCACATTAGCTTACTGTTAAACGGTTAATGATAATTAATGGTTTAGTGACTAAAATGTTACAACATGATAACATAAGTGACTAAAATGTAACCTGAGGCAAACATAAATGACTATTTTGGTAGTTTGCCCTATATTAAAATAGTTAGATATATAATAAAGAATACTTAGTATAAATTTAAACTTAAACTTAAAATTAGAATGATAAGTAAAACTCTTGCAAAAAATAAGACATTTTCAAAATAAATAAATAAATAATCCATTCTCTTTATCACAAATAAGTCATGCAAATGGCTAAAATATCGATTGTGATTAGTTTATTGCTAGCTCATATACTAAAACATGTGAAAAATACAATACTCCTATCAAATGTAACATAATTTTAGGGTAATATAAAATTAGTCTCTATATTTTTATTTTTTTGAACAGGCAAGCTTGTGAACGAGTTTTAACAAATGAAAAACATAGAAAAACTACGTTAACAGAAATGGAGAAGGGAGGAAAATAGACGGAGAAGTAGAAGAGAATGGAAAAAAAAAAGTTAAAAGAACATAAAAGACAAAATTAAATTACTCAAAATGAAAAAAATATAGGGACCAATTTTAGAATTTAACCTAAAATTTTCATTTAAAGTGATGATTTAAAGTGCCATGTCATCTTATCGTTACACCATTGACGATAATTAACGACTCTGTGACTAAAATATTATAACACGATAATATAACATTTCAAATATAAATGATTAAAATATAAGCCGAAACAAATAAAATAAGTATGTTATTAGTTTTTCAAACTTTCAGTTTTTCACGAATTGTAGCCTCTCACGAGGGAATAAATTCCTTGGCGACATGTCGCACATTAACAAATATATTATAAGGTAACAAAAAAAAAGGAATAATTTTTTTAAATGCATAATAATCTATAGTTTACTTTCATTATCTAAAAGAATCCCAGAAAATCATTCATGAATCTAAACTGTTAAACCATCCATTTGGCAATGCATCAATGTCAGAAAAAAATAAAAAACTAAATTAATTCGATAAAAATAATATTAATGAGGCTTAAGCTATACCATCTGGCCTTAATTAAGAACCCTTTTATTATTTTTTTTAACAAAGCATTTCATGGAGTTGCCATGGCACCAACTTTGTGAGAAAGTCAAATGCTGTTTGTTCACATGTTATTAAATAAAGTATTAGTAAATGATTAAAATTAAGAAAAAAGTCAGCTTAAGTGAAGGATATTAATAAAGATTGAGGGTTGATTTTGCAAATATCCCCTCTCAAAGGCCCGGCAGGATTGCAAAATTTTGGGAGGAGTGATTGGGGTCATGCAGGCCCGTGATTATAGCCGGATTTGTTCGCAAATCACATATTAGATTAGGGTAAAATTAAAGTGTACAAAAAAAAAAGTAAGTAAAAACAGATAGTGGTAAAGGAATTTCGGTTGGGTGGAGTCATAAAAATTTTAATGTTTTTAAGTCAAATTTCGAATTTCGATCATAATGATTGGAGAAAATAATGTTAAAAAAATGATCTGTCACTTGCTTGATCATTAGAAGAAAGTGTAAGCACCTCCCTTTAAGATTTTCTCAAATATCTTCAGATCATGGCTTGTATTAAAAGTCATCTTACCTAGACAGTTAGTAATTTTATTAAAATTTCGAAGAAAGCACTCGTTAGAAAAAGGTAAATACGTCTAATAAGGATAAAATTTAAACTCGATAAGAAAGAATCTTGAATAAGTTTAACAACTTCTAAATTGTCTATTTGAATCATCACGTTTTCATAACGTCTATAGTGAATGAGAGTAAAATTATCAAAAATATATTACAATTCAACTTTAAGAACTAAAATTTATCTGCAATTTAGAGATTAGATTCTATTCGATTATAAATTTAATTAGAATTTAATAAAATCAAATATTTTCTAAAAAAAAAAACAAAGAAACAAGAGGTCAAGTTATTGCAATAATTGAAAACACGTGAAAAAGTGTTTACGGGGGCCAATGAAAAGATCCTTACAATATCGAAACCAAGAATAAGCCGAAGTTATTAACTCATTACGTTATCATTCTAATGGTATTTCGTTTTCAAAATATTTTAATATTTTAATATCTATATTTATATGATTTGGATTAAATATTATTGAGAAAGTAACTATGAATATCGATTATGAATCATATATTTATATAAAATTTTACACTTTATTTAAAAGAAATAAATCTCAAAATTATACATGAGCTTTGCTTCAATGTTCAACGTTACACGAGAATTTCAACTTTGTACAATTTTATACATAACATTTTGATTTAATTTAGTTTTTACAAGCTACTAACATCATTAGTGATATATCACAATTTTGCGTTTACATATTACATATACAAATAATTGTACTTATCCAATATAAAAATAAGTGGACGTATTCATTTATGTAACATATATAATTGAATCAAAATTAAAATTTTATTTATACATTTGAACCGAAATCAAAGTTTGATTTATATAATTGCACAATTGATTAAAATTCATGTATAATTTTAATATTTATCACTACTTAATTTTATTATGGTTTAAATTTGAATTATTTCGACTATCAATTCAATAGTACACTATAATGATTTATTTTAATTGCAATTCTTTAAATATATATATTCTGATACAATTTCTGTTACTACCTATAAACTTTTTTGATCATTAAATCGAAGGATAATATGTGCTTTAATGCGTTTGAATTTATATTTTTTTAATTGTTACAACAATAACGATGCTAAATGAACTAAAACTCGTTCCTATATTAGATTTACATATAACCAACTAATAGTTAAAGGTGAGGGCCCAAGAATGACTAGTGCTTTGGCAATTCTTTTAACATCAGCATGGGGTCCCCCTTTGGTAGAGAATATATACCAAAGGCTGTTTATTGATATGGATTTAGATTAGATTTGATTAAAAGAATATTGTTTTCAACAGGTTTGTGCCATCAATGTGCTCTCTAATTTTACCCCAAAGTTATTGCCTTGTGTTTAATATATTATCATAAAAATCATGCCATCATCGAATCTGATTCCGACTACTCACATTAATATCTTTTACAATTAAGTCCTAAAAATTTTCGGTAAATTGTATTAGTCACTCAATTATTAGTGTGTTTATGTTTTAGTTACCAAATTATAAAAAAAAACTTTCAATTTCATTATTAACGTTTTCGATACGTTCTATATTGTTTACTCTTCATTAAATTATTAACGGAAATGATTGTATGATCTTTTAATTAGTATAATAATACATTTAATCTTCAGCACTTATATATTCTATCAATTTAATTCTAATTTTAAATAATTTAACACATTTAACCTTACATATTTACAACTTCTCTCAATTTAATTTTCAAACACATCTTCATTATAAATTGGAATCATAAATCAAATTCAATTGAAAAATGATTTTATATTTTCTGTCTATCATTGGAGTTGATTCCAATTTCATCATCTCTTCCTTTCTTCAAAATGAAAACGTATTTAAAGATAAAAATGATAGAATTTATAAATGTTAAGGGTTAAATTTATTAAATTATTTATAATTAAGACCAAGGGCATAGAATGTACAAATGTTGAGGATTACATGTATTATTATATTAATAAAAAAGGTCACATCATAATATTTGTTAATAATTTAATAAAGAGTGACTAAAAACAAAAATACATTAATAATTAAATGACTAATTGTACAATTTACCCAAAGTTTTATAATAAACACGAGATGAAATTATTTGAATTATTCTCTATGGTTCGTAACGAGTGCCATTGAATTATCATGTGTTATATTTTTCAATGCAAGGGGGTCTCCACCCCTGAAATCCACCATCAACATAATAACATGGTTTCATTTTATGTCTGGCAGAGGGATGACAAAAAAAAAATTCGTCCCCGACGTTTTCCAATTCGATCCAAGTGGACGGGATCGAATTTTTTTTTCAGATTTTAAAATCGGGTTCGAGGTGAATCAAATAAATAGTTTTTTTAGTAATTAGGTTGGTAGGGTTGGATTTACAGAAAACCCAATATTAGAACCTAATCTCTATTATTTGTGCCTCTCCCTTTGTATATTCTTCTCCTGTGCAAGACTTTTTACTTATTTTCTTTTATTTTCACAATTTACTCTCTGTTTGGAAGTGTTACCTAAATCAAATATAAAGACAAAATTTGATGAGAAAAAAATAAAAATTATAGTTCACATGCACAACACTATATTAGATAAGAAAAAAAATTAAAAATTATCAAAAAATTGTGTCCAAAATGTGAAAGTTTTGCCTTTTGGGGTGGGTCAGGGTTGAGTACTTACTTCATTTTCCAAGGCGGGTTCGAAACATATGAGTAGTACATTGAATTAGGATTGTGACAGTAAAAAGTCCGACCCAAATCACCCCGTTGTCATCCCTAATCATGCCAAAGGGGTGATGATGTAGAAAAAGAAATGGGTTTTAAGGGTTTGAATCATCGACCACTAAAACCCAAAAATTGTTTCAAAAATGTCAAAAAACCAGACCAATACTAGCTGCTCTTCCGTGTCTTTTATGTCCAAGGCACTTGGCACATGTCGAAAAATCAGTCACACAATGTAAATGTGGCAGAAAACCAGTCATTGTGAACACGATGCACATGGAAACATGACATTTAAAAAAAATTTATTTAGGGTCAGACTTTTTGTTATTACAGCAATACAAGTAGTACAATATCATTTAAAATTGTTAAGACTTTTAGAATTGCTGACCTATGCCCATCCAAAACAACATTCACTGAAATCATTGATGAAAGAAACCAGCTAATGTGAAATGACATGAAGCTCAATAATGTCCACTACACTGTAAATCAATGAAAGTGGCGTTGAATTGAAATTCAAATGAGATGGTCCGCAAAGTATTGGCATGAAGCCGAAAATAGCATGGAAGATTTTTCTTTCTATTTGATGGGTATCCAAGTTAGCGTGCTAGGGCAGTGTCACCATTTTTCTTTGTGCATTATTGGGTTGCTATGGAGTCCATAGGCAAGATCATGAAACCCACATTTTGAGGCTCTTGAAGTTTGAACATTGTGGGTTGGGGCTGAGTAAAATGGACCCATTGATAATAAATTATTAGGACAAACGCTAACTGGGCTCTTTGTTGACTACATTAATGGGCTTGCTTCTTTATATGGAAACCTAGATATCTGAATACGAAGTCATGTTGCATTTTGCTTTTACAACTTAATAAGTAAATTAGTAAATTAAAGAGTAAACTGATCATTCTGTTAAAAATGTCATCCATTTCTACTATTAAAAATTAGTCGTTGTATGTTAAAATAAGGTACACGTGACATGCTATGTGTAACAGTCTAATTATTCTGTCAGTCACACTTATTTTTAATTAAATTTTTAATTAAAAGGAGCAGTATGCTTTTTGATCTAATGTATAGAGACTAATTTGTTCATTTTATAAGTAATGGTGACAAAATACAATTTAAATCCTAGTACAATATCTTCCATAGTAAATTTATCAAAATTTTGTTGATTTTTTACAATTTTTATACGTGATATTTTGATTTGATTTTCACAGTTTATTTTCATCATTATTGATATAAGATTATGTATGTTTGCATATTTTATATACAAATAATATCACTTATCTAATTATAAAAATAAATTGATATATATATTAAATGTATAGCACAAAATCAATGTTCATGTCTTAAATTACATTTTGAACTAAATTTCCTATATAATTTTGATATTTATCCCTTTTAGAAAAACATAATAGATCAATTCATTTTGATCATTGATTTAACCTTAAATTAGTCAAAATTCGAATTAATCGAAACCCAAATTGATATAATTCATCGAAAGCTGGATTAATTTGTTCAACTCAAATCTAAATTAATCAAAACCCAAACTCGCTTAAATCCAAAATAATTCAAAGTTAATTTATTTAACTCGAAATACTTCAAATCCAAAATTATCCAAACCCCAACACACTCGAACATGCAACAGAACTTAAACAACAAAAATAATCTAAACCCGAAATTACTAAAATCAATAACAAATTACTTTTAAATTTGATTCAATTAAATGTAATTGGTAGAGACAACCACTTTCGGTTTTATGCTTCTTCCACATACAATTAAGTTCTCTCCAATCACAAGAATACAAAGCTTCCTTTCTAAGAAACAATTCTGTTCCTTTCCCCTTCTCCATTTTCTTCTTACTTACTATGGACTAATTAATGCTCCACAATATAATGGTGACATAAGGAAATGAATTTTGCTATTGTTTAGCAATGTCATACTCATTTTGCCTATGATTTGATCACCCCTAAAGTTGCAGCCTCAAGGGATACCGAATGCTTAACGTCGCCAATATGTATATGGTGTAAACCGATCGGGATTCTTCGAACCCCTGATCGGTCCACGACACTTAGAAACTTGCACACATGGATACTGATCCCTACTTGTTGTTCGGACCTTGCCAAAACATACACTTTCGCAAAAGCCACCAGCTGTTTCGAAGGAGCCCAGTGCCCTGCAGGCGGAATCGAGAATACTAGTATTGTATGAGTGCCGTCCTTGGATCCGGTATTCTTCACGTTTACTTGAAGACCTACCGATAGCTTGTTGCATCTTGCATGGTTAACTTTGATTGCCTTACCTAAAACGGTTGCGTTTCCTGAACGGCGGTGGCCGTCGAGAGGGACTGTGACAACAAGAGGTGCATTAACAATGGTGTGTACGAAGTTGGTGTAACTCAATCCGTGGCCAAATGGGTACACTACGGGACCTTTATAGAACCTATAAGTTCTTCCAGGATAATTCCTATGCGTACTCGAACGCATGGCCATGTCCGTCATTGCCAAATTTGAAACATAATCTTGTGGGTACCATGTCATAGGCAACTTGCCCCCTGGATTGGTTGTACCATACAATACATCGGCTATAGCGGCCCCTCCTGCTTGGCCTGGATAACCAACCCACAAAATGGCACCAATACGAGGGTCGTTTTTAGCGAAAGAAACATCGATAGGCCCACCTGACATTAAAACCAGTACCGTCGGACCCTTGGAAGCCTTGGCTACTTTTGAAACAAGTTCCTGTTGGCGCCCTGGCAAAAGCAACCCTGTTCTATCTCTGAATTCTGCTTCAATCGATTGATCGAGCCCCATTACTAGAACTGTCGCGTCTGCTTGACGAGCAGCATCAATCGCAGCACTAAATAACTTGTCATCTCAACAAGCAACATTGGCACATCCGAGTTGGTGAATCGTTTTCACATAGTTCCCTATTCCTTGCAAAGGAGAAGTGTATCCACAAGCAACACCTAATCATTAAACATTAATACATAAGTTCAATTGTCCATATCCCATTAACAACAAAGGGAAACAAAATCATTATCATAATGGTGTACCAGCATAGTTTCCAATCATGCTAACAGTAGCATCGGAATTAGGCCCAATAACGGCAACTGTTCGGTGACGTCGATGAGACAAAGGCAACGAAACACCGCGGTTTTTAAGCAAAACAATCCCCTGTCTCGCAGCTTCCAACGCTAGCTCTTGGTTCGAAGGAGTGCACACGTCTTTCGGTCCTAACTTCCCAAATGGTTGCACAGACGACTCACCATCGAACATACCGAGTCTCATTTGAACTCTAAGGGTATTAACTAAAGCATTATTAATATCAACCTCATTCAACAACTTTTGTTTCACAGCATCTTCACTATGTTGTGCCAAAAATGGTCCACAATCCAAATCCAAACCAGCTTTAATGGCATCAGCAGCTGCTTGTTCCGGTGTTGTTGTGTAATGTTGGGTATTATAAAACACACCAACTGAATCACAATCCGAAACAATGTACCTGTAAAAACCAGACCAACATGAAAAACAGGGATCATTAAACTGATATGTCTTAAAATGATTGACTTACCCATCGAGTTTCCATTGACCTCGTACTGTGTTTCGCAGGAGATTAGGATCGGCACAGGTAGGGACACCATTAACTTCATTGTAAGAGCACATAACACTGGCTACATTGCCATCTTGTACACACATTTTGAAGGGTACATCAAATGTGTCCTCTATGTCTTGTTTGCTTACCTGCATAAACGTGTGAGAACCCACGTGAGAATCGAACAAGCCTGTCTTATTTTATTATTATAAATCTTTCCCTTTGTTTCATTGTCTGAATTTTTATTCTGGAAGGAACTGGAAAAAAGCAGAGCATTTGGATAAAAAGATTTAATATATTTAAATGATATCAGACAAAGATTTAATTTAGACAGTCGAGAATATGCCATCCTTTGTGGTCCATATTTCAGCTTTCTTTATTCAAATTCACGATATTATTGTTTTATAATTGGTTCGTTTTATTTCACCATTTATATCGTTTCACTATAGATTATAATATCAAAAATCATTTATCATTTTTATAGGTGTTAGATGTATTCATTTCCGTTCCATCCCGTTTTAATTTCAATTTTAATAATATTAGTGAAAATTAAATTATAATAAAAAATAAAAATGAAGCAAGGTGGTTGAGGAGAAAATTGATTATTCCAGCTGGTAAAATCCCAAGGTTGGCCCCATTCACCTACATCTTGAAAACTACAGCTACATTTTCCAAGGTGATCTTATCACGAAAAATTAATTGTCACTATTTACAATATCCATACCCCCAGTCCAATAATTGCACTACACCCATCAATATCATATGAAAGTTATAAAACTAATAAAGTACATATCCTAGTAAAAAAGCTTAATAGTAAAATTGCTTGACAGATCCTTATATTGTAAGAATCTTATCAAATTAATCCATTTACTATTAAATGGATCCCTTTAATCCTTGCCCTTATAGTTTTGTAAATGAAAAAGTGATCAATTATAAAAATAAAGAGCGACTTGTTATGATATTTTACCAAAAATTGAACTGACCTGTGCATTAAAGTGGAACCTATCAACACCATTCCAGTTATCGAGATCATAGGCAGTGAAGTGCTTACAACACGCCGCCACTTTCAACCTATCACCGTCATTTCCCTGTAATCCCTTCACGTAATAGGCTGCATATGTACCGGCCAGAACCGGATCTTCACCAGGCGTCTCCTGTCCACGGCCCCACGTGGGTCCCTAAATATGTTGACATTCGGACTCCAGTACGTGAGTCCAGCTGATCCACCGTTGTACATAGCCCTTGCCTCATCCGACACCACCTGCCGCCGCCCATCCCATAAAACAAATTAATTATTTATTTGTGGTAAAATTACGCTTGCAAGTTGCCTGGAATGCTATCCAATAATAATGATTCCACTTGCAAGATTGATGATTTTGTGAACCAATCATAACACTGTGAAATGAGCAAATTGCGAGACATGGATCTTACCTTCTTTGTCTTGGAGTTCAAGAAAAGCATAAAGCTAGCCATGACGTTTATAATCTTTAATCTATTTGTATCAAAGTGTGAAACACAAATATCTAATATATATTTAAAAATTTAGTATATATTATTTTTAATATAATGTTTAAAATTATTCATAATTTTTAATTTATAAATAAAAAAATAATATACTTTAATATATTCGAATCTATATCTTTTTATATAAATAATAATACATATATTAATTAAGTTAAGACTCAGTCATCAAATTTAAGTGATGATGATAGCTTTATGGATAATATTACTTCATCTAATAGTACTGAGGTATGACTGTCTGTCAAAGTATAGTGAAATATAAAAAGAAATTAAGCATATTGCAATTTTTTAAATCCACAATTGAGGAAGCTGACATATCTACCATACTAATAGAAGAGGCTATGTCATACAAAGTTAACTTCTCAATAGCTCATAAAATTATCATTCAATCCACTTGTCACCTTTCTTTTTCTAAAATAATTCTACATATACCCAATAATTATCATTATCGGTCTAAAATTTAATTAGTTTGCGTTGAATTATAATGAGTGTATAGATCGAGTTAATTTTTTTGTGAGATTATGTGTATAAGAACTTATAAATATATGTCTATAGGCATAAAAGCTACTAAACATATCATGTCAATGAATAATATTTATATTATATAAATATATAGATCTCGAAAAACAATCAACAATATTATTTTAATTTTTTTAATCTTTAAGATGACAAAAAGAATAAGAACTTACTAGTCCAATAGCTTCCCATAACGTAGCATTGAAAGAAGCAGCAGTCGTGATTACTTGAGGGAAGCTAGTTGCACCAGGGAATGCCCCACCGAACTTAGTCCCAGGACCCACATCAGAGACCCCATGAAGAGCTTCCGACCACCATTCGTACCCTTTGATCCCCAACCGTGGAATTGGTGCCGCACCGTTTATCAACAACCTTACTTTTTCTTGCAACGTCAACCTCCCTACAAGGTCATTCACTCTATCCGACATCGGCATCGAAACCTTGCAAAAAGGAAAGCCAGCCGTCACCGCATCTTTCGGGTCACAAGCAAATGGATCAACGGCTTCACCAAAAGCACACAAGAGAAGAAGGGAGAGGATAATGAATTGAGGTGGTGAAGGCAATGTGAGGCTGCCAATACCCATTTTCGTTTTTCTGAAATTGAAAGTGGGTTATTATTTATGGTACAAAGGCTAATGTAGGGGAATTGTATGGTATTTATAAAGGTGGAAACTTTGGGCTAAACAATGGCAATTGGTAATGCAATGTAATGGGACTTAACTTTTTGATCATTACATGCCATGCCCACATGTTATCTTTTAACTGCTAAAGTAAAACATTTTTATTTATTTTCTCAACAGATTTAAGGAAAAAAAAATATTAATTACTTGAATATTTTAGTTTTTAGTTCTGAATTTTATTTATGGGCGCCGTAATATGTCACATAACATTAGTTAAAATAATTTTTATTTTAAAAAAAAAGGTGGGAAGGAGTGATGTTTTTGAAAGTGAAAAAGTCTCATGTTGCCACTGACAGATTCTTTTTATTTATTAAGATTTCACCGTTTGTAATTTTTTAAACAAAAAGAGATTTACGTCCAATTTTTTTTATTATCATTTTAAAATGAAAATAAATAATAGAATTACTGATTGAGTATTAACTTAATTGATATGAATATTGTTATTAGTATAAGATAATGTGATTTTGAGTGTGCTGAAGCGCAATATCCTCCTATTTAAGGTGAGCGCTTGATCAAATCGAGTGAAAAAATTTCGAGTTCACGAGTCTTATTTTATCGTCCTAACTTAATTTGAAAATTTTTTGAATCAAGTGAAATTGTTCGAGTTAAATTAAAAAAAATTAAACATGTCAAAAAAAATTGTTACAATATAACTAATTTCATATTAGAGCACATAAATCTGAAACCATATATATTTTTTAAAAAATTCAAAGCAAAATAAAAAAAATAAGATATTTAAAAATTTGAATCATTAATTAGGTCCCAAAATTATTATTTTAGAAATTTTTTAAAATTTTAAGTTTTTTATATATTTTTATAATTTTTTTAAAATATAAAATTTGAAATTTTTATAAATATTTTGAATTTTGAAAATTATTTTGATTTTTTTTGTAACTTTTGTTGTGAGAGAGACCAATTTGTTTATTTTCAAAGTTGATAGAGATTAAAAGGGTATTTACACCAATTTATTATTTGAATTATTCGAGTTATTCAAATTGTAAAATTTAACTCAACTTGAACTCAAAACTCGAATTGAGTTATTTGGATTGACTTATTTGAATTGACTCAAATAATTCAAATAACTCAATTTGATTAACTCAAAATTTAAAAAAAAAATTCGATTTTTTCGAATCGAATCAAATTTTGTTCACCCACACTCCTATTTATATAGGTTGGGAGGGGCTACGAATATTTATAAACATTGTATTAAAAAAATAGAATTAATCTAAAAATAACAAAATAATATTTTTTTATAAAATAAAACATCCATTGATGAAAGAGAGTTATAACTTAGAAGCATACATGAATATAAGAAAATCTGAGTTAAAAACCCTAATTGTGGATTAGGAGACTAAAATATTACTAATAATTTAAATATTTAAACTTCACATGCGAAATATAATATGACTAGAATTATATTTATTAAAAGATATCTATCACATCTTAAATCGATTTATGGAGTATTTTATTTTACAATAATAAATATTTTTTTCATATATGAGAAAATTTGTTACCAAATCATTGAATTTATAGAGAAAGTACCAAGCAAAAGAGCTTGGCTTTGAAGAGAGGTCAAGCTATAATAATTAACAAACATTTACTAATTACTACTCCAAACAACATTCATTCCATAATAATTAACCACTAAACCCACCCGAAAGTTTTTTTTTTGGGGGGTTAACAAATTAATATCTTTTTTTCTCTTAGTAATTAATTTTTTTTTCAACCAAAAAAAGTTTCACATTTTCCACCATTTTTATATAATTATCAAATTAATTATGGGTAAATTATAAAAGTAGTCACTTTTGTTTGCCTCAAATTACATTTTAGTCACTTACGTTATCGTTTTGTTACGAAGTGGTTACTCTACCGTTAAACTCCGTTACCTCCCTAATGATAGTCCTATGTGGCAATCCAAATGAGTTTTAAATACCTACTTGAATATTTAGCTGTTGGGATGAAATTAGGTTTTCAATTAAATTTAAATTTAATTTGGACTGCCATGTAAGACATCCAAGTTAACATTTAAAACCCATTTGAATTACCACGTAGGATCGCCATTAGAGAGGTAACGGAGCTTAACGGTAAAATGACCACTTCGTAACAAAACAATAACGTAAGTGGTTAAAACATAACATTTCAAACATAAATAACTAAAATGTAATATGAGTAAAATAAAAGTGACTATTTTTATAGTTTACCTATTAATTATTTATTATATATAATTTTTAGTTGTTTAGTTTTTCTATCACTGAAAACTAAAACACAATAAATCAAATTGGGCGGCTTGAATTTTAAATGTGTTTTTCATGAAAACACTTCAAATATTATAATAAAATCAACAGTCCAAGTAGCACACTTGTTTGGGTATATTTCCGTTTGGATTTTTATTATTTTTATTTATTTTTTAATTGTAAGATAAAATAAAGTCTTAACAGCAACACAACTAATGCGACTCGAATTTAAGTTATATCTAAAACGGTGAACATGTTAACTATTAGATCAACATACGAGTTCTGAATTCATCATCTTTTATCATATATATTTTTACCTAAAATGAATCAAGAAAAAAAACATACCTAATACTGTCTATATTGTAGGTAAATTTAAACTACCTGTAATTATTATACGTAACTAATATTACTTACACTTCAAGTAGGGTAATAAATAATATTATTTTAAAAAAATGATACGAATAAAATATTAGTTTTAAACAATATCTTTAAAAAATATTTTTGGTTGAAATATTTTCTTTGTTGTGAGAAATACCTTTTATCATGCGACTGATAAAAAGAAATTGAGAATTTCGAATAATACATTATATGATGGAGTTGCAGCATTGGTTAACAATTGGTAGTTCAAATCCAATGTTTTTTATTTTTTTTTTAAATTTTGAAAGTATGTGCAGAAATATTATACTTAAAAATAAATTTAGACAAAAATATTAAGTCTGTTTAAAATATGATTCAGCTTGTTTTTTAATTTTGTAATATATTATATTATGATAATTTTATATATTACATAATTTATAACACAAAAAATATAGTTATATATAATATTAAAATGTAAACAACAAAAAATGTGAAGTTATTTATATATAAAATTGTAATAAACAAAATATATATATACAATTTAAAAATAATATAATATATTTTTTAAAAATTTAAAAAATAATATATAACCTAAAATGAATTTAGATTAACTATTTGTAAATATGAGGCTTAACGGTGCAAAAAGCCTTCAAACTTTTTCAAAAAAAATAATTAAGCCTTGCTTTTTTTTTTCACTCATTTGGGTACTTGAACTTTCAAAATGCATCAAAAAGACCCTTAAACCTTTTTAAAAAAAATCAATTAAGCCCCTAGTTTTTTTTGCACTCAATTGAGTCCTTGAACTTTCAAAATGCATCAAAATGACTCTCAAACCCTTTTCAAAAAAAAAAAGGCTTAATTGCTTTTTTTGAAGAAATTTGAGGACCTTTTTGATACATTTTAAAAGTTCAAGTGCTTAATTGAGTGGAAAAAAAAGAACAGCTTTATTTTTATTTTTATTTTTAATTTGAGAGATTTTTTTACACTTAAACCTAAAAATAATGATCTTTAACAAAATTTTAAATCAAACGGAGGTTAGATAAAAATATATTTTTATTTATGTACATGTAAATATCATATTTAAACTCAATTGAGTTTCATCATGAATACCTCTTCCCGGTAGTTATATATGATAGTTGCATTTGGTGTTGTCACTATTTTGGTAGTCCGTTTCTGCATTTTCATTCATTATTTGGTTCAAATATTTCGTTGGGTATTAATTAGCTAAAAAGCCCCAAATTCAGACATGGACAAATAAATTTTGCCCATCTTGGAGTTTTTTTCTTTTCTATTTTATGAAACTGGACTTATTTGGGCATTAGATCCACAAAAACTTTTTATATTTTTTTTGGGTAATATGAATTTTGGCCCCTAAGTTTAATAATTAAGTCCATTTTGATATTCATATTTTTTTTAATTTACTTTGGCGCTTAAATTTGACAACTAAGTCCATTTTAGTTACCCTTGAACTTAGAGCATATAAAAAGTTTGATGAGGTTCTACATAATCACTTGAAAATTAAAAAAAAATTATATAAATTTTCATGTGATTATGTGATACCATCTCAGAGTATCACATTCAATGTTTTAATATAACTGTGGTTAAATAGGTTAGACCAATAAATAAATCTAGTTGTCAAATTCAAGGATTAAAAAAAAAGCACAGTTACCAAAGTGGATTAGTTGCCAAGTTTAGGTAAACTTATAGTATCCCTATTTTTTTAGAATAGAAATTTTTTAACTACAATTAATTAATTAATCATATCAACACTTTTTATTAAAATAAACTAAATTGAACAACTTAATTAAGTCAATTCAACTAATTAATTAACCTACATGCAATTTTCGCATTATTAAACAAGGATAAAGTTAGAAATTTAATTTAGGGATTTAGATAAAATTATGAAAATTTGGAGGGTCTAATGCTAAAAAAATGTGTTAAAAAAACTTAGATTAAATTATTAACTTTTCAAAGGGCCAAAAATGCAATTATTCTATTTAATAAAAAACTAAAAAGACTAAAATTTAATGTTTTAATTTATATGAGGACTTAAAAGAAAATTTTTTAATTTAGCTAAAGAAGGAATAAGGCCCCTGTTTGCCCTCCTCTCCTCTTATTATGTCTGTCGAAACCATTTGTTTTTGAAAGCGGGAATCGACTTTGTTTAAAAAGGAAAATTAAAACGGGAGTCGCCACCTATCTTTATTAGGTGTGATCGGATCACCTTTGTTTTAATAAAACGTTTTAGTTTACTAAAACGGTGTTTTTGGTCTACAAAACTCGAGAACACAGGTTCGGGAGTCGGTTACGTGCGAGGAAGGATTAGCACCCTCGTCGCGCCCAAAATTGGTATCGAATTGATTAGTTAGTGTCTTAATGTCGAAAGTTGAAAATCAGGAACGGATTTAAAATACGATCCGTTTTTATTAACGTCGATTTTAAAAGAAACGCTTGAATTAGCTCAAGACAACTGTTAAAGATTTCCTTGTCTCGAGATGTTAGAGTATCACATCCCGTAAGTTAGGACACAATACCATGAACTCCCAAGCGCAACTTTAATTTTTATTGAAATTTCGTGCATTTTAAATTTCGAAAGGATATTTGGCTATTTAGAATCAACGAGAAAACCAAAACCCCGTAAGTTAGGGCACAATTCCTCGACGTTCCAAAACGTGAAACATTGCCTTATCTTGAAATTTTTGCTTTTGAATAATAGCAAATTAGATATTTAAACAACGTGCGTTTATTTTTTTGAAATTAAATAAAACGATCTAAGTTGGATAAATGTGTTGAGGTTTAATTCACGATGCGATGACATAAAAATATGGTAATGAGATCACACAAATATACGACAATAATATGAAAATACAAGTGAACAAATTATGGTACACACAATGACAATAACGACTCAACATACATTATTTATGCTAACATTAGCAATCAAGGAATAATAAAGAAACATGTATAACAATAAATAGTATAAAGCAAATCAAAATGAAATAAACGTAAAAAACTATTTAAAAAGATAACAAATAAGTTAAAAATAGATAAAGTGAAAAAAATGAATTTTTAAAATTGATAATATATAAAATAATTTAAGAAAAAATGATATATATATAAATTTTAGAACAAATAATATACATATATGTACATAGAAGTATAAAACGGGTAATATAAAAATCTTATAATGAATAATAAATAGAATATTTTAAAATAAATAAATAGAATTTTGAAAGGTATATAAGGCGATCTCAAATAATGAAATAGTTTTAAATAAATAATAATAACACGATTTTAAAATAGAAAATTGTATTTTAAAGTACAAATGTAACAATTTATAATAATTAATATGAATAATGTTTTTAACACTAGATAAAATAGTATAAAGTATTCAAAATAGATCAATAAAAACAATTTAAAATATCATGTGAAAGACTTAAAATAAACATGCAAAGTAAAGAAATATAAAAGAAGCAAACAGTTTATAAAAGTGAAAATAAAATAAATAATATATGTATATATTTAAAATAATTGATATGTAAAAAAAAAACTTGGAATAAACAAAAATAAAACAGTTTAAAAATAAACAAATTTACAAATAACATATAAAGTTTAAAACTAAATAAAATATAACATCTAAATAAATAGTAAATAAAACATATGATAAAATATGATAAAACAACTTGAAATAAAAGGGGCAATGATTAAATTAAAATCAAAGTAAAAAAAAAGGGTATAAATCATAATAACAGATAACTGCCAGTGACCAGAATGAAACACGCGCGAAAGAGCAGGGGTTAACTGGGCAATTACCCCCGAGCCCCTATGCGCAGCGTATCAATGTAGGACTTAAATGCAGCAAAATACAAATTATGTGGGCAAAATTAAAAAAAAAAGGGAATAGGACTGAATTAAACAAAGCGAAAACACGGAGGGACTCGCCGCATAAATAACCCAGTGGATGCAAAACGAGCGGATCCCTCCTTTGCAATCAATACAAAAGCAAAATACAAATGCAAAATGCTAAATTGTTTCCTTGGTAGATTAAACATTTGCTAAATTCCATGAACTCTTTTGGGCTCTCCTTGGAGTAGGAAGACAAAACCCAAGGCTAAAACCGAGTATAAACACCTCGGACACAATACCTCCGTTGAGGGTCCAAGAACAACCCAAAGAGTGATCTCCCCTTAACAAGGAAATGTTCTTGGGACATTTATGCTCAGTTTTAGTCCTGAGTTTTGTCTTCCACTCTGAGAAGAGCTCAAAGGGGTTCATAGAATTTGGTGTGAGTGCCCTAGCCAAGTGGTAGTGTGCTTACCAACTAAGACTCTTTAGGGGCATGGGTTCGAACCCCACCAATACTAAAATGCTCCCTAAGTTCAGTGAACCCCTTTGGGCTCTCCTCAAAGTAGGAAAACAAAACCCAAGACTAAAACCAAACATAGACAACTTAGGGATGATACCTCTATTGAAGGTTCGAATCTGACCCAAAGAGTGATCTCTCTTGAATCCCGTGTGTTGGCTTGATGGTTAGGCTATTCACCGCCCCAGGTGTGGCCTAGGTTCGAGTCGCGCTAATCACGTTGCTGTTAGGGCTTTACTCTCCTTTTGTAATTCACAAAAAGAAAAAGAAAAAGAGTGATCTCCCGTCAACAAATTTTTATTCATTATTTTATTATTAAATTAATGTGACTTGATTCCTAATATTAAACTTAATCAAAACTTTAATTATGTTATTAAATCATTATATAACCACAACAAATCATTATCAAGTAAATTAATTTTGTTTTAGAATTGTATACATTGTCATTTATCAAATAAATTGATGCTTTTAAATCAAGTGAAATTCTTTCAATATTATAACTATAAAATAGACTAACATAACCAGAACACTTGATAGCTGAGTTTTAACTTCCTTAATTTCATATCATATTTGGTGTTTAATTGTTTCGTCACCGTCACCCTTTCTATATATATCATTTCATCTTCAATTGAAAAATATTTAAACTTTGTATAAAAAAAATTAACTTCAAATTAAAGATTGAATGTTAATAATGTTTAATTTCTTTGTTAAACCAGTGTTTAAAATAATGTCTATAGTGTTGCGACATAAAAATTGGTTCTGGGATCGCTAATTGTGGCGATCTAGGGAAAAAGTTTGGAAACTGAAGTTTGGTTTTAAAATAAAGAGGGAGTCGCCACCGATCCTTTTTACTAGGTGTGACCGGACACCTGTTAGACTTCCTTTTTTTTTAACAAAAGGAAGGCTGAATTTAGGTCTACGTTAAAAGCCAGAGGAAAATTAGGGTTCGGGAGTCGGTTACGTGCAAGGAAGGTATTAGCACCCTCGCGACGCCCAAAAATTGGTATCTCATAAACACATGTTGTCTTAATTTTCAAAAATGCGAACTCAATGTAAAGTTTAGTTATGATCCAAAAAAAACGAGAAATTTTAGTTTATTCCGGTTTTTGAGAAGGATACGCCGTTTTAACACGAGTCAATTGACGTTCACCCAACATAGCGATGAACTCGATGACTTAATGTTAAATCGATATATTGCCTTGACTATTGAAATTAATTAGAAAACCGGAACGTAATTTTCAGGAGAATGCAAGACATAATTGATACGAAATGAAAATAAGTAAATGAAATGGCTTGATACATTTGAAACAAATAACAAACATGACAATAATATTAGAAAATAATAACCGCGCATGCAAGATCAAATGCAATGTTAGCATTGAATACGAAAACATAAAGAGAACACAATGAATATACATATAAAGATAATTAAGAGTATGTACGTAAAATATATATATATATTTATATATAAATAGTAATAGTGTTAGAAATATACTATATATAGTGTTTGAAGTATATGCATAAGATAGTAAAAATATATAACTAGTAATGTTAAAATATGTACATAATATATACATATATATGTATAAAATGAATATTGAAAATGTATGTACATAACATATATGAAAAATATAAACATGATATAATATGTAAAAACATAATATAGTATTCGTATGAAATATAAATGCAATATTAAAAAGTACGCACACGTAATACATAAAAATACATATATAATACGACACTAGAATATTTACATAACATATATATATTGGAAATAATGATGTTGAAGAAAACTATTACAATATTGCATGAATATATACTTATATATATATTAAAGATATACATGCAAAATAGAACACATACTAACATTGATAAGAACATATACAAGAGCTAGTATAAAACGTATAACTAATAATACTAACGATATATACATGTAACAAAGTATTCACTATATTAACAAGGATGATAATAATAATGGTAATAATATTAAAATACAAAAAAAGTAATTAAAAATCATACTATATAATAAAGTAATAAAAGATAATACTGTATATACATGTACGTAATATATGTATATTAGAAATAATAATAGGAGTTAATAATAATATAAATATCATATACATAAAAATAATAATAATAACAATAGATAACGTAATAATAAAAAATGAATGACAAAATTAATTATTAAAATGTCAAAATGATAGAAAGGATTGAATCGAAAACAAAATAGAAAGCTCGGGATAGATTTTAAAATATAAAACAAAAGAGGAGGGCTTATTTGAACATGCACAGAACCATGGGGGATCAAAAGCACAATATCTCAAATCATTAAAACGCTGCGCAGCGTGGGGGACCAGAACGAAATCAGGGCAAAATAGCGGGACCGAATTTAAAATATAAAAAAACTTGATTATAAAACGTTGAAAAAGCGGAGGGGCCAACTGCGCAAATAGCCCCTCCCTTAAAAAACACGCGGATCCCTTGGTCGGACGGGTCGGGTCGACCCGACCCGCGTCCAAAACGGCGTCGTTTTTAGTCTAAACAGAGGGGGTCCAAAACGGTGCGTTTTGGACCCCTATATAAGTCAAAAATTTTCTAAAAAATTCATTTTGTACCGTAGAGAGAAAAAAAAAGGGAGAGAAGGGGAGAGGGAAGAAAGAAGAGAGGGGAGAAGAGGGAGCTCTGGCCACGGGCCGGTCACCGGTCCGGTCACTGGAGGCTCGCCGGAGCCGGCGCCGGCCACCGCACACGGTGGCCGAAAAAGGTAAAAAAATTATTTATTTTTTAATTTTTTTATTTCTATTATTTTATTATATTTTTTGATATATATATGTGTATGAAATCGACCAAAAAACGAATTTAAAATATAAGAAAAAAGTCACCTTAGGTCAGTTCTGATTTTAGCTTCTGATTTGGTGTTAGAGCCCCTGATTGTATATGTATATTTCGAATGGTTCTTGTATTCAATCTAATATTGAAAGAAAATCTCCGTTTTCATCGCCCAAAAATCCCCCTTTTACAAATGTTTATTTAGGCTTTATAGCCGAATGTTTCAAAGAAGAGTACAAAAAAATATTGTTTCTTCCATTCGCTACTGTTCTGTTGCTGCTGTTGTTTTGTTTCCTTTTTGCAGGTATAGAGTCTGTTGTCATGCGTACGGGGTGTGGGCTTGGCGTACGAGGACTGTGGAGGTATGGGGCTGTTGTAGTGGGGGTATGGGGCGTGGCAGACGTCGGTGGTGACAGAGGCAAGTGGGCGCCAAATGCTAGGGGGGCTAGGGTTTGGGATTAGGTATTTTTGTTTCTGATTTTGTGTAATGGGCTGTTAATTTAGTGGGCTGGTAGTTTAGGTTATTGGGCTTCGGGTATATGGGTTCAGGGATATTGGGTTCTGGTTGTTATTGGGTTTTGGGGGTGGCCCAAAATTGGCCTGTACATATAGGTTGGTTGAGTCTTAACTCAATTGACATTAGTATTGTTGTTAGTACAGGAGGACGTAGGTGTGACTGCGCTGAAATACATTATCCTTCTATTTAAGAGTTGAGGAGATGTTATGGATAATTCTAAACTTTGTATAAAAAAGAACAGATATAATAAAAATCTATAATGAAATTAATATTAAAAAAATTCTATAAACTCCGCTACTTTGCCGTGGTTAATCAATTTGTATTATAACAATTTTCAATTAGATATTTCATGAATATTTATTACCTTATTAAATCCATCCAACTTATAACCTCTAAAACCTAATACGTTCACATGATAAAAAGAGTACTTAAACTAATTACATAATATAAACCGATTTTCCTAGCGGGAAGCCTCATACAAGCATAAATCATATGTTCTATCAGTATCTTGGTATATAATTTAACTGGATTTTTAAAAAAAATTATAAATTTTAAATAATTTTTTAATTGAATATTTAACCACAAGATTATCCACCAAAGCTTCAAAATTTATTTATTTAAAACTCTCAGTTTATATAAAAATAAAAACTAGTTCCTCAAACAAAAAACACTTTTTAATTGTTTCTACAAAGAAATCGAAAAAGGCCCCACATTAGCTAGTGTTTTTTCCATGTAATATTTCGAAAACAGTTGCATGATGAAGACGAATAATCTAAATTAGTAGCTAAGATTTTCATGTATGTGTACTTAATTAGCTTTAAAACAACCAATGCGGAACCTTTGTCTCAATCTTCTTCTCCTTTATAGTATCCAAGCTTGGTTTCCATCCCTTGGCGGAATATTGCCCGCTCATATACTCCACCCTCCCTTCCATACTTTCCGGTATTAGCTCCGTCAAACTGCCAACTTCCTCAAGTCTTTCGCGGCCGTTTCCCTTCCCCTGCAACGGCGATTTTTGTCCCATCTCTTGCATATGATTTGCAGGGAAAATCCTGGAAAACAAATGAAGGAACCTTGAAGATGATAACAGCGACTTCGATCTCAAAACGGCGTTGGCACTCACCAGAACCCGGCGAGCTTCTTGGGACGACAACGTGGTTGGTTTCCCTCGCTTCACCGGCAGCATTACGTAAATTTTGCCACGTCGAGTTTATGGTCAGCCGGTAAGGGAACGGGTTTCTTCTCGTTAACAGCCGCGTGGTATTCTACCACCACTTGTTGTGGATGCTCCAGCATCAGCTCCGCCACCGTCAATGGCCAGCTAAACTCCTGAATCGTCCCGTCCCTAAGAATCACTTTCCCGACAACAGCAATATCTGATGGACGACAAATGAAAGCACTCAAGTAGTTACCCATATGACGGCAACGAAGAGTGAATTAAAGCTAAAGAAAGGATACGAAACTGCAGGATTTTATTATGCTTGGAAATGTTGAAAGGGCCCTTAAATTGTAGAGCTGCTGTTTGTTAAAAGGAATTATTGTGAAGGGTTTTATGGTGGACTAGGTAAATGTTATATATAATGGGGTAGTTGGGTTTTAGTGTGCCTTTTTCTCCATCTAAATAGAATTAAATCATCCCATCAGATTAATTAAATAAAAAATTAATTAATATATTAAATTTAATATAAGAGTTAAATTGATTTTTAAATAAGTTATTCAGAATGAATAAAAAATAAAAATTTGAAACACAAAATTACAGATTGAACTGATTATTATTATTATTTATTGTCAAATTAAGAATAAAATTAATTAAATCGAAAATGAATTATCTACCCATTTCATTACCGATGGGATTAATAAAACATTGACCAAGACATGTGGGATAAATGGTACACGTTCATGGCGTGAATTGTTCAACGCTTTGATTCTATGCGTTACGTTATGAAGGAGTTTGGAAATGGATCGAAATATCAATTCGGAAAAGGTTTTGGAATAATTGAGTTAAAACTTAACATAAATCAATTTTTTTTTGTCATGATAGTTAATCGGATTAAAATATTAATTAAATTGATTTTTAATGTTTTATATTTTTTTATAGTTTATTTAATTGAATTGATAAATCAAATTCAATTCTAAAAACTTTAATTAAAATTTCACTCTAAATTATAGTTAAACTATATAATGGCTCTATTTTGGCACATCGAAAGAGTACAAACCCCTCTTGCCTCTTTGTATAAAACAATGCAATTTCATTTTTAGTCTTAATAATTCAACTTAGACTTTTTTAACAATTTCCTTTTTACTTGAATCCTCCCAACAATTTATAGACCATAGTGTTTATATCTAAAAATCTTAATTATAACGGCAATGATTTGATTAAAGATTAAGACTAGGGGGTTAACGTGATTATGACAATTGATTTCATCTTTTGGTGATCCTTTTTGTAAAATGATAAACGTTGAAACATATATGAAAGAAAATTAAGAAAGGGTGGGGAGTGGTTTAATGATGAAAACAACACCTTGGTAAACATACCAAATTGCCTTAGAAAAATAAAGATTAAAAAAGGGTACGAATTTGTCATATGGGGGGACGCAGTCCTTTTACCTAATAGTTTACCAGGTCAAAGATTAGTATATAAGGGAGGGATTTACTTACACCTGTAAAATTTAAGTAATTTTATATATAATTATTATTTTAATAATTTGATCGTTGAATTTATTAATAAATATGTAAATTTTTGAATTGATATTATATCTCTATCATATCAATTCTAAAAGATTGTCTATATTAATATATATATTTAACAGTTGAAAGCTATTTATATAAAAATAAATAACTTATTTATGTTAAACTCAACATAAATAATATACATGAATGGAGCATGAAATATGGTGATTGGATTGTTAAAATAATATTCATATAAAATATTACAGAAAGGCATAAAACCATTTAAATTTTATACTGATATAAATAAATCTCTCTCCATATATAATTTAAATGTCCTCGTCCATTTTACAGTATAATATTCGACCCAATATTCAAGTAAATGTCTAAAGAAGAAGTACATTGTCACTTTTTCTAATCAAGTATCATGAAACTTTCATCACCAAGTTTAGTTAATAGTTTATTGTTGGCTCTGTTGCATGCAACCAGGGGTGGAGCCGCGTTCAAGGTTACGGGGTCAATTGGCCCCACAAAACATTAAAAAAAATATTACCTTATTAATTCACAAAAAAAATTGAAAATGTCCCCACAAGAAATTGATCTCACAAAAGTTCGAAAAACTACCAACTAAATTTTTTGAAAAAGAATTATTTTATATAAAAATAAATAAATAAATCTCTCCCATCACTAAAACCCAACAATCCTTCATTTTTTTATTTTCTTTCAACATTAATTTTTTTTTCAAATTCCTTCTATTCTCTTACTCTCAAAATTTTAAAAAGATAAAGTCAATTTTTCAAAACTTTCAGCGCTTGGTCTCTCAATTTGGTGGTAACTCTTTTTTTTTATGCATTATTAATTAATCTATGAAAAGTTAAAGATTGTGGCTTTTTTTACTATAGATTAGTATTTTTTATGCAAGATTTTGTTTTTTATTTATTGAATGATTTTGGTATTATTGATTTTGTATGAGATTTCTAACCTCGTGATTGTGTAATAATTTTTAATTCTTGAGGAAATTAAAACTAATTAATACAAACCTTTGAAAAAAATCAGGATTGATTAGAAATTTAGAAATTTCATTTAAAAATTATTGTTGCTAGTGTGATTAGTGTGAATCTCTTGTTTCAAAAATTGATATATTGCATTTTCATGACACTAAAAAGCATTTAAGTAATGTTTATTTTTGTGAAAGAAAATTAGTAATCGTATGTTGACATCATTAAAACATTTATATGTTTAAGGCTTAGATATGTTTGTTCTAAATGTTTAACAGGAATAGTAAAATATTTTTTTTTAAAAAAAGTCTACTAGTGAAGTAGAGAAAAATAACAAAAAAAAAATTAATGTCATATTTTATAGGACTTTTATAAACATTTTTTTTAAAAAAAATTGACCCTACAATCCAAATTTCTTAACTCCGTCCCTGCATACAACTCATTTCTTTTATCTCCCAATCAAGATTATTTGAACATACTAAAAATAAAAGAAAATCATGTTTACTTTAACTCTAGCTTGGTTCAAATCTAGATTCATCTAGAAAGTATGCAAATCCAATAAACTGAATTTTAATGTAGAGTTCAAAGAAGTTTGAAATTTAATCCTTGTATATAGATTTGTAACCTTTAATTGTTAGTATAATCTATCTATGTTGATTTGAGGGATTCAATTACGTTGGCTGATCAATATAATGAGCATATTTAGGGTTTGTTTGAATGGGTGAAAAAGTGAAAGAATGGGAGGAGGGAGTGAAAATGTAACACCCTTTGCTTATCTTGATGTTCAATACGAAAGTGTGACATTAATGGGAAATTTTTGAAGCAAAATCAGTACTTTATTTTAAGAAAATAAAAATGATAAAACATTTTTATAAAATTATAGAAAAATATTTAAATTCTATTCAAAATGAGTTTTATGCTTTCATAACAAAGTTCAAAAACCTTATAGCTCCTATTAAAACCAAAGAACTATGTAATTTGTAAAATATAGGAATGTTACTAAATTTGTTTAAGGTTACTCAAATATTTAAGGAATTTATAAGAAATTAAGTAAAACAAAAAAGATAAACAATACGTTAAGTTGCCACCTAAGCGGCCAAATCTCCTACCTAGGCAATACTGGAGTTATTAGTTTTTTTTTTCGGCTAAGGAGCTGCTCAAGCGGCTCAAGCCACTGCATAAGCAATACTAACTAGAAGTGATTGTTCGACAAGGAGCTCCTTAGGCGGTACTGTAACCACTACACCATTACAATTTTGTACACTCTTAAACTTTAACTAATTTCTTAAACCTTCAACCACTACACCATAACCCAAGTTTCAAGTACTATTTACATATGAAATAAGCATATTTATACATGTTGATGCCCTAAATACATGACGTTCCCATTACAATATTCAAATTCATCACGTGACTTAGTATACATGCCACTAATATAATATAAATTATATTTTAACATTTGAAAAGCAACCTTATAGGATCGTTAGGTGTTGCAATGCTCCCTAGCTATCATAGCAACTTCTCAGTAAATTTGTACCTATTCGTTTTAAACAACTAACGTGTGAGTTATAAAACTTAGTAAGTAACATGGACAATTAAACTTCATCCTAAGCCTTTATAAACCTTGAGCCCTTTAGATGAATAATCATTTTAAGTTTTTTAAGCCACATTGTCACTATTTTTAACCATTTTATGCGAGTTTTCAGGTTAAGTCTCAACTTATAGTTTGATAATTTATTAACAATTTTGACATTTAATTCATTTATGAATCTTACCTTTTATTTTTTAATTTTTATCCCTAAGGACTTATACGATTATTAACTCACCTTAATAACGCATTAAAGGTTTCAATCATACCACAATTTGTTTAGATGTTTCATTTCACCACTTTCTTCAAGGCTTACTTTTCCATTTTGTTTCTTTACATTTAATACCCTTTTAAACAAAAATTCAGACTTTGTATAATGGTTTATAAATCATTTAAAAGTAGTGTTAATAGCATCTAAAATTTTTTTAGAATTCATTCATACAATGACAAAATCAGTTTAATCTCAGAATCGGAACTAGTTATTTTTAGCCCTTAGTAAACTTAGAAAAATTATAATCGGAAACAAGAGACTAACCAACCAACACACCAGAGTAATAGTAACACGTCGTAGCACTAATTTTCGAAGACCAAAGTAGTTCAATAATAGTACACATTGAAGTGCTACGCCTAAAGGCTAATCACGGTTGAAATCGTATCTCCTAACAATAAAAAATAGATGTCCTCCTAATGGCATGTCAATCGTATCTTGAACTATTTATCTAAGCTACTAAGGCCTCATTTTAGAATTACCAGAACAATACTTGATTTTCAAGTAAATTTATAATTTAACCACTATGTCCGTGGTATTAATACCTATAACATAAAATAGTAATTTCAGTCATGGCATGTAACACCCTTAACCCGTATCCGTCGTCGGAATAGGGATTCAGAGTATTACCAAAATTTACAAATCATTTAACAGAAATTTCACTTGTAACAACATATAAAAGATAATCACGCTTTTACATATCATGATAGATATAATTCTTTTGCTGTTTCTTTATAAACATTTATTATTCATTTCATTATATCAATTTTTTTCACGTACCATCATTTCCATATAATTCAGGTATATACCGGTGATAATTCATTTCAAACTCATATTATCTCATATCAGAACCTTACCCCTTGAATCATTTAAATATCAATGGGTACACTTAATTCAGCTCAATATCAATAATAACCATAAGTCTACAAATACTAATTTCATATGTCCCTTATCAATCTTTGTCAAATTAGAGAACGTCTTACGAATTTGAGTCTGTCATTTGCTAAGTGCCACGATTCACCACTCGATATGGTTTTCCTCATTGAAATACCATACCTACATTTTATACTCGGTATGGAAAATACCATACCTACGTTTCACAACTCGGTATGGGAAATGCCATACCTACATTTCTTAACTCAGTATGGATAATACCATACCTATATTTCTCAACTCGGTATGGATGATACCATACCTACATTTCACAACTCGGTATGGATGATACCATACCTACATTTCACACTTTGCCATGGATCAACCATTGTCTTTTCCATCAATTCATCTTGTCACTGAAAATACTCAATTTGATCGTTTATTCAATTTTCACGCTCTTACATTATTCACGATTTTATCATCAATTCATATGAAATAACACATCATGAAATTCATAAAATTAACAAACGGTCACTAAAATTTAGTTATACAAACTCACTAGTACGATTTTTGTATTATAACGATAATCATAATTTCATATTAAATATTCTAAATAAAACATTATATCCTTTCTAATTCAACATTTATCGATTATAATCGGGCACGTGATCAATTTATACACAAGTCATTCATATATAAATGTATATTTTCCTCCTCCTCCTCTCCATCCACATCCTTAGTATAAACAACACACTTATAGGTAACATTATCCATAAATTTCTCTATCTACTTATGTGAATATTCACGCTGTCCATCTGTGTTATAGTTACTAAATTATTTTTATCTTGAGCTACAGAATTCCAAATTAAGATCCATAAATTTTCCCAGAAACTAGACTCATATGTCTTCTTACCATAAAAATTTCATAATTTTTGGTTTAGCCAATTAGTACAGTTTATTCATTTAAGTTTCCCCTGTTTCACTATCCAACAGTTCTGATCTCTCTTCACTAAAAATTAATTATATCACAGTACAGAACTCGGATAATGTTCCCGTTGATTTCTATTGAAAATAGACTCATTAAAGATTCTAAGCATATAAATTTGAGCCTCTAATTAATTTTCTCCAATTTTTGGTGATTTTCTAAATTTAAAACAGGGGAATCCGAATTTATTCTGACCTTATCTCACAGAACTCATTATAGCACATAATTTACAATTCAATTGCTTACACCGTTTCTTCTATGAGAAGTTAGACTCAATAAGCTTTAATTTCATATATTATTCATCCTCTAATTCGATTTTTACAATTTATGGTGATTTTGCAAAATTAGCCTACTGCTGCTGTCCAAAACTGTTTTAGTTCAAGATGTTTATTACCATTTTTCCTCTAAATTTCACAAGTCATACAATTCAGTCCTTGCTCAATTAGCTCATCTAATAAGCTAATTTTTCTCAATTAAAATTTTATTCCATCATTCTAAACTATTACACAACCTTTGAAAATTAGAATTTTAACACTAAACCTTAATCACAACTTTCTCATAATTAGGTCCTAAAATCAATTTCTATTGAAATTACTTGATAAAATCATCAAACAATAAAATCAAAGCTTCAAATTCATTTTAATTCATCATAAACAGCCAACACTTGTCAATGATAACTTTTAATTTTGTCCATAAAATAAAAAACTAATGAATTAAACACTTGGACTTAATTGTAAAAGTCACAAAAACATAAAAATCTCAAAGAAAAGGGCAAGAATTGAACTCACATATGTCAAAGTATGAAAAACCAGCAGCTTTCAGACCTTCCATGGCGTTTTTGCTGAAGAAAAATGATGATATCTCCAGATTTTTCAATTTTGTCTGGTTTTATATGTTTAATTTGCAAAATTTCCCATTTTGCCCTTGTTTCTCCTTGTCTTTTTGTTGATTTTCTTACCCAGCCGTCCAGCCCATACAAATTGGGTCCAATTCCCTTTTAAATCCCTCCTTTTTAATCACTTAAACTATTTAATCATAATTGAATAAATTTCGCACTATTTTCAATTTAGTCCTTTTTAATTAATTGACTAACCAAACGTTAAAATTTTCTAACGAAACTTTAATACTAACTTAATAACACTCCATAAATATTTATAAAAATATTTATATCTCGATTTATGAATTCGAGGTTTCGATACCTCGTTTTCAACCCAATTTACCTGATTAATTCTTTTAAAATCGCAAAATTCATTAATTAAAAATAATTCTTTTAGGCTCGCGCTTGGCCTATAATTATTATTTATTAAAATTTCTAAACTTACTCGTCGGATTTAGAGATCTCGAATCACTGTTTCCGACACCACTGAAAAATTTGGCTGTTACATGGCACTATGCCACCTCAATAAATTTCAAACCTTCATTTACATATCTGTAAAGAGACTTTAATCAAAACCGTTTATAAAATAAGTTCCATACTATTAACCAATTTTGAATAACATGTCCAAAACCACATTTTTACAAACATGTGAATAATAATATACAAGAAAATATTAAAATCAATAATAATAAGTCAGTTAAAATTAAGATAATTTCAAGGTAAGCATTTTAATAGATTTTTCCATATATTTTACAACCGTTTCAAATAATTTTTTTATTGTAATGGCCTTATCTAATCTTTCCATAATAGTGAGATGGTTCATACATGTAACACCCCTTACTTGTATTCAACACCGGAACAAGGTACAAGGTATTACCAGATTTACAACACAAGCATTCACACAATTTCGAGTCATAAATTTTGCGTCCAAATTAAAACAATTCATATTCGATCATAAAGTCCCTACGAGGCCCAAAACATGCATTGAAAGTGGTTTGGGACTAAATCGAGAACTCAAGAAATTTTTACAAAACCTAGAAATTTTTTGCTAACTGCAGGGCTCATAGGCCGTTGTGGTCCAAGGGACACGCCCGTGCTTCAGACCGTGTTCAATTTAGGGTGCTCTCTGACTTGTGCCACACGGCCATGCCACACGTTCGTATGCTAAGCCGTGTGGTTAATTAATTTAATTCGAATTAAGTGCAGGTTTCACACGGCCAAGACACACGCCTGTGTTCTAGGCCATGTAGCACACGCGGCTGAGACACACGCCCGTGTCTCTGCCTGCATGCTATATTCTGGACATTCTGTTTTTCAAAATTAAGGTGCAGGGGACACACGGCCAATACACATGCCTGTGGGACAAGCCGTGTGTCGTACACGGCCTAAACACACGCTTGTGTGTCTAACCGTGTAGACAAAATAAAGGTTATTTACCAAGCCATTTGCCACCTATATTCACACATACACTTACACCAATTCAAAGGCACAAAACATAACATACTTAGCCAACCAAAACATCCACAACCAAGACATCCACACATCATTCACATGCTACATCTATCATACATAAACATCGCATATTTATCAACTCAAATCATGCAAGTTTCCACATTCATGAAAGGCATCATCATATGAATATGCTTATACCAATATTAGCCATCATATTTGGCCAAATCAATTATGACACATAACAAAATGACCAAGTCACCTATACATGCCATAACTCAAAATGTTAAATTCATTGATACCAAATAATTGTTGATAGTGTGAATGGATCTTTGATGGTTTCCGAACCCCGAGATAGTTTGGTGGCACTATAAGACAATGGAAAGAAATGGGAGTAAGCTATATAGCTTAGTAAGTTCCTATGCAAATAATAAGCATCATAACCACACATTTAACATACAATTAACATAATGTAAGTTAAAATAAGTGCTATTAAAATCTCATAATCATAAATTTGCTCAATCACAACCTTACAAAAGGTTCATCTTATATCGAGCTCATTACTTATGAATTTTACGTACATACCTATACCAACTCGCAACATAACCGTATCCTTTCACAACTTTGACATTCCTGTTGAACACTTGGAATATTAATGGATGCTCAGAAATCTTGCACATAAGTGCCATATATATAGCCAAAGCTACCTCATATCTCATAATACATATATGCTCGCTTTCGAGCTATTCACGGGCTTGCTCACACAAGCTATCAGTCTGGATGTAGCTACATAGTACGGCTCACACAAGTTGTCAGGTATCTGCAACATATGTCGGAATACCCAGCCACTGGCAGGACGTACAAGACCAGCACCCGGATCACATAAACACATGGGTTCCTAGTGACATGTCACCGTATCCTATTATATTCCTAAGGTTCAACTGAGATTTCTCGTTTGTCGGAACTTTGTTGAATACGTCCAAAGAGTCAATCACACTACATACAATATTAAAGCATTTAAAACATAAATATAATAACGCATTATTTACATACGGACTTACCTCGGTACAAAAATAGTAGAGTTGGACCTAATCGTCAAACACTTTATTTTTCCCCCTATCGAAACCATTTTTGAAAACAAGGATCGACTTTGGTTTTGAAAATGATAAACGAAAATTAGGAGTCGCCACCAATCTTTTTTTGTTTAGGTGTGATCGGATCACCTAGAAATTTGGTGATTTTAATAACATATTTCGATTTACTAAAACAACGATTTTGGTATATGAAATTTGAGAGAGCAGGTTCGAGAGTCGGTTACGTACGAGGAAGGATTAGCACCCTCGTGACGCCCAAATTTGGTACCTAATTGATTAATTAATGTTTTAATGTCGAGAATTAAAAAACTCGAAAAGAATTTAGAATACGATCCCTTTTTTGTTGATCTATACGAAGAATTTGCTTGAGTAAATTGAAATGGACTCTAAAGACTTTCTTGTCCCGAAGTAATAAAATGTCACATCTAGTACGTTAAGACACAACATTTCAGACCCTCGAGAATAAGTTGGTCTGTTGATTTTCAAAACTCACGTGTTTTAATTTTGAAAGGTTATTCGGTCATTTGGATCAAACGAGAAAAATCGAAACCTAGTACGTTAGGGCACGATCTCTCGAATTTCTAAATACAGAACATTGCCTTACTTTGAAAATTTCTTTGTTTCTTAAAAATGTTATCAAACGTAAGTTTAAAACAACGTGGATTATTTGTTTAGGTTAAAATAAAACGATTTATTGGGTAAATGTAATGAGGCTTGATTCATGAGGCGATGATATGAAATAAAAATATAGTAATGAGCCTAGGGCAATGATACATGAACACGGCATTATACGAATGAATAACGATAATACAAAAAAAAAGGAATTAAAAAACACACAAAGACAATAATCACACAACATTCAAATAATGATATTGATAAATAAATAAAAAAACCAACGAATTAAATGATAAAAAGGTATGAAGCAAGTCAAGATAAACAAAAAGTAAACAACTTTTAGGATGATAAGAAATGAGTTTAAAATAAATAATGGAAGAAAAGAATTTTAAAATCTATAATACACAAAGCAAATTTTAAAAAAAAGGATACATATGAATAATTTTAAAATAGACAATATGTATATATATAAAAGTGCAAAATAAATAATACATATAAAAACTTAGAATAAATAATAAAACCTTTTTAAATAAATAAAAGATGTTTAAAATAAAGTAACAATTCAAAACAAATAATAAAACAATAGTACATAAAAACAAGTTTAAAATAATATATAAAGCAAGTTTAGAGTAAGTAGTACGAGATAACTTGTAATAGTTAACATATAATTCAATTTAAAATACAACAAAATAATATATAGTAACCTCAAACGAAAAATTTATATAAAAGAAAACAACTTTAAAATAATGTATAAAAGCTCAAAATAAACAATATGTGGAAAAAAAACCTTAAAATAAATAATATATAAGAGAGCTTTGACATAAATAACACACATATATATATATGTTAAAACTTAGAATGAATAATAATAATGAACAGTTTTTTTAGAAATAAATAAATGAATAAATAAATAAATAAACGAGCAAGTTAAACAAACTAAGGACCAGATTAAAATTTGAACAAAATTCAGGGTGTTGATTTACAAATAAAAAAGGCTACTAGGGACTAAATCAAAACGCGCTTAAACTTGCGAGGACAAAATGGGACAATATCCCAAGTCATAATACGCTGCGTTTCATCTCTCCAAGCCAGGGATCAAATTGGAAATAAAATAAAATAAAGTAATAGGGCGAGATTTAAAAAAGGAAAAAGAGCAAAATGAGACTAAATAAAGGGATAGAAAAGGCGGAGGGACCAAAGTGGATATTTTCCCACTTAAAGGAAACGTGCGGACCGTTTGGAGCGGGTCGGGTCTTGCACGAGCATACTCTAAATGACGCCGTTTAGGCGTTAGAAACCCAGGGCAAAACGACACCGTTTTTGCATTATTATTTAAGTCAAATTTTCATTTTTTATTTGTTTCCTCTTCTCCTTTTTTAAAAAAAAAAACAGAAGACCCCCCTTTTTATTCCTTTCTTCTCTGCTAGGATTATACACTCATCATCGCGCCACCACTAAACCACCTCTCTTCCATCGTGGACGGTGATCGGAGAGGTGTAAAATGGTCCCTCTATCCCTCGTTTGACCGGATCTAGAGGCCTAGCCTCTTATTTGCGACAAAAACCGAATAAAAGAGGACTCTTTGGTCCTTTTACCTAGCCGACGTAACCGTCAAAGCCAAGGCCAAACCTTGAAAAGTTTTGAAGCCCTCGGCGCCGGTGAAACACCCTTGGCGACGGAGGAGTGTGGGGCTACACAGGTAAGGTTATTTATTTATTTATTTATTTAAGATTTGTGTTTAAAAAAATAAAAATAAAAGAAACAAGAAACGAAAATAGCTAATGAAAAGATTGAAACCTTTGAAACTACTGTTCTGCTTTTGATTAATCGTGTGTCTCGAAAAACATTTTCTTCTGGCTATATATATAGCCGAATACATATTATTATCGATTTTTGTTTATTTTCGTCTGCTTTTGCGTGTTGCACCCTCTGTTCTTCTTTTGGGTTTGGTTGCAAGTCGGGGAAGGTCAACGAAGGGAGGGTTTTCATTTTGGTGCAACGAGGCAAGGGGAGCCTCGCCTCGGACGTTGGACGTGCCAACGAAGCACGTGGGAGGAGTAAGACGCGAATGTGACTTAGAAACCGAAGGGTTTCTGAACTGTTTTAGGCTATTGGGCCTTTTAGGCCTGTAGGAATTGGGTTCGTTTGTAACTTTGGGTAGTGCATTGGGCCAATCATTTTTGGGCTGTTCTTGTAATTGGACTTTTACTTTAGGACTTTTATTTTGTTTTGTGTTTGGGTTTTCTGGTAGGCAGGACAAATTTAAGCTCGTACACCCCCGATCTAGGTCCGAACCTCGTTTTTCTTGATATATAATAACAAATTTAACTATTTAATACTCACATTATTCAATTTAGCCCAAAAATCATATTATGAAAAAATTACATTTTTGCCCCTAATATTTCACATTTTTATGATTTAGTCCCTAGGCTCGTAAATTGAAATGTATTCCATTTCTTCAAAACCCAAGCCTAGCTAACCATTTTCATACATATACCAACCCACATGTTCCATTTAATGACACTTTTAGTACTCATTTTATAACTTTTACAAATAAGTTCTTTTTGACATTTTCATCAAAAATCACCGAGTAAATGTTGTTTATCTAACACCAAACATACATTTTCTACCACTAGACATCAAAATACACAAATATCTATCATGAGTAAATTTTCTTTCAAATTGGTCCCTAGAATAGCTAGATTAAGTTACAAGGATCTCAAAAACATAAAAATCATTAAAAACGAGGCTAGAACGGATTTACAATCGAGCTTGGAAGTGGCCAAAACCCTAGCTATGCCTTCCTTGAGAATTTCGGCTATGGGGGGACTAATTTGAGAAGATGAAGACTTTTATTTTAGTTATTTTGGCTTTATTTACTAGATTACCAAAATGCCCTTAATGCCAAACTTTAAAATTTCACCTAACCATGTCCATTTTTGTCCATACTAAAGTATAATGGTCTAATTACCATTTAAGGACCTCTAATTTAAGATCTCATAGCAATTAGACACCTCTAGCTTCTAGAAGACACATTTTGCACCTTTTTCAATTTAGTCTTTTTAACTAAATTGAGTGCCCAAACATCAAAATTTTCGAACGAAATTTTCACGAAATCATTCCATAAAACTGTAGACCTTAAAAATATAATAAAAATAAATTTTACTGCGTCAGATTTGTGTCCTGAAACCACTGTTTTGACTAGACCCAAAATCGGGTTGTTACAATACAAGTCTACATGGCAACCTAAAATTCTCATGTCATAATTTTAATTAGTAAAGCACTCCATGGCCATATAATTATAACTTCACATTTAAATGTGTTATTTCATATCTTAATGTCATAGAATTTCACACTAATATTAGCATCATTAAACACTTAATTATAACATTAATTACATAAACCTTAAGCTTACTAACTTAGGAGAAAAATAAGTATTCATGATACTCACCTTTATGAATGCTTTTCAACACTTAAATCAAGCTTCTATGAACTTCAATCCATCCTAAAACAAGTTTGGAACTCCATGAATCAATATCTCTCTATTTCCATACAAGAAAAAGATATTCAAAAAATAATATAATTTCTTAACAAATATCAAGCTAATAGAAATGTAGGAAGCCTTATATTACATTACTTGAAGCTTTCTCACACTAACATCAAAACCTTATGTTAAGAATGATAGAATTGATGATAGAAGTAGATAGTGAAAATTTTGAAAGAAAATGAAAGGTGAAAGCTTCTATAGTCTACTACTAGTGTCGGAGAAGAAGAGAATGAGTTGTTGGGTTTCTTTCCCATCTTTAAAATACCAACAAATGGGCTTTGGGCCTATGTTTGCATGTTTCAAATTCATTTTATGTCAATTTGAAGTCCGTTTCCTTAATACGATGTTCAAATAAGCCAAAATTATTCTGGATACCAAATATAATATTTAAATATCATTTCTATAATTGAAGTCTCGGGAATTGACCAAATTACTTTTTTGATAAAATTACCATTTTACCCCTTTTTTATCCTTTTTAGTGATTCTTCTCAAAATTCTATAATTAGACCAATTTAAGTTAGTAATTCATCATAAGTATTTATTATAACTCCATGAGTAATGAAAATCTCACTTTGGCTTTTTTCTCAATAAAAATGGGAAAATTACAATTTAATTCTTGTACAATTCAAAATTTCCAATTTAGTCCCAAAAATGATTTCATCTCACCAAATTACATTCTAATCCATTTCAAGTCAAATAATCCAAAAAAATTAATATTTTACATATTCAAATGATTTTTCACATTAGTCTTCATACTTTTCAAATTTTACAATTTGGTCATTTTTGTCATATTTTCACCTCTGCGATTCTTTTCACTTGCTTCCATCTCTAATATCAAAATTATTTCATAAAGTTCTCATTTGATTCATTTGATAAATTTTCTCATAATTTTCTCGATATTCAAGCTCAAAATTATGCCATGTATCATATCAGAATTTTTTGGATGTTACAAGAAAAGTGGATGGAAAATTAATTTTAGGTGTGCTTGATTGGAAAGAAAAGTGAGAGGAAAGGAAATAGGAGGGATGCCCATTTTCCGTCCTAATGCTTATTCCAAATTAGAAAGATGAGAGGATAGAAAATTAAGGAGAGGTGCATGTTATTTCAAAATTATACATTTTTCAAATGTTTTATTTTTTTCTTTCCCTTTTCCAGCTTTACCGTGTAATGGATGGAAATTACATTTCATTTCCATTTTCCATCTCTCTTACCAAGCACACCTATGAAAAGAAAAATTATGTTTTCCATCCTCCTAGTTTTCTACTCCTTCAACTTCTATTTTTCCAATTTTCGTTCCACTGTACCCAACAAAGCCTTAGTAATTGAATCTTAGTTTAGTTAGCATCATTATTGTTGCAACAACCAAGAGAATGTGTTCAAGCATGCTTAAATGCATATTATCTTTCGATTGAAGGGTTTGGGGTTGTGGGTAATATATAAAAAACAAAATAAACACATTTACTTTAGCTTTTTTTTTTGTCTTTTTAAAGAAAATTTTGACTAACTAAAATTAAACATTTTTTATTTATTTATAATTAAATTAATTAATAGATACATTAAGAAATTAAATCATTTTATAACTCTTTCATAAAGAGGTCATATTATATAAAGTTTATTTTATATCATTTTCTTAATTCACTAGCACTATAAAGATCCACCTTCAAGAAAATTCAAAAGTTCAAAAATGCATATTCAAAATCTTGAAGAAAAGATTTTGAAATTCTATCCGAAAAATGAAGAAGTCTTTAAATGAATAAAAGAATTTGAATGAATTTTGAAGAATTTTACACTAGTTCTAATAAATTCTATATATATAAAAAAAATGTGCCTATTTAGTCTTAGTTCTCCAAAAAAAAAATAGAGATAAATTCTAGTTTCAAGATCAAGTCTTGAAGACCCCTAAAGTAAGTTCAATTATCCAAGATCAAGTCTCAAAGACTCTTGGATCAAAATCTCTCAAATCTGGTAGAATCTCAAAGTTCATCAAAGTTGCAATGTCTTTCAAGATCTTTCTCTACAATTTAAATCTCTAGTCTTCTCCAACTCAATAGTTAGAAGAAAATATCAATAACAATACTTTACCAATGCTCACAATCAAGTTTAAACATTGCATTTGTAACACACCGATACTTGACTCGATTGCCAGGTTCGAGCTATAAGGTGCCACATTTGTTGTCGAAGCAACTACAATCAACAATATACAATTTAATGTTATTATAAAATTAAATACAAGTAAATCATGTACTTTAAACATTTCGTTATCATTTTCGAGTATTATACGAGCTTCCGAAAGTTCTTTTGTTAATCCAGGGTTGAAATGGATTAAATTGAAAAGATTACGAAACTTTGAATTGTCGTCACGTCTTCAAAGATTTTCTCATCACAACGTGACTCTCTGGTTAGGGTTCGTCGTGAATTTGGGCTATGTCATCATAACCTGAACCTTGCTCGATTTCTCATCACGACAATGTGACAACTTATTCCTTTAAAAATCAGCTTGTTGTCTGGGTGACCTGAAAACACTTACATACTTAGTTTCATACAACCAAAACATCAACTTACAAAATGATACTAAGTGAAAATGTGCCAAAATGGTAGACTCCAAAAACATTACCTATCAAAACTAACTTCAATAATTTATACTCCAAAAACTAACCAAAATGTAACACATCTAACCTGTTTCCGTCGTCGAATTAGGGTTACAGAGCATTACCAAGCAAATCCGAAAAATAATCATTTAATAGTAATTAAATGCAACTCATTACAAACCAATCAAGCATATACATTTGGGCTTTATATCGAGCCTTCGAGGCCCTAAAATTAGCTTGGAAACGATCCGGGACTAAATCAAAACAAATCAAAAAATTTGAGAAAAAGTTGAAAATTTTGAAAACCCCCTCTCACCCGTATCTGTTGCCGAAATAAGGTACGAGGCATTACCGAAGTTTACTGAACATTTACAAATAATTTCGAGTCATTTATTATTCATTTTCTGAAAATAATCATAACATCCCTCTATTGGGCCCTCGAAGCCCAAAACATACATTAGGAACAAATCGGGATTAAATCGAGATCATAGGGAATTTTTTGCAAAATCTTAAAATTTTTCTCAACTACAGGGGTCACACGCCTATGTGGTTCGAGGACACGCCTGTGTGGTCAGGCCATGTGGCCAACATGCCCATGTGACTTACCTCGCTCTAGACCGTGTGGCTTCAGACACCCGTGTCCCTAGGCCATGTAGTTAATTTTTATTTTCGAATTAGGTGCAGGATTCATAATGTTGAATATGCATAATTATCACGCAAGTTTCACATGCATGTATTTTCCATGTTATATTTCAATATATCAAATAATTATCATTTCTATGTATTTCAAGTTTAATTTCATGATTTCAAGTACTTACCATTTTCTATATTTATCCCGTTGAATTTCTCGAAATTTCGATGGATTTTCAAAGGTACACTTTTAGTGTACAATTCCGGGTCCGTTAATTCATATTCATGTGCGCACATTTTCATTTCAGAGAGCACACTCCCGCGAACCTTATTCTTACAGCGAGATTACCAGTTCATGCTAATTCCCCTGTAATATAAACTCATAGAGTATTGTCGGGATTACCAGTCCAGGCTAAATCCCCTACAACGACAATTACTCTAATGTGCTTGGATCTGAATTACCAGTCCAGGCAAAATTCAGACCCTAATTCGGATTACCTGTCCGGGCTAAATCCATTTTACACATATTCTTCAGGAGGGCTAAATCAAGATAGGATCACCTGTCCGGGCTAGATCCTTTTTACTGTCAATTCCTTTTTAGAGATCTATCGAATTTTCCTTCTATTCAACCGGGATTTCTTCCCCTTTTTTATCAATTATATCAATGTTTCATCAATTTTCATACAATGAAAATTCAAATCATATTCATATCAATAACATACATTTCAAGCATTTAAGAATATAATTTAAGTTGCACAAACTTACCTCATTGCTTGTTCGTGCTTATAATTTCACTAATCCTATATCTTTTTTTTCCACGTTCAAGTCTCATATTTGAGTCATCCAAAAATAAATTTGATCATCATTTTCATTCATTTCATATTCTGATACATTCAATCAATGCTCTAGGTAAAATTACCATTTTGCCCCTAAGCTTTTAATTAATGACGATTTCATCCTTACACTCAAAAAATAAAATTCTTGTAATTTAATCCTTGTTTCAAGCCTAATTATTCTCATACATATTGATAACAACCCATGAATTCTATGAAAAATCAGAATTTTCCATAATTTTAACACTTTTCAATTTAATCCCTAAAACATGTTTTCACCCGATCTTGATCTAAATTAATAATTTCATTCAATTTTGTAATTTAAATAATAAAATAATCCATTTCATGTAATTTGGTCATTTTTTACATTTTTACAAAATTTCCCATAAAGTTTTACTTTTATTCAATTTAGTCCATGAGCTTAAAACATGCAAATTAGCTATGCTAGCTGAATATTCATATATATTTTCCTCCTCCTCTCCATACCACATCCTTATTTTATAAAACATGCTTATAAGTAACATTATCTATGATTTCACTATTTACTTATAAATTTATTCAAAGCTGTCCATTTGAGTCATATTCACTAAATTATTTATATCTTGAGCTACAGAATTCCAATTTAAGATCCGTTTGATGTTTTAGAAACTAGACTCAAATAATTTTCTACGATAAAAATTTTAGAATTTATAGTTTAGCCAATAAGTACAGTAAAATCTTCAAATTTGACTCTATTCTACTGTTGACAGCTTCTACCTTTCTTTACTAAAAGTTAATTATCTCTTAATACGGGATTTGGATGATGTTCCTGTTTGTTTCTATTGAAAATATCTTCATTAATAATTTAAAAATGTAAATTTAAGCCCCTAATTATTTTTCTCCAATTTTTTATGAATTTCCAAATTCAGAACAAGGGAACCCAAAATCATTCTGACTTTATCTCACAAAATTTATTATAACTCATAATTTACAATTCCATTGCTTACATTGCTTCTTCTATGAAAAACTAGACTCAATAAAATTTAATTTCATATTTTATTCATCCTATAATTCAATTTCCAAAATTTTTGATGATTTTTCAAAGTTAGACTACTACTGTTATCCAAAACTGCTTTAGTGCAATATATTAATTACCATGTTTATAACACCCTTATTTTCTTTCTCTACACTATTTCTCATCACTTTCTCTTATTTTCTCTTCACTAACATATCAAGAACATAGGACCATATATAAGAAAACTTTACATTAACATCATTTCCATACTTTTTCAATAATATCAAACTTAAAAATATATTAAAATCTTGATGTTCTTACCTTTTCATATTGATTTCAATCTTTAACTTGATTTTTCTCTCTCCTCTAGCTTCTATTTCTTGAATCCAACTTGATATTCTAACTCCCCATAGTCTCCTTAACATTTTTCTCTCTTGGTAGCTATAGAAATTTTTTTGATTTCTAGGTGAAAATGATGAATTTTTTTGGTAAAAAGACCAAATTGTAAAGAACGCAAATCTTTCTTTCTTCTCTTCTCTTCTAACATGAAATGCATGGAAAGATGATAGAAATTCATCTTTCCTTCCTTATATACTAAATAAATAATAAAATAATAAAATAATATTAATAAAATAATATTTATCTAATTAAATAATTATAAAATATCATCAACATCATCATTACTTTCTAGATTTCTCTGTCTTTCAATTGACCATTTTGCCCTTTGTCATCTTTAAAATTCCATCCTTGAATCATCACATAATTTGGTAAAATTACAATTTAGTCCCTTATAATTCTTTATCTATTCAATTTGGTCCTAATTCATCCATTTTTTTAGTTTCTAGATCATTCCACCCTTAAAATATTTGCACTATTGGTCCTTCTACTTTTTCATATTTACGTTTTGACCCTTTAAGTTTCGAGTATTTACTCTTAGGCAACAAAAATTTTCTCACTTTTACAATTTAGTCCTTTCTTGAATTAATATATCATAATATACTTCCCAATGTTGTCAACAAAATTTCCCTTTTTGTCGCTTTATTTCCTTATTTTACTATATAAAAGATAATATCTTACTGTAAAAAATTTTAGGGTATTACAAGGGGTCACACGGCCGTGTGGCCAAGCCGTGTGACATAGCCCAGATTGTGTAACAATAGAATAAAAGGACACACGATCATGTCTCAAACCTTGTAACTCACTGAGTTAGATCACACGGCCATGTCGCAGGCCGTGTGCCAGACAGTGTAACTCTCTAACTTGTGACACACACTGGTGTGCTGGGTCGTGTAACTCATTGACTTGATACGTACTGTCGTGTCTTAGGCCATGTGAAATTTACACTAAAATAATAAGTGTGTAACACCCCAAACCCGGCCTAGACGTTATGGTCGAATCTGAAAGTGTCACATGAAATGGGTTGAAAAACCGTTGTCGTTAAATTTAAAAACCTTTCCAGTTCATTAGCCTTTATCACTATTCGTAACTTCAAAGCTCTCTTTCATTTAATCATTTAAAGATAAAACGTATTTGTAGCAGAAGCTTGTAAAATCGTTGTGTTTAGAAAACCGTTCAAGATTTTAGAAAACATGTCTTTAGGTAAAACCGAAAAAGTAAGAAGTAAGTTAGAACAAAACCTAAAACCAAAACCAAACAGTTAAAAAGTCTAGAGAGTCCCAGAAAATACAATCTCTCAAATCTTAACGCCAAACTTAAATAAAAACTAAAAACAAGTGAAACAATTTTGGCGAGTGGTCACCGCCGAGTCCTCCGCTGCACCGATCTGCCTAACTCTGTGGATTACCTGTACAGAATAAACAGAAAAGGGTGAGTTTACGAAAACTTAGTTTGTAACCCCATAAAATTAAGCATGCACACAGAAACCAGAGTCAGTCAAATACAGACTCGAGCTTAAGCCCATTACAGATACTGAAGCAAAGTCGAGCCTAAGCACATTTCAGATACAGATACAGATAAGCAGATCAGAATTAGAAATCAGATATCCTACCCCCATCTTCTAAAAACCATCTCCGACTATCCTTACACACCATTTGGGGTTTAAAACACCCACCCAGCTCTACACACTACATTGTACGGATGCAGTACATACCAGATATAATGTAGCCGTGTTGCTAGATATTAGGCATAATTTACCTTTCAGAACACTTCCTCCAATATACATCATCCCACCTCAATTAAAGTATTAGAACATGCATACAAAATTAACAAATAAGTCATGCTTAACATGTTTTCATAAATAGATAATAGATAAACAAATATAGGCACGCTCATAACAGTACACCAGTTTAACAGAACACTAAGGTTTAGGGTTTAGTAAGCCTTTACCGACCCTACGGTAGGTCCACAGTCGATCAGGATGGCCCATGTCATCCTACGAAAAATTTTAGTATAATGGGCCCACACGCATGTGTGATCCACACGCCCAGATTGGCCTTACCCGTGTGGATCACATGGTCTGGCTTAGATATCACACGCCCATATGGCATGCCTGTGTGGGCTTACACGCCCAATTTGGTGTAACCCGTGTAACCCATGTGGCCTACACGGCCAAACCCCAGCCATCACACGGCCGTGTCGTTGTACACGGCCTATCATACGACCGTGTGACATCAACAGAGGGGTTTTTCAGCTTTCGTCGAACCTTATTTTTCTACGTTTTGGGTACACTAGGCCATGTGGCTTTAACAGAGGGGTTTTTTGACTTTCACCAACCCCGTTTTTCTGTGTTTTGGGTACACACCTGGTATCGTTTTGATGCAAAAATACACCCGAGCCTTCCAGAACCTATAATCGACATTTGCAAACTCCCAACTTAATCTTAGATCATAGTAATTCGAAATTACAAAACTGGCAAAACTTTAATTCGAGTGCTCTACACTTACCCCACTATCCCGAATAATTTCGATTACGCTTCCGTGAGAGGAGAGTCTAAACCTTCTCGATTCGCTGCTGCCAAAATTCAAATTTTGTTACTAATCATAAAAGAGAAAATCGTTCTAACAATCCTAAAGAAGACATCCCCACTCGAGTAGAAATACCACTACTACCTACCAATACGTACGAGAACCGCGAACAAAGAATAGTACTTTGAAGAACAAAAAGGCTGATGCCAATTGGGGAGAAAAAAATAGCAGAAGAGGAGAAAAAAGAGAAAGGAAAGAAAACGGAGGAGGAAGAAGAATGAGACGTCATTTTTTTTCAAAGTAGGGAGAGATTTTTGGGATATCAGATTCTTCCCAATTCCCACTACATCCACATCCCTAACCACATACTAATTCAGAGTCTCAATCCCACCCAAATTCTCTCAGGAAATAAGAAAAAATAAATACCCACACTAACGCAGGGATTCGAACACAGGACCTCCACATAACTCACATGTAACACCCTCTAACCCTTATCCGTCATCGGAACAGGGTTACGGAGCATTACCGGACATTTCAAATCAAATATGAATAATAAACAAATCAATTTACATACATTTCATAAATAAATCAAATTGTCCCTCTTTTGAGCCCTCGAGGCTCAAAATATATGTTTGGAACAAATCTGATTAAATCGGATACTCTAGAAATTTTTTTGCAAATCACAATTTTTTTTTACTAAATATTCTTCTTGAATCAATTATCATTATACATATATGTTCACATATAACCAATATGATTTTGTGTACCTTTTATATTTATTCGACTACTACTTTACCTCTCATCATTCAATCATATCAACATTTTAAGGCATTCATATAAACACCACAATACCAAACACAAGTCAAATACATGACTAATTTTAACAAAACACTTAAAGACTAACTTTTAGTCAAAATAACCTATACACGCCATTATAACCAAAATCAAGTCATCAATAATTACTAATAAAACGAATGAATAGTGTGATATAGCTCCGATAAGCTTCCAACCCGTTTGAGCTTCCAATAATCTGTAAGGTAAATAAATAAAACAAACACGTAAGCAATGATTGCTTAGTAAGCTCGTATAGTTTTTAATCATACTAATTTATTTCAACTATAAAATTTTACATATCAAAATTAATCCAATATTGTTATCGTAATACTCATAAACTATTCTCACTAATTCACAAGGTGAACTAATCCATAATATCACATAGACTTATATTCTCAAGCTTAGTAAAATTTTATATAACTTTAATTCTTCCACATTTATTCCATATGCATATTATTCAGCCATGTTACAAATTATTACATTTAACCAAACCTTATTCTAGTTGGACACATAATAAATTGTTCCATAAGAAATTGCATAATCTAAACCTTACCATTCCTTCATGAACACTAACTTATTTTCATTTAAATACTTACCATTTTAATGCATCAAATAAATAAACAAATTAGTATTTAACTAATAGCTTGACACTTGCCTAAACATCAAACAACAACAATAGTTAGCGTAATTGCACATCTTACATATAAATTTAATATTGTAGACTTATTTTCTCAACATGTTACCATATACATGCTTTCCTGGCATCATCAAAATCAAATATAATCACATATTTACAAGTCACTTTTAATATAATAAGTAAATATCATTTCCAAGTATTTCAAGTATATATCGACAATAATTATAAGTCTTTCAATATTAATTCATAAATATTTACAGAATCACTCATAGTACATCCAATTCTCATTAATGGGTTATCATAAATGGCTTTTCACAGTTTGTTTCACATTTCATTATACAATTGCAATATTCATTCCGTAGTCATTTCTTGACTATATAACTCATATATTCCATATATTTGTAATTTATTTCACATTCCATTTTCAATTCACTATTTCACTTCCATTTCTCATGTTATACCATTTCAATTTCAACTCTAAAACTTTATTATTTATTTACCCTTATTAACACGACTCAGACTCGGACGGATACATGGATCCAACCAAAACACAGTAATTTGGCACCTAGTGCCTCATCAGATAATTCGAAGTAATATCGGCTATGCCAAAGTAAGTTGGTACCCAGTACCTGTAACGCCCCAATTTTCAGGAATTCTGTGAATGTTGGCAAAATTTCATGCTTTGATTTTGTCATTTGTAAGTGAAATTATGAAATAGAACCTAGTAAAAATGTTTGAAAATGCTATAGGCTAAATTGAAGTGGCCAAATAAATAGGAGTGCAAAATAGGAGGATTTACATGACAAACCTCCCATTTTACATGAAGTGGCTAGCCATCATGTTGTTGTAGACAATACGAGCACTTGATATCCATAATTCATGGTACAAATTGATAATGGGTTAGGTAAATGTTCCATGATAATGGATTAGGTTAATATTCCATGATAATGGGTTAGGTAAATGTTCCATGATAATGGTTTAGGTAAATGTTCCATGATGGGCATTTCATGTCTTTTGTATTAAAGAATTAAATGGATGAAATATGAAATTTTATTAAAAGAAAAAGGGGTGAAAATAACAAAGTTTTGTCCATCTTTGTTCATCATAGCCGAAAGTTAGAGAAGAGAAAGGAGAGGAGAAAGCTCTTGAATGTTCGGTCACTTGGGGAAGAAAATTGAAGGTAAGTTCATGGTAGTTTGCTTCTATCTTGATGTTCATGAGTTCTTCTTGATTCTACCTTAACTCTTGAAGCATATTTTGGTTTTTAGTTGTGTTGTGAGCATTTAGTCATGAATTAAAATGAAGGAAATGGTTGTTGTTTCATGTTCTTTTGATGAAAAATGGAAGATAGGTAAAGTTGAGCCAAACAAATGAGCATGCATGTGCCTTAGATGCTAAGGGGAAAAATCGGCTAACATGTTGTGCTTTAAAATGATGAAATGGATATTATACTTAAGTAAAATCATAGATATGTAATGATTGATTGGCGATATACATGTTTAAATAACAAGCATGCAAGTTCGGTGTGAAAGAGTGATTTGGTAATAAATATGCTTGGGACAGCAACAGTAACGTGACTTTGGAAAATCACCATAAATTGTGGGAGATGAGTTAGAAGCTGCATAAATTATGTAATTAAATCTTAATGAGTCTAGTTTCAAATGGAATAAACAAGAACATATTTTGAATTCTGTATAATGAGAAATTTGATTCGTAATGAAGAGTGGTCAGATTAGTCAAACAGTGAAACATGGGAAACTTTGAGAAAAATATGGTATTGATTGGATAAACCAAAAATTCTGAAAATTTTATGGATAGAAGATATATGAGTCTATTTTCAGAGAAAATTAACGGCACTTGATTTGGAGTTTCGTAGCTCCAGTTATAAATGATTTAGTGACTGTTGCTCAGGAAGACAGCTTGCAGTGAAATTATGATTATGTGGTAAACACTAACAAAAATTTGTTAATGAGTTGCTTATTGAATTCTTATAAGCTTACTCTGATCTGTAGGTGTGGTTGGCCGAATATTGTAAGGGGTTAATACGTAATTCGTATTTGAATAGTTAGATTAACGTGTTAGTAATCCAATTGTAGGCGGTTCGTGTGTGGATCTCGTCAGCATATCGTCGCAAACAGGTGTGTAACTAACACCCTCTTATAGACTAGATCGGCACAAGCCGAAAAGTCGAAATGCCAAAAAGTCGGTATTTTAAGATCTTGTGAGTGTGTGAATGCTCATGAGATTAATAGTTTGATGTATATGGTAAATTAAAGTGATAAGACTGCAGAGTGCGCGATTCTGTGCATTTCGATATTTTTGGGCTTAATGGGCCAAAAACGGGATAATGGGCCAACGGGCCCAAATTGGTAAGAAAACGCGGTAAGTGTTTTTGATCGTACGTAAATGGCTATGTTATGTATGAAAACCTTAAGAATAGTTAAATTACTTGAATACCCCTATGTATGCAAAATTACCATTATACCCCTAGGGTTACTTTTGACTGAAAAGCATGACGATCTGATTCTCTATGATGTATGCCATGATTATATATCTGTTGCATGGGGACTTGGGTTATACTATGGAGGAAGCGTCCTGGTGGCTATGCCACAATTATCTGAATTGGTGGCTCTGCCACATATATCTGTCCTGGTGGCTATGCCACAATTATCTGATCTGGTGACTCTGCCACATATATCTGTTCTGGTGGCTCTGCCACAATATCTGTATCTGGTGACTTCGTCACAATATCTGGCAGCCTCGCTGTGATTTCTGTGGTGTGTAGCGGTTGGGTGGGTCGAGTAGTCTCCCCACATGGTGTAAGGCTGGTACGGGGGTGTTATGGATGAATCTGGGTTGGGTTTCTGCATAAACATGTAACATCTGTTCTGTTCTGTTATGGGCCTATGGGCTTTATTCTGAATTTCTGTTCTGGGCTAAGGCCAACTTATTCTGTTTCTATGGGTTGAGCTGATTTAAACTATGGTTGGGTTATTTTACACACTGAGTTTCCCCAAACACACCCCTTTTATTTTCATCCACGCAGGTAATCCCCAACCATAGTGGGCTTGGAGCTGTGAGGGAATTCGGAGTGGCCACCCGTTCTGAAAGTTTGATTTTCTTCTGGTGAACTGGACATCCTTTTAATTACGTTTGAGGTTTTGGGCTTTTCAATGTAATAAGGCCGCTTATTTATTTTTGATGGTTTTTATATGTTTTATTAAGATAGGTAATATTTATATTTAACTGTTCAAATTGGATAGTTTTAGGGCGCGTTTTCAAAAATAGTAATTGATTTCAAAATAACACGAAAACAAGCAAAGCTTCCGCAATAAAGATATTTTCCAAAATTAGTCACTTTTCCTAAAAAGGACTTAATCAAATCGGTTTACTAGATATATACATGACGTTAAGGTATGGCAATGGCGGTTTGCATGTCTAGGATTGGATCCGAAGGGAGTTTGGCACTTAAGTAGTCCGATGGACTCACCTCCTCTTTTCCGGTTTCCTACCTGGTGCACAGCTTCCATTCACTTTAATCTATAATGAAATCATCTTTTAAAACACTCAGTAAGTTTTCTTTTTGGATCGGAAATGTTTTGAATGCTTCGATGTGGCATGTCGAATCCGGCCATAACGTCTGGGCCGGGTAAGGGGTGTTACAGTACCTCATTGAATCTATCCGAGGTAATATAATGAAACCTAGTGTCTCATCGACTTGAAGTCGAAGTAACCAGGAACACTTCCAATCCTATGGCATGCCAACTATATCCAACTTAGCCCGACTAGTTAATAGGGTATTAAAATCACTTTTCAACATCAAATCAATACATATTTCAAATAATCATATATTATCATACTTTGATTCAATTCAAATCATTTTCTAACTTCCAATCAACATTCAATTCAATAACAATCATTATTCCTTATACCATTATTTTTATAAATTTCGTGTATATTTATTTTGATAACAATTCATAACTATGAATGTACATAATTATCAAACAATTTTCACATACATGAATTTTCCATATCATTTACCAAGTCTTTCCAAATCGGAAAACGACTTACAGATATAAGTACGTCGTTTTCTTTGTGCCATAACCCAGTTATGGTCTTTCAAAAAATACCATAGCCCAGCTATGGTATTACATTTAAATATTTCCATGGTCCAACCATGGTCTTATTCGTCAATTCATTCTTTGCCACAAACGATGGTATTCAAATCTTGCGTTCCATTAAATTCGAACATTCACTTTAATGTCATTATATAATAATATTTCATGTTTTTTTTAACAAATAGTATAAATAAATATATAATACCATCCATCAATTCAATATAATTATCAAAGTTCAACCATACGAACATACCTAGGCCAATTTGTAGAAGCTATAAGATTCAGGGACTAGTCTGAAATTTTCTCTTTTCTGCGTTTATCTTCGAATTCCTAATCTATAATATAACTTTTTTCCATTCTTTAGCATCTAATTCAATACTAATTCACTTTACAATTTATGCCTTTCAATTTTCAAAATTGCACATTTACCCCAAATTTCACAATTTTTACAATTTAATCCCCGAACAATTCACCCATCAGTTGAACTAATTTTTATCATTTAACACTTTATTTAATCATTATAAGCTACCACACAACCTTTGAAAATTAGGGTTTCAGCACCAAACCCTAATTCACAATTTTTCACAATTAGGTCCTAAAAATAATTTTCTACTAAAATCGCTTAATAAAATCATCATATAATGAAATTAAAGCTTCAAATCCATGATAATTCATCATAAATATACAGAACTTATCCATGTAAACTTTAAATTTCACTTATAGAATTAAAAATTAATGAATTTAATAGTTGGACCTAATTGTAAAAGTCACAAAAACATAAAAATTACAAAGAAAAAAAGAATTGAACTCACATGGTGCAAAAATATGAAAAAAAAAGCTTATTCCAGACCTTCTATGGCGTTTTGGCTGAAGAAAAATGTTGAAATCTCTAGATTTTTCAATTTTGTCTTTATTTTATATGTTTAATTTGCAAAATTTCCAATTTTACCCTTATTTCATATTGCTTTCTCGCTAATTTTCTTACCCAAACCGTCCAGCCCATATAATTTGGGTCTAATTTCCTTTTAAATCCCTCCTTATTAAGCACTTAAGCTATTTAATCACTATTTAAAAATTTTGCACCTTTTACAATTTAGTCCTTTTTAATTAATTAACTATCAAAACGTTAAAATTTTCTGACGAAACTTTAATACTAACTCAATAACACTCCATAAATATTTCTAAAAATATTTATGTATCGGTTTATGAATTTGAGGTCTCGATACCTCATTTTTAACCTAGTTTACATAATAAATTCTTTTAAATTCACACTTGACTCATTAATATCAATTTACTAAATTTTCAAACTTGGTGGATTTAGTGATCTCGAATCACTGTTCCCGACACCACTGAAATTTAGGCTGTTACATCAGAGATCTATAATTCAAAAATATTTTTAAATTCACACTTGACTCATTAATATCAATTTACTAAATTTTCAAACTTGGTGGATTTAGTGATCTCGAATCACTATTCCCGACACCACTGAAATTTAGGCTGTTACATTAGAGACTCCCTTACCACTCGAACCAGCAGGCTCATTCTGATATGATTCTACAATAATTAAATATAAGCCCACTCCCCAAACACAAGACTTAGACTAGGAAAAAATATCAAAATTTTCCAAAGGTAGGGCTTGAACTTGGGACCTCCCACACACACCTAGAACACATAACCACTAGAGGAGATACACAGTTGTATCAAGATTTCACAAAAATAAAGATAGAAATTTTGGGGCATTACAAAGTGACACATGGCTGTGTTGATGCGATCCTGGCTCAGGAAGCTACGGCCGATCCCATTGAGTTACCACAAGGTCCCATTACACGGTCTCGTGCCAAGAAGTTTCAAGACGCCATTGCAAGTCACATTGATCGAGCTTGGAGAGGGGAGGTGGCCGAACTCATCAAGCAAGCATGGAGCTCAACACCATACGTTTGCAAGCTGAATTTTAGTTAAATAGTTGCTGGATTAAACTTTAAATGTGTTTTAGTTATTTTAGTTTAAGTAATTAAGTTGTTTTATTTTATTTAGTTTTTTAAATAAATTCGGCAATTAATATATTCTAAGTTAATCAATTTGCTACAGCCATTTAATTTGTTTTAGCTTATTAAATGAGTTTTAGTTACTACAGCTCATTAAAGTTTAATTGTGTTTATAGGTGAATTAACCAATTAAACCAGGTGGTGCATTGATTAGCAGCTGTTATAAGCTTCTCCAAGTGACTGTTTGAGGAGTTCAAAAGACAATGAGCTGTTCATACAGGCCCGTTCAGTTTCCAAATGTTTTCACATGATGGTGGCCGTTCTAATTCATCCATTCACACCTTTTGACCATTTATATTCAAGCATTCACACAAAGGGGTTGTTCGTGTGCCAAATGACATTAATTTTTGGATGCTACTCATTTGGCTGTCCAATGAGAAATTAAAAGGCTGTTATGACTCTTTAGCTGATCAATCATTGAATCAAGTTTATCCAGCTCATTAGAGTTAATTATTAGCTGAATAGGAAGACCAAACATGCTGTCCATTGCCGTTCTTTATGTTAAAGTTCATCAAAGGTCTAGTAGTTTTTAATTAGCTCAATTAAGCTAAGTGTGTGTGTCTATTCAGCTGGGGCTTGTCTCATGCCTATAAATACTTTGTTTTCAGCTAGTTGGAGGGACTTTTTGACCAAATATATGAACTTTTGTTTTTCTGTGAGAATTCAACTCTCACTGTTTTTTTTGTTGGATTGAAACGACTTAACAAGCTCAACTTGTGTCGTCATTCTTTGTTGTTATCCGAACTTATCACTTCCCAAGGTGTGGCGTTTGACCATACCATCGGTTCCTATCTTGCTAGATACTGGGTCGAGGTTAGCCAAATTATCTCTTATCCATTTCTATCTAAGCACCTTCTAAGAATCAAGTCAACAATTCCCTTCATTGTTGGTTCACTCTTGGCCTTACCCGAATTAATTTATTAGCCAATTTAATTATCTTTCAGACCTAGTCTGAACCTATCTTTTCATCTTTTCCAGCCCACTTTGTTAAAACTCAACACTTGCTTAATTTCACGATCAGGCAATCTAAATGACTCGAATCAACACCTAATCGAGTTCGTATCATGTGTAACCAGGCCGTGTGCTCCATAATTTGACCTTAAAAACAAGCCATTTCAAGACCAAAACATACCTAATCAACCCTTTCATTTGTGCACAGACTTAAATATCTTTCAAACACATATAAAGATACTAATTTAATCAACCTATTTCACCTAACCAATATGCCATTCAAAAATACCACATTTATGCCAAAATATCATTAATCAAAACATCATTAATCAAAACAAAGCAACATAGCCACATTTCAAGCACAAAACCTAGTTCTTTAACTACCAAATGACATCAAGTTAATCATTCACATTTCACCACAATCGTACCAAAAGGAACTATATATTACAAGTACTTAAAAATGGCCAAAAGACTTAAACTTGTCAAGGCACTTAAAGTCCATTAAATAAAACATAAACTCCAAAAGCATATACATACCAAATTAACCATTAACACATTCAAGAACTACCATTATAAAAAGGTTCTATATATGCCATTCATAACCTTGGACAAAATAAATCAAAAACTACCAAAATGGTTGTTGGATAGTGTGATAGATCTACAACAAGCTTCCAACTGATCGAGTTTTCGATCTCTACGAAACAAAGGAAAATAACTACGTAAGCAACTAGTGCTTAGTAAGCTCGTATAAATTCAAAGATAACTTACCATTCTTAAGCACAATTTGTAGATTAAGCATAATATCCTTACCAAGACCATAGGCTTAGTAAAATCCTATATAAGCACCATCAAACTCGCAAGTTAGTTAGTTCATGCATGATACATATAAGTTCAACCATATCATAAGTAGATTTTGATGTACACATCATTTATCACGTTAACCTTTCTATAAGATCATGAACCAATATCCAATTGTATACATACCATGCCATTTCCTTTACTTACCCGTCGAACCATTCAGAATTGCATTGGATACTCGAGAACACTTACACATAGTGTGCCTTTCCATATAACCGTAACTTTTCCTTTTCAATAGTGCTCACACGAGCTGTGAAATGGGCCTGTTCACAAGTGCTGTGGGTCAGAATATTAGCTGCACGCTGCTGCTTACACGAGCTGTGGGGAATCCATAACAAATGAAGGACCTCAGCCATCGTTAGGACATTCAAGACCAGCACCCGAAACATGAAATCCCTAATGACATGTCATTCACATCCTAAGAATTCTTAAGGTTCAAACAGGATTATTTATTCGTCAATTTCTCAAAGCATCAATATACATGCATTTTCAAGTCATTTTATAACTAACACAACACCGTTGATAATTAATCAAACTATCATTAATAAGATTATAATTTATATGAACTTACCTCCAAAACTATAGTTGTAGAATTGATGTCCAGTCTAAAGCTTTAGCTTTTCCCCGATTTAAGTCTGGTTGTTGATTATCTTGATCTAAATAGATAATTTCATTCAATTAAGTACTTCAAATAACTTCAAGTATTCAATTCAATCAATAATTCATATTAATGTAAAATTACAAAATTACCCCTAATATTTTAACTTTTTCACAATTTAGTCATTCAGCTTGTAGAAATTTAACTATTTTAACCTTCCATGCATGCTAGCCAGACTTCTTAGGAACCCATATCAACCAACTTAAAACATCATTTCATAATGTTACCGTGAAATTTTACTATTTTAACACAAATTCACCAAAAATCATTTAACAAAACCTGTTGGTTTAACAACCAAGGGTAATAATCTATCAATTAACGTAAAAATCATTCAAACTCAAAATGGCAAGTCCCTCAAACTTTAAAAGTTTTGTTAGACTAAGCTAAAACAAGCTCAAAAACATAAAAACCACTAAAAACAAAATCAAAATCATATGCCATGCATCAAAAGAAGCTCGGCCGAATATTTCTTCCTTTCAACAATGGAGATTTTGGTTTTGGAATAGGAAAAATGAGAAAGATGACAATCTTTTTCCTTTTTCTTTCTTTAACCTTTAATTTTATTATCAAATTACCATATTAACCTTTTAAAACTATTAAAATTTCATTAAAATCTATCCATAAACATCCACTAACATATAGCATGGTATAATTACCATCTAAGTTCATTAGCTTTCCTTTCTACAACCATTTAGTCATTTTAACTAATAGAATTCAACTTTTGCACTTTTTTCAATTTAGCCATTTTTACCTAACTAACCATTTAAACCTTAAAATTTCATAACAGAAATTTAATACTACCTTAAATTAACCCTATAGACATTAAATAAATATTAAAATAATAACTCATTTTTTGAAGTCGTAGTCTCGAAACCACTGTTTTCGGCACCACTGGAATTGGGCTGTTACACAAAAACTATTTCAAATGCATAATATTTAACCTTAAGACCCCGAACCAACTATATGAACATATCCAAACATAATTCCTAAACATTTGAATAAGATCATGTCATGTACAACTTAACCATTTGAAACATTTAACTAAAAGCCCCTAGATACATGCCACAAAACCAAAATGAACGAACTATACAAACTTTGTTGAGTAAAAAATGTGGTCTGGATGCTGGCATGAATTCCTTGGGCTTCGATAGATATCTACACCTGTGCACAGAACAAACAACCGTATGTTGAGCGATAAAGCTTAGTGATACTTTCATGATTCAAGATAATATATCATAAAATAACATTAATAACATGCTATGAAACTTATAATCTCAATCCCTGCTAATACATATTCTATATGGTAACATAAGTATATAATCAATTACATATGAATGTATGCAATTATCAAGGCAAACTAATTCAACTATCATGGCAAAAGAATGATCAAATCCAATTACATATACCAAAACCTATCTTAAGGCCTTTAGCTATCAATACCAATTTACAATTTAAAACATTCATAATTTATTCATTATGATATTCAATATCAAATTCCTTTCATATCAAGACTCGTTTAACAAATCGTCTGGACCTCTTTATAGAGTCTATCAACTCGTTCATATTCATTTCGATACTATATTCTATTATTAATCTGTTTCATTACCTTTTTAAGTTTTCCAATTTCAAATATAATGTTATGCTCGATGAAACCTTAGTAAAACAGACTTGGATACACGGGTAAACTACACCATACCAAATATGTAACACCCCTTACCTGACTCGATCGTCGGGTCTAAGCAACAGTGTGTCACATTCGTTGCCAAAGCAACTACTGACAAATACACAATACAAACATCATTTCACTTCATCAATCATGAAATCAATCAATAATACAACATTGAATAATGTGAAGATTTTTTTCTCGAGTTTTATATGTACATACGAATGCTTTAAAGTCAACCCGAGATCAAATAAGGATTTTTTTGTAACAGTTTTAAAATTTCTGATCAAGTATACCGTAAATACATCATTCAAATATTTAATCATATCATAAATACCTAAATATTAAGATACAAAATTAAATCTGAGCTTTAATTGAGCTTATGAAAGCTCTGTTGTAGACCCGAGCATGAATAAAGACTAAATTGAAAAGTTTTTAAATCTCAGTACAGGTATCAATACCAATCCTAGATATCGATACCATTTTATGCTTCGATGTTTTAAAAAATCCAATTAAAATCATAAGGTATCGATAGTTAGATTAATGTACCGACACTTTCTAATAAGTATCAATACCTTACCTTAGTATCAATACCAAATTGGCATTCTGTCATTTTTAAATTATGGTAACTTGGTAAAACATCGATACCTTTACATGTGGTATTGATACATTTTGCCAAAAGGTCAAATTTTTCACTTTTTAGGTACTTTTTCATGCTCAAACCAACATAAAACACAATGATGCTTATAAACACCCACCAACCTATATATAATCAATGCAAAACATGCTAAATACCACAACTCAATTAAATTCAATCAACCATACTAACATGTCTCAAATGGTACTCAAACATGTAACTTCTTTCTACAAAATTCATACCAAGTGGACTATATAAAATTTCAATACAGACCAATTTCATCTATTTACCAAACATACAACTAACCATTCCCAAGTTCAATCAAGCCATTAGACATCAATAATACCTTTTTGTCTTAGCATTTCAATCTATGAAACAACCAATTAATTAAACATTAGGTCAGTTTCAACTATATCTACATTCAAACTCCAAATTTTCATAACACCTACGTACATGCCAAAGAATAGAGCTTTAATTGATAGAAAGACTATCAAATCATTAATAAGATAGTGTGAGCTCCTCGACTATTTGTTAGACACGTTTCGCAAGTTGGCGATCTACAGGGAAAAGGGAAACAACGAGATAAGCATATCGAATGCTTAGTAAGTTCACAGGTATTTAAACAACAACTTACTTAAAATTACACATTAATTCCGTAAAATACTAGCTTTATGGGTTTTCCTAAACATGACAACCACATATCAACAAGGTGAGTATCAACATATATAACATCTTATAATAAATCAAGCATATAACATTCTCAATCACTTATAACCAACATTTATTCAATTCAATATCAATTTCATGTAATTTTCTATCTATTATCAACAATACATCCAATTTAAATATAATGACATTCACTATTTTGTTTCATTATTCGAATTCTGAATCGAATCCATTAATTCATCACATTTCATATCGGCCCTCCGGGCTCGTATAACAAGTTCTTATGATCTTTCACATGCTATCGATATTCGTATATCACAATGTATATATAGATCATCAAATCATAATATCAATTCGATTTGAGTGTCTTTCATCCAATTTACATTATATATCCCTATTAGCTTGACTCGAGCGGATACATGGATCTAACCAATCACATCAGTTTGGCAGCCAGTGCTTCATTGAATAATGTTAAAGTAAATAGTTTGTGCCCAACGCTAGTCAATGTGTTTGGCACATAGTGCCTCATCGGTATAACTGAAGTATAAATGTGCCAAACACTTTCTGACTCGTATTCGAAGTAACCTGTACTCGACCTATCCTATGACATGCCAACTATATCCGACTCTGCTCGAACAATTAATAGGGTAACCTTTTATTTGCATTTAAACAATTCAATTCATATCCCAAATCATCAGTTTATCACATAGCATATCCTATTTCAAACCAATTCAAGACCAATTCCATAATTTCATCGAATTACACTATTTTCAATTCTATCCAATTTAATCATCTATCTCAATAATCAGTCAAATTAATACCATTATGATTTGATCAGTCATAATCAACTATTAATTTATTAACATTTCACATTTCAATTCAATATATTCAATTTATCAGTTAATTTATCATTTTCTATACGATTTAGTCCATATCTTACCTTTTGTACCAAATTGTAAACAATTCAAATTACTATAAAACATATCCAAATTCATAATGTAAATATATATATAAATTTATATGCAATCATACCATATGAACTTACCTAGTCAAAACAACAACAAACAACTCTCTAAGGACTAATCAACAAATTTTGTTATTTTTCGGTTATCTTTGATTTGGTCCAATTTCTGATCTATTCAATAATTCAATTCAATTTATCAATTCCAACCCTCTTATTTCATCCTATTATAAGCATATATCAACTCAATTTCATTATTATAATGCCCCAAAATTTTTTCATTTTATTCAATTTAGTCCCTAAAACTTAAATTATCAAAACTTTCAAATTTGAACTTTGATTTTGAAATAATTCTCAATTTCATCCTTGTATAGCCCTATACTTTCTATAATTATAGAAATTTCATATCAATTTTGAAATATTTACACTTTAGTCCCTATGTTCTAGAAGTGTACATGGGTTGGGCCGGGCCCACACAATTTTAGGCCCGTTTTCTAGGCTCGGGCCCGACCCGGCCTGGCCCGGCCCATATTAATTTTTTTAGCTTATTTCATTAAATAAAAAATTTTAAAATATAATAAATCAAATATATTTAAAAACATAAAAACAAATATTAAAACAAGAAATAAATAAAAAAATGATACTAAAACAATTCTTAAAACAATACACAAATTGAAAATATAATAAAAATTGTTATATTAAAATTGAAAATAAAATGTAAATATGATTAAAAATAAAAAAATTAGTATATAATTCGGGTAGGGCATGGGCCAAAAAAGTTTTACCCGAGGCCCAGCCCATTTTTTACCCGAACCCATTTGTCGGGTGGGCCTTCCTGGCCCGGCCGATGCACACATCTACTATGTTCCAAATTAACAATTTTCACTTTATAAATTAGTCCTTTTTCATATCTAAGCTTAAAATCTAACAATTTATTACTAAAATCTTCAAGAAAAAAAATGAAAAATTTTAAAAATTTTAATAGTTTTACAAATTGGTATATGGGCTAGCTAAATCAAGCTCCCGGGACTTTAAAAACATAAAAATTACGAAAAAAAAGGAGTTGTCAGCTTACCAAATTAGATGATAGAATACTTGAAAGCTTAAAAACCTTATTCTCTTTTCTATATTTTGGTGGAGAAAATGTGACATGAAAATGGTTTGTTTTTACATAATTTTAACTTATATATTTAGTTTAATAATTAACTAATTAATCTTAACTTAATTAACAAAAATTAAATAATACTAACCTTGATTAATCAATTTGGTGTAAAAATGCTGTCCACCAGTGTCCACTATATTAAAAAGGGTCAAAATGCTCAATTGGTCCTTTAATTAATTAAAATTCCATAGCGATTAACTTTTACCACTTTTACAATTTAGTTCTTATATATTAATTAACTATCCAATTAACAAAATTAGAGGACTAAATTTCAATTAGACTTTATACTAACCTTGTATATATCAAATAATAATATTTATGGACTCGATGATCGAAAATGTGGTTCTGAAACCATTATTTCTGACACCATTAACTTTCGAGTCGTTACAAGATAGCTCATAAGAGCTTTAACTACACCATGCCAGGGTCTCCATAGAGACATATAATACTCGATGATCCAGAACAAATGTTGGATCCTGAAATAATCTGTAATGATCTCCGTATAATCACATATCCGGTATAAGCGCGCATAAAACTAGAGCTGATCATGGGTCAGGCGGCCCGGTTCGGCCCGAAGGCCCGCCCGAAAAATGGGAGGGTTTGGGTAAAAATATAGGCCCGAAAATGGGCTTGGGCAAAAAACAAGGCCCGTTTAAAAAACGGGTCGGGCCTCGGGTAAGATTTTTTTGGCCCGGGCCCGGCCCGGCCCGAATTATATATTATTATATTTTTTTGTTTTATTTTTAATCATTTTAAATTTTTAATATAACCATTTTTTATTATATTGTTAATTTGTGTATTGTTTTAAGAATTGTTTTAGTATCATTTTTATTTGTTTTAATATTTTTTTATGTTTTTAAATATATTTGATTTATTATATTTTAAATTTTTTTATTTAATGAAATAAGAAAAAAAATTAATATGGGCCGGGCCGAGCCGGGCTTGGATAAATTTTTAGGCCCATATTTCGGGTCGGGCCGGGCTCGGGGCTAGTAGATGGGCCTAAAATTTTGTATAGGCCCGACCCGAACCCGGCCTGGCCCGGCCCATGATCACCTCTACATAAAACCCTATTGGTAAGCCAATCGTATCCTAACCTTTTATAAAGTTTACATAGGCATCAATTATATATATAAGAATTTTCATACATGTAATCATCTTACTCTCATATTCATACCCTGTATTCGGTCCCATATGCATTTTCGTATCATGTACACTGTTCTATTGCATAACAATTATTTTGCAATTTAGTACATATATCGATTCTTAGTAAAATTCACAATCACAACCCTATTTCATCATCAAACACACATATTTCATATTATAAGATATATTTCGATATAATTTTCATATCACATATCATAATTTAAGTATTTCATATCATTTCCCTTTTTATTCATTTTAGTCATTTATCTTAATGTTCCATATCAAATTCAATCAAAATATTTCATATTATGATAATAGACTCACCTAAATGATTCAAAAATCAATAAACATACATATAAAATCAAATATTTCTATCCCAAATCATAAAAGTACAAACCGAGGTTTTGTGCGTCATTCGTTAATGGTTTTCAATTTTCCTTTCCCTATTGACTATTTGGTGTTGTCATTAGCTACAAATAATCATAAAACATATTATACAATCAATTTCCAGTCAAATCATAATCAAATACCAAATTACACAGATTTTGCAATATATTCCCCAAAATTGGGATAAGTATAACTTTCAATTTAGGGCCTCTGATCCAATTTCACCATGACTCATTGGGGAAGTTTTCTTTTCTATCCCTACCAAAAGTTCATGATATTTTTTCATTTTTTCAATTTGATCCATAATGTGCGAAACTAACAATTAAGATTTACAATATATACTAAGCTTAATTTCTAACAATTTTACACCAATTTCATTCAATTCTCAACAATGATAACTTTAAAAACTTTAACAATTTTATAAATTAGTACATGGCCTAGCTAAATCAAGTTTCCATGATCTCAAATCTATAAAATTAATGAAAAATGGCTAGGGACTTACCTAAAAATGGTGGGCGAATGTGTAAAGCTTTTCAAAAGCTTTCTCCCATGGCTTTTAGGGTCGACGGCGGTGAAAATATGAAAAAGATGATGCTTCATCATCTTTTTCCATTATGTTAGGTATATATAGTTAGTTTAGTTTTAATTAAACTTAATTAAGTAACTTAATCATAATTAATTAATCATTAATCCTTAATTATTTTAATCTAATGGTAATTAACAACACATCAAAAATTACAATTCATCAATATTTTAACTCTGTAAATATTCTTATTTAATAATTACATACTCAGTTTATGGAAACAGAATCCCGAAACTGCATTTTTCGACACCACTGTGAACTTGGTCGTTATAGTATTTATGATGACAACTACTATTACTTTCCTTTAAAGAAAACATGGTTTTTCCCATGAAGGTTATGAAATCCATTGCATCAAGCATCAAATGATGGAATAATCAAATTGCTTTCATGATGGCATAAATTGAAAGTTTAGATGGAAACAATTAACTGCCACAGGCGAAACTGAAAATCAAAGTCTTTAAGAAGTTGGTGAAATTTCTAACAAGGTTGTTGAAAGAAGGTTTCATAATGTTTTTTTAGATCAACTTAGGAAGCTCGTAAAGAAAGCCATAAAAGATAAAGCTAGAAGTGCTGTTCAACCTTTATATACATGTAAAGTCATGTTCTTGAAGGATTGATTGTTTGAGTATGCCTAAAAATTATCAATTTCCAAAGTTTCAATAGTTCAATGGTAAATAAAATCTATGTGAACATGTTGCACACTTTGTGAAAAGATGCAATAAGACCAGCATTGATTGAGATCTCTTATTGAAGCCATTCATTCAATAATTAAAAGGAAATGCCTTGGATTTACTCATTGATCATGATCTTGGCACAACCAATGGCTGAGAACTGTTTAAACCGCTCATCCTATTGTCTCCATAATTTAACTCACACTAATAGGAGGATGAGCCAACCATTAACTACATCCATTTGTGGAGAAATTAATTAAGTCTCACTACAAGGAAAAGTTGTCAGTCATCTGCAATTGACAAGTGTCTATAAGACATGAATTGAGGCTTGTACTACCTTCTCCAAGACATCAAGCCGAAGTCCTTTGAAGAATTAAATACTCGAATTCACAACATTGATTTGTGTATGACAATTGCTAGGCATCAAGAACCTCATCAACAATACACAAGGGAAAATCTTCGATGATAATAAAGATATTGATAAGTTAATGACTTTGAATATCAAACTTGTTTCTTTGTCAAAATCAAAGGTAATGGAAAAGTCACAACGAATGAGAGGCAAGAAAAAGAATTACCCTTTCCCTCATTCTAATGTTCCAAGTATACATGAAGAACTCTTAAAGTCTAAGTTGATTTAGTTGCTAAAAAATGAATTGAAGAAATTGATAGAGTAGATTATCTCACTATTGCAAGTGTCATCGCTTATTTAGTTACCCTATTAAAAAGTACTTTGTTTTGGAAAAAAAACCATGAGAATTGGAAAAAAAATAGTTTGAAGAATAAGAAGTATCATCAAATTTGACATCAGTCATCATGATTTCTCAAACTTATGTTTGACATAACCAAAAAGTTTGGCCCATTTAATCTTTATCACACTGACTCCAAACATAAATAAATTGATGGTTATCTAAGGGAATGGAAGCAATTGTATTATTTAAAAGTATCAAAAGTATTCTGGTTGGGCTTTTTTCGTATGTTGAAAAGGTTAATAAAAACCATTACTCCTAGGTACAAACGCTTAAACTATCATATTGTTTTTAAGCACAAATCTAAATTGTTGCATTGCTCCTAAACATGAGCTTAAATTGTTTATTTGAAATGATGTCCTTAAAACAAGCCTAAACTATTCATTCAAAAAAATGATACTCCTAAGTGCAAACCTTAATTGTTTATTTCTACTACACATGAGCATAAATTGTAAATTCAAGAAAAATGATGATACTCTTAAAACACAAGCTTAAACTCTTAATCCCCAAAAATGATGACATTGTTAAGCATGAGCTTAATTTTCCACTTAAAAAATAATAATGCTCTTAAGCGCAAGCTTAAACTATTCATCCAAACTATGATGTTTTTAATCAAGAGCTAAAACCATTCATAAAAAAATGCTTGCATACAAATTTTTAAATTTTTATATAATTAAAATGCTTGCATACAAATTTTTAAATTTTTATATAATTAAAATTCAGAATATATCATTATAATTTATTTCTTATTAAATTAAATTATTTAAGAGAAAAAAGAAACCATATTCTATAATAATATGTCTCTTTTTCTTGACTCACTACTCTCTAGCATTATTAAAAGGGTTACTTTCAAGCCATTCAACATAAATTCAAGTGTAGAATTTTGGGAAATTCTATTCCACTTCTCAGAAACCCTTTCTCCGATCTTTGTTCAGTAAAGAAAGGAGATCAATTTCAGTTTTGATTGATTTTAATTTCAAGATCAAGTCTCAACCTTTGAATTGGACTCAATCATCCAAAATCAAATCTTAAAGAGTCTTAAACCAAACTCTTTCTCTAGTTGCACCAACACAAAAGTTATCAGTTATAATTTCAAAATAAAGTCTTGACAATCTTTGAAGCAAGCTAAATTCATCCAAGATCGAGTCTAAACAATAATTTAACCAAAGTTTATTAACATTTTCAAAATTAAATCTCAACCAGCCGTGAAGTGAGACTACATCTATCTTACATCAAGTTTCAAAAGTATAATAGTTTGTCAAAATTCATTAAGTACAATTTTAATTAGTATCCATCTTTTTCTCATAAAATTCAACACAAAATTTGTCTACGCATGCTAATTGCAATATACGCACCGCCGCTTTCATCAAATGAAACTAATTCTATTCTTTAATTACATAAAACAATGAAAGAATGATGTTCATTATATTCCTCAAATCACTTCAGAAATTGATTCCAATACAGGAGTCCACCGCCTGTAACTCCCCAATCGGCAGCCACGAGGAGCACGAACTTGAACGTAACCCTCTTCCACCACCGCCGCATACGGCGAAATCTTTGCACCACCACTTTTTCTCCTCTTCTTTCCATTACAAGCTGCTTCCATAATTGCTACATCCATATCCGTAACATTGCAATGAACCCTTCCTATGGGAACCAAAACATAAACTTTACCCACCAAAAGTTCATCCTCAGCTCGCATGGCCACCACGGAACGACTTCGTTTTAACTCTTCCATGGCAGAGATGACATGACCAGGTTCTTCAATCATCACCTCCACCGCCGTTACTGGCAGCTTAACTTTCTTAAGGTTCCCTCGAGCGTCGATTATTTTAGCCATTTCTTTACTGTTCGGAACGAAGCAGCTAAAGGTAATGTTTCCCATGTAAGTTGAAAGTTATTAACAAAGAAGTTAAAAGGAGAATATATTGGGGAGACTTGAAAGTGAGTAGTGGAGGGTGCACGGGTATATATATAATGGAAGGAGGCGGATGAGTCAAAAGAATTAATTGTTTAATTATTGAAAAGAAGGGACACGTAAAGGGAGTTGACAAGAAGATGGTAAACAATGGCGGTGAAAGTGGACGTGTGATTGAAGTTTGAGACTTCGCAGGGGAGACTCAGTCTCGGATTATTAATACATTGTGAGCTGTGTGCTAGTTGCAGCGTGGTTGAAACAAAGGGTACTTGTGGGCTACGCTCATGCCAGTGTAGCCTCTGGACGTTACGGTTGACCGAGAAAACATCAGTAGACTTAAAGTCAACGGTTTTTAAAATGCTAAGTTAAACCCAAATTGAGTTATTATTATTTAATTTCTATTATATTTTTATCATGTAAATATAAATATTTAATATTTAAATTAATGAAAACAATTTAAAATTCTTATATATTTTTCTAAAATAGTTTATTGCATTTTTCTAGTTAGTTAAAAATTTTATGAAAAAGAATTTGAAAAATTATATTAAATAATGTCTAATATCTACAAAATAAAATTCATTTTATCAAAATAAGTCTAAAAATTCAAAACCTTAAAAGCAGAATTGAAAAATAAAAAAAACCGAATCAAATTATCATAAATGATTCTAAAAAATCTAAAAAATACAAGCAAACCGAACCAAACAAACTCACCTCGCCTCTAGTGGGCATAAGTTTGCCCCTGATTACATAATCGAATGACAGAAAAAAAAATCATAACTTTAATGATAACAACTAATGGTGTCAACAATTTAGACCTATTACTAAGATCAAATTATATTAAGTTTAAGTAGATAGATTAAATCCAGACACACCAGAACCATAATTAGACCCTTTGAATTATCTTACTATGTTTGATTGGCCAAAGTTCACAGCGAAATCTAACTTGCCATTTTCTAGTTCTGGTAGCCACCTTCTTCAAGACATGGAAAAAAAGGGGAGTGAGGAGGTATATGAGTACCTCCCTATCACACAAATCCAAAACCAAATACATCCAATTTAAAACCCACTTAGGGGCTAAGTTTCTAACAGTTTGATGAATACAGTTTCTTTGTCCCCCCCCCCCTTGAAGTTGGGAGTTATGGAATTTGGGGTTTGATGTAAGATCTTTCCTACTGCATCTTTGAGACCATTTTCTCTATTTGATATATTGAGACATCCACTTGAAGCCATCGCCGTAACCCATTTTGCGGACGATGCTGCACATAAATACTTCTAGTGGACGGACGTTTGAGTCTGTTAGGTTTACCTTACCCTTGCCGGTGGTAAAGTTTGTGAGCCCGAGATGGTATCGTAACTCGTCCTCTGAGGCAGCGTATGGTATATCGATCTTGTTTCCTAGTATAAGAAATGGGACATTGGCAAGGGCCTCATCGGAAAGGAGGGCATCCAGTTCCTTCTTTGATTCTGCAAACCTTTCTTTATCATAGGCATCTACCAGGTACACCATAGCATCAACCTTGACCCAGAAATGCACAATTCAAAGTAAAACACTCGAGACAAGGCAAACAATATATAGCTTATAACAAGAAACAATAAGAACGAGGTACAACAGAAAACCAATCAAAATGAGAAAAAGGTATAATTGGATCTCCTGAATGTACTAAAAGCTAAAACAGAAAAATCCCATGTTGCTTGAAAGCATTGACCATGGTTTGATAGAACCGTGCACAACACTTCTACCATATGACATTGAACTTCCAGCCAGCAATTCAAGATCACCTTATTGAGCACCCAGGTAGACATTGCCCAAGGTGAGGCTCGTTTTGGTGCAAAAATAAATCATTGAGCAGAAATAAGGAAAGAAAACCACCTCATGCGCCAGCGAGGAGCAACCAACAGCAAGCTACTAGGTTGTAGAAAGCTACAGCTCCACAGATGATACTTGGCCACTATGCAGAATAAAATATTACGAAGATACACTTTTATAGAAGACAAAAAGCCAACTACTTACAGATTGGATAACCAGGCTTTCCATTACTGTACAAGACCCGTGTCCAACCTAAACAACTAGAGAAATAAGTCAATCTGCTAAACATATCATTTATGCTACAATTGGTAGGAGTATTATTTTTTCACCGTGCTTTAGTATTTAAGTTAGCAATAAACTAATTTCAATTAGTAATTTTCAGCCACTCACATGGCTTGTTTTGGGGAAAGAGGAGGAAAATTTTTCACTTATTTTGAAAGTCTTATTTTTTACTAGGGTTTTACTTATTGTTTTAATTTCAAGTTTAAATTTGTACTAACTATTCTTTATTTTATGTCTAACTATTATAATACATATGTAATAAATAAGCTTTTCCCTCATGTTATTACATGAGTAACCAAACGAGTCATTAAACATGTCATAAGACAATCATCAAGACCATCACTACAGAAAATTTATGGCCATGAAATAATAAAGATATTAGCATATAAAAGTATGTTAGAGATATTCTTCTTTGGTTTCTCATGCATCACGAGATAGTAAAATTCCATTGACTATTAGACTGTACATGAAGATAGCTCAGGTGCATTTATATGAAAAATAGTAATCAAAGAAAAAAGCAAAAGTAGAATGGGTGACAGGAAAAGAAAATGATAATGATATAATCAGAAAGAAAACAACATATAAATAATGATGGTTAAACTCCTGACAATAAATGATTTCTTGAAGCCTATTTTCATAGTGAAGAAAGCAAGTATAAATTACCAAACAATGACAAAAATATACCAAAATCTACCAATTAAAAAATGATATTAAAATGGAAAAACAAGAGATTAAAAACTCTGAAAACAAATGACTAAGAATTGCAGCCAATTGAAATTGTAAGGAAACAGATTCAGTGAATGCTGTATCACTAAAACTAATAACCATCATGTTAGTGAAAAGCATTTACTTTGAGCTTTTAAGCTACCTTAGCATAGTAATCTTTCCAGACTCGACGAGCAATCTGATGACCACCCAAATCAAAAGCTTTGAACTTGATTTTCCCAATATTAAGCTCTTCCGATGTGGGATACTGAGTTGGCTGATGTTGAACCAATCTCTGCAAAACAGTTCAGCAATAACCAAACATCAAAATTTTCCCCATTTCCCAATTAGAAAAGAAACTCAATTTCTCAATTAGTTAACCAATCATATAAATCTGGAAAAAATTAGACTAACAAAAGCGATGGAAATTGATTCAGAGATTCAAAATCATTTAAAATTATTTTAAAAAAAAGAACAGAGCGAAATGGGAAAACGAACCTCGTCTTTTAACATATGAAGCAAAGTGGTTTTGCCGGCGTTATCGAGACCGAGAAACAAGATCTTAGCCTCTTTCTGCCATAGACCAAGGGAAGCAAGAACACCATAGAACCAATCCAAAAGAAACATCGTTTTAATACGGTTCGGGTCTGGGTATACCGAGAATCGAAATGGGTCGAGCTCGAAATCGTGAAAGATGGTCGTCTTAATTCAAATCAAACCCTGGATTTGGTTCATATCATAGAAGAAAATGACTATCAAATTTGACTAAAAATCCATAGAGCAAGAGAGCTAGGGGAGGTAAATACGGTCAGCTGATTTTCAAGGAAGTAATGTTGTTTCCCATAAAATAAAAATGCTTACATCTACATCTTTGTTCTTACTTGATAGAGTCGAGCTGAAGCAAAAATTTTAATTAATTAAATTTGAAATAAATATTAAACTTTCATAATTAAATTCCATAAATTGGCGTCTCAGATTGAAGAATTTATAGTTTTTGCCGACTGATTGAATTTTGATTGATGCCCTTTCCTTTTTTTTTATTATAATAATTAAATTATATAAAATATTTTATTAGTCACATTGCATATAGTGTGGAAAATTATTATTACAGTAAGATTAATTTTGATGAGATATTAGTTTTGAATAATGTAATGATGTGACATTAAACTTTTGAAATAATAAAATTAAAAATAATTATTAAAAATTTTAAATTATATTATATTTATAATATAAATAATTTTATATTTTATATTATTATTAGTTAAACCCTTAGTGTCATGAATTAATTATATGTCAATTTAGTTAGAGAAATTATAAAAATATTTTTTCGTTTTTTAATAAGTTATATTATTCAATCATATTTTAATCTTTTTATTAGGTAAAACCAATATAAATTATTTATATATGGTAGACTTTAAACCCACGTCATTTGGGTCAATAAAATTTTAACTTTATCACTTAGTTAAATTTTTTTTTAATATATATAATTTATACATTTTAATTTTATTATTCATATTATATTAACTCTATTAATTACATATATTAATAATATTATTAATTGAATCGGTATCACAAATTAACTTGAAACCAACTCAAGATTGATAACAATATTGATAAATAATTATAATGCATTTAGTATTTTTTAATTTGATATATATACGTGTTTAAATTTCATTTTATTCATAATTTAAACTATTTTTTTATTTTAATATCGTACATATTCATTTATTTTAAATTATACATTTCATTATTCACTTTTAGACCCACGTTTGTATGTCCAGGGTAGTTGCTTCTTCTTTAGCGATGCGTCATGCTCCAGTCGAAACGCATAGGACACTTTTGCATTGCCCAAAATGATTTTGAATGTAATCCAAAAGGATAATTGTGCCGAAATGGTATCAAAACCAAGACAAACACACCTTATATAGGAGGCAATTGTGCATAGGATGGTGGTTTTAAAGGGTAATAGTTGGTCTGAATAGAATGTAGGCTATATAGTTTATCTCCTATGTGTGTCTCTTTTTCTTGGGGCTAAGGGGAGATATTTATAAAGGTGGGAGGTTTAGCATCGGTATCAACCGTCAAGTGTTCTATTTTATATATATGCAAATGATAAAATGACGAATTGTTAAATAAGAGTATTCTTAGAGCAGATGTGAAGGAATTATATGATGTGACTGGTTGAAGATTATTAAGTTCAAGGAGTTGAAAGATTGATGAATCTACATCAAATGATATAATATTTTGGTGAGACAAATTTGAGACTATGTTTTTAATAAAGTTGCGAGATCGAACTTTACTAAATTTTAGCTTTAACTATGAGTGTTGAGTAACATAAGATGATATGACGAAGGAATAATAATTTTCATTAAATATTTTTTTATAAAATTTCAACATTTAATAATTACATTAAGCCCCAATTAAATTGGATAAACCCTTACTACTACTCAACACTAAAATTCAGTATTTTATTTGAGAGAAATCAAACTCCTTACTACTACTCTTATTTAAGTTTTGTTACTATTTGTGAGAGATTTGTTTTTCAATCCTCTGTGATCACGAAAATCATACGCTATTATGACTACATAATTTAAGAAAATTCCCCTAACATTAGCAGTTATTTAATTATTGGTTACTTAATTATAAAAAATTACAAAATGGTCAATTATTTAATTTTGTCTCTCTTTTTTTTTTGTTATTAGTTGACGATGATAGGTTTTTAAATTGATATAATAACAATTTTAACCCTCAACATTTATAAATTATGTCGATTTAGTCTTGATTCTAAAAGAATTTAACACTCAACATTTACATATTGTGTAATTTAATTTTTTGTGTAGCTTTACTTTTTTTATGACATTGAGGGTTAATTTTAAATGAATAAAATTTATTAAAATTATCTTGAATTTTTAAGTGATTCTATTTTTTTATATATTTTTAATTAAATTTAACTGATAAATTTGTTTCCTCATCTTTTTAGGTTAAAGGGTCACAAAGAAAAGTAAAATTACATTAAAAAAATAAATTGCAAGATGTGTAAATGTTAAGGATTATTTTTTTTTAAAAAAATCATGACAATATAAAACTACTGAGGGCTAAAGTTACTATTATGCCAATTTTAAAAACCATCATCATTATCCCGCTAGTGATAAAAAATAGACAAAATTGAATAGTTGTGAATTATTTTATAAATTTTCATAATTAAATGATAAAAAAATTTACTAATAGTTAAATGAACATTTTATAACTTTATAATTAGATGATAAAAAATACTAATAATTAAGTCACTGTTAATATAGTTTACCCTATTTTATTACATTAAAAAAATCATTAAACCAACACCATTTCAATTTTAAGTGAAAGAAACAAGATCCAACTTGAAACTAATATCAAGACAAAGATTTGATACCAAGTTTGTCTACAACAAAGCCCTTCCCGGTTTTTAGTTGCAGAGGAACTTTTGGGGTAAATATACTTTAGAGGTCCCTCTGTTATATCGAATTGATCAAATTAATTCTTCTACTATTAAATAAATTGATTTAATCCCATATTATTAAAAAAATTAAATAAGACCAAATTAAAATATAATTAACATTTACTATATAAAAAATATTATTTACTACGTCACAAAGTTAATATTTTTAAAGTTTTGTAAATGAAATCTTTGAAATTGAATTACAATTAAATAATAATAATTTTTAAGATATTTTTTATAATGTTAATAGTGTTATAATTTGGACTTATGTGATTCTTGTTAATAATATAGGTACTAAATTAATCCATATTAATTTGATCTATTCCTTGTAATATTTGCAAGATATATATCTATTTTCTACTAGTTTTACTGCACAACAACATTATGCGGAATCACTAGATGATTTTACCCCTGGAATTGACAAGTACAATATAAAGTGCCTAACTTTTAACACCTACACCATGCTTCTTCTAGGAAGCATCAGATGATATTACGCGAAGAAAAATGTAGAAGATAACTTCAAATTTGCTTTGGGTGCTTAACGATCACTACCGGACATTTAACATGCTTGGCACAGTGATCACTCACACTTCCCAGAATTGCCCTGTTCAAAATCCAAAACAGGGACCCCAAAAAAAATCGTCATCAACTAAACAAGGAGGAAAAAGAACTCACTTGGCTTATTAAAATTTTATTATATACCTTTTGAAGAAACCATAATCATGGCATCCCATAACCAACGTATCAGCTTTGATTTTGCCCACTATGTTACATATTTCATCCTTGGCATCTCCACTCCCCACGATTCTCTCCACATTTATCTCCACCCACACCCACACCCACACACAGAGTTCATCAATAAACCATGACAAGAGGCAAATCATCAAACAGTAAGTACAGATTATAAAAACAAAGAGGCTCTTACTTTGGTGGTGGATTTTCTGCAAATAGCTTCAGCTCTTCTCATCACTGTATTCACCATGTCACTGCCGTATTTTTCCAAGGCTACGATCACATCGGTGGAAAACATATACCCTGCAAAACCAAAAACCCTCTAATTATGTGTTTGTTCTTAAGGAAGTACCAAAGAAGACAAAGAGGCAATGGTGGCTTACTTGCAGCGTCGAGGGAAGAATAGACAGGGGGTGAAGGTTTTACATAAAGAAGGACGAGGTTGCTGGTTGAGGTCTGGGAAATCAAATTTGCTAAGCACCATGAAAGTGCATACATGCTCTCATCACTCTCGTCCACGGCCACCACTATTTTTGGGTCTTTTTTCTTCATGTTCACAGCTTCCATGGCTGTTACAGTGTAAGAAAAGGAAACCTTAAGGAAATTGTAGATGAGCAAGCAAAAGGAGGTTGAAGCATTTAAGGACTGGGTTTTGGGGTTAAGAGAAAAAAAAATCTTTCCAGCAGTGCCAATTGATTGGCATAAAAAACGGTGAAAGTGACTAGTGGATCCCTTCATTATAGAGAGTCTATCAACTTAGTCCTTATTAAACAATTCAATTTACCTAGGGTGCTTTTAGCCCCCAAAGGTTTTTGAAAATTATATTTTTAATTTTTTAAAAATTAATCGAAACGAATTTTATTGGCTTGAATTAATTTGATTTTATCAGTTTTTAATTTTCTAAAATAATATTTTATGTGATAATACTTTTTAAATTATTTTGGTTAATTTAAATATAAAATTTTAATTTTATGACATAAAAATAAAAATATTATAAATTAAAATTTTATTATAACTTGGTTCAAAGATTTTTTAGTTATGAATGAAATTGAATTAAATCTAATAAATAAACCTATGTACCAATATAATAAAAGCCCAATCGAATTTAAGAAACTTAAATCGAAATCGAAGCATAATTCAGATCAATTTTTATTTTTTTAATTTTATTTTGGTTCATATTAGTTATGGAACTTGACAAGTTTTCTCAATTTCCATTCACATGATGACTTGGCACGTACCACATCATCACATAAAAAATTATAGTTTTTTTTAAAAAGTCAAGTCAGTGTGGCACAATCTCATAGTGCGACGTCACTACAAAGACCAATATTGAGAATAATTATCAAGTTTAAAGGCTAATGTGGAAAAAAATTTAAAAATCAAATTAAAATGTTACCAAATTAAGGGACTAAATATTAAATTATCCTTTTTCAAAGAAATATGGATGGTCAACATTTAGGCTTCAATGATCAATTATCTTTAAGGTTAAACTACACCAACCGTCCCTAAACTTTATTTAAAATTACATTTCAATCATTCAACATTCAAAAGTTATATAATAGCCACTAATGTTATTAAATTATTACGTTTTTGTCACTTAGCTGTTAACTTTGGTTAAAAAAGTAACATTACACCTTAATTCAAAGGGTTGATAGCTAATTTGATTCTTGAGCTATGGTTAAAAAAATATTTTGATATTTTAAATTTTTCTTAACAATAAGTGTAAGAAAAATAATAAAAATTTTCTTAAACAATAATTGATATTTTAAATTTTTTTTACAATTATTATTAAGAAAATTTTAAAAATATCAAAATAATTTTTAACTATAGTTCAGGGAACAAATTAGCTATTAACCCTTTGAATTAAGGTGCAATGTTACTATTTTAATGAAATTTAACGGCCGAGTGATAAAAATGTAACAATTTGATAACATTAAAAACTATTATGTAACTTTTGAAAGTTAAATGACTGAAATGTAATTTTAAACAAAGTTTAGAGAGTTGAAATAATTTACCTTTGTGTTAAAGCAGAAAAAGTGGAGCTCCATTCAAGCACGCAACTAGCTGTATCGATAAAATGATGGAAATGGTAACGAATGGATATTCCTTTTTCCCGGAAGCGATATGGATAATTGATTTTTCCCTTTGCTGGATTGATTGATGTGATTTCTTTTGTGCCGTTGTCCTTTTGGATAATAATTAAGATTAATTGAACTTTGATAATAATATCTCACAAGATATTTATAAGTTTTGAAAGCAATGTTTAATCTTTGAAGTTGTTATTTTTTTTATTTAATTTAATTTTTACATTTAAATTTTAGTAAGATGTAATGACATAATATAATTTTAATATATTATATCATCGTATTTTAATAGAATTTAAATTTAAAAAGATCAAATTTTGAAAATTTATTAAGTCTTGAGACCAATTTGAAAAAAAATATTCAAATACCAAAATAAAAAAAATTTCCAAGTTCAGGGTCTAATTGTTACTTTATCCCTTTTATTATTTTTAAGATTTTAGAATTTGAATTCATTTAATTTATATTATATTAATTTATCATTTACATGTTATTAATTGAGTGAAACAATGAGAACATTATCTAATTTAAAAATAAAAGTAAACATACTCAAATCTTCCATAAAAAACTTAACAATTTACAAAATTTAATATTTAACTAGTTTGCAATTAGCTTTATAGTAATATGTTAAAAGTTTGCCGAAGTGCTAGCTAATCGTCTGTTCGAGTGCATGTTCTTCATTTACTGGTGTACACGTGTTTTCCTTTTGCCTGTGTTTTTTTTTTCTATTCTCACTCACGGTTATGGAATTTGAGCTTAACAACCTCTCCTTAGAGGAGAAGGAAGATTCGGAGTTACAGGTGGCTTCAGAGGTAGGTGTTGGGGTGGGTGTCAACTACGAGTTGTGCTTGGTGGGAAAGTTCCTTGGTGACAGGGGCGTAGCCAGGGGCTGGCATGGGCCCCAACCCCCCTAAAATGGAAAGTTTTATTTTAGGCCCTTGAAATTTTTTAAAAATTTTAAATTAGTAAAGGTAAAATTGTACTTTGCCCCCCCCTAAAATTATAAAAATTCAATTTAATCCTTTACAAATTATAAAAATATAAACTATAAAAATTAAAATTTTATCCGGCCCCCCCTAAAAAAATTTTCTGGCTTCGCCCCTGCTTGGTGAATGCACTATCAATTTCATGGCTATGAGAGTACTTTGCTATCCCTTTGGTGACTGGTTCAAGGAGCGATGATTACACCTATAGGTGATACGAGACTTTATCTAATCCAATTCCATCACTCTGTAGATTCGCGAAAGATGCTTTCCGAGGCCCCTTAGTTCTCTAGTAATTGTATCCTTTTGGTCCATCATCTTTTTAAAGTTGAGATCTCGAAGCTTATTGAATTTAGATATGCTGATTTTTGGGTGGTTCATGACCTGCCTCTCAATTTCGCGTTGGAGAGTTTAGCGGGTAGTATGGGTAATCTCAGGGGCAAGTTTTTGGACTAAGACGCCAGCAGCCAATGCAATTATTTGAATAATTACATGAGTATCAGGGTCCACCTGAATGCAAATGACCATTTGTTGCGAAGAAAGAAGTTACGCAAGCAGGAGGTGATTTTGCGGAAGCCTCATTCAATTCAGAATGTTTGCCGCTTATTTGCTATATATGTGGGATTATTGGGCATAGTGAAGGGAATTATGTCAAGTTGGTCGAGTTGTCGGAGGCCGAGATTTAGCGAGGGTGATCGAAGGATATCCGTGGGAGGTTTGGCATTAAAATTGGTCAGTATCGGTGCCATGGAGGAGGGAGGTGGGGGTACGTGGGGATCAGGAGTTGACTTTGTCAATGGAGTTCAAAATTCAAATTGTGGGGATAAGGCCAAGCGAATTGATAATAATTTTCCTATTAACCAAAATTAAAAGAGTTTTGTAATAATCTGTTTTTCAATGGTATCGGAAACAGTAATTTTGGAACTCTATTTCTGATGATTAAGCTCGTAAATATTATTATTTAATATTTATTTACGAGTTTAATTTAGTATTATAATGAATTTTGACCTAGTAAATTTATTGAATTGATAGTTAATTAAGGTATAAGGATTAAATCGTAAAAGTTATAAAAGTTTAATAGTCACAGTTTTTTAATTAGCTAAGGGACTAATTAAGCAATTGAGCCAATTTTTATTAGTGAATAGTGGAAGATAATGCTATAAGACCTATAACTTGTACCCATCGCTGAATTAGGGTTACAGCGTAGTACCTTACAATCCAGATCAATTAATAACAAATAGCATAAAGTTGTTAATTTAATTAATAGAATTTCATAATAATTCAGATCAGAGTAATACATACATTTATGGGCCTTAAAATGAGCCTACGAGACCTTAAAATTAGTTTAGGAACGATTAGGGACCAATTGTTGGAACAATCACAAACCTAAGCTATATTACACAACTCTTCAAGATCAAAAGCCTGTTGAAATTCACACAGCTCTTGTTGATCCAATTTGGAAGGAAGTTGTTCTAGCTTAATATGATGCTCTTTTGTCTAACAACACATGGACGTTGGTTGAATTTCTAACACCCCCTAACCCTATCCCGTAGTCGGAACATGATTACAAAATATTACCGGTCACTACAGTTCGATTACGATTAATAGAGAAAGAAATAAAATTCAGTTCATAAAATATATCTTATTGTCCCTTTAATAGACTCTTGAGGTTTAAAATGTATGTTAGAACCAAACCGAAACTCAATCGGAAGCTTATAAAATTTTTCATAGAATTCTTAAAATTTCATTTATGAACAATACCACACGCCCGTCTGGCCTAGGAGACACATCAGTGTCTCCATGACACGCTCGTGTTGTCACCCCATGTGACTCACATGGCTTGGACACACCCGTGTCCTTTACTCGTGTACAACACTGACTTATTACTCATGAATAAACTAGTTTCACACTGCCAAGTCACATGCCCATGTGCTCAGCCCGTGTGGTATTCTGTTTTACAGAGTTTAGGTGCAAGGGACACACAGCCTATCAACATGTCCGTGTGTAAGCCGTGTGTCTCACACGGCCTGATCACACGCCCGTGTGACATGCCGTGTGGACTTAAAATGAACCTTATAGTTCAAGTTTACCAACCCTACAAACCTTGAATAGCAAGCAATTTAAAATACAATCTTTCAACCAGTCCAAAACATGATTAAACATATCTAATACACACTAAAACCACTAGTACAACAATCTATCATATGTGTTTTATTTTTAAGAACCATTCAATTAGATCAAAATGAACTATATTATATCATACACTTTACATTATGAGCCAACTATCAACATTCTTTACTAACATCTATTATATATAAAATAACATCAAAACAACCTAGGTACAAGCCATTCTTTAAGATAGGAAATATCACCAAGTATTTGAGTTCAGAAACTGGCTTGGATGCTGAGACGTTAATCACTTTGTACCTAACCTGTGCACAGAAACAAACCGTACGCTGAGTATACACTCAGTGGTATTTCTATAAACCAATACTTATTATGCAATTTAAACATAACCATAAATTCTAACAATAAGAGCTTTATAAATTTTCATTCAATTATCCTTATATCATAGTAACATTTATCAATAAAATCATATTCAGTAAGAAAATACAGTTTCAATCAATATCTTTCAGTGTTCAGTACAATAGTTTACCCCTATTAACATATTTCGGACCTGGACAGATACACAGATCCAACCCACACACCGGGATAGTATACAGTGTTTCGTTGGCCGAAGTCGGAATACACCGTAACAGTAACAGTAACAGTAGCAGTACAAAGTGTACCTCATCGAACGAATCCAGAACAGTAACAGTAGTTGACACTCATAGTCCTCATCGACACAAGGTTAAAATATCCCTGAACAATTCCAATCCTATAGCATGCCAACTATATCCGACTAGCCCGACACTGTTAATAGGGTTTTCATTTCACTTTCAAATTTTCATATAACAGTTATTACATTTCAAATTTAACAATACTCACCTTTAATTTACTTCCCATACATAATAAAGTAATATATACAACATTTAATTTAAAAACTCAGTTTATAGAAATACAAATCGTAATTCTCGAGTTTATTCGTTATCTTCGCTCACTTTCTTTTTTCCCTTTTTTGATGATGTTTCCGGTGCTACGTTAGCTACGGAAAAATTAACATTTAAAAATCATCAATACATATCATTTAATAACACACTCTTCTATTTTCCATGTAACTTTTACATAAATTCCAATTTAGTCCTTCCACCATAACCATTCTTTCTCTTCAAATAAATCTCATATTTTCATTTAATACCTATTTTAAACAAATTTCAGCTCTTAATATTCAATATAAAACATCAATTCTAAATTTTCTTCAATTTAGTCCCTCAAACATTAAACTTATAGCTTCCTTTATAATTTAATCCCTTAATAATTTCTAAATTGAAATTTATTCAAGTAAATCCCTAATTCAACAATTTGTTCAACATGACCCATGTCTAAAAATCATCTTTCAAAATTTCCACTTACATCAAGTAATATTTGTCTCTAGGACTCTAAAAACATCAAAATTGTAAGAAAATGGACTAAATTAACTTACCAAATTAATCTTCAAGCTTCAAAACCTCAATTTTCCCTTTTTTCTTTTCTCTTTTCCTTTTCTTTCCTATTTCATTCCACTTTCTCTGTTTTCTTTCTTTTTGTCTCTTTATAATAATTATTATTATTTTATTTCTTTTATGCTTTATTATATTATATTATTATATTATATATGCTTAAGTATTAAGTATAAATATTTGCATATTATACATACACATGGAATAATATTTTTCATACATTTGGCACTATTCCTTTTTATGGACTATTTGCTAACTTAGTCCCTTCAATTTTCTTTAATCAAACTTTTACATTATATTCAATCTAGTACTTACACTAAATTAATCCTTAATTCAAGCTAATTCACTTAACTAAAATCTAATTAATCACTCAACTAGCTTCATAAATTTTCTAATAAATATTTAAGAACCCGATTTTTTAAAATAATAAGCCGAAAATAAGATTTCTGATACCTGTAAATTTCAGGTCATTATAGATTTGCCCCTGGATTGCAAGCCAATTGGGTGTAAATGGCTGTTCAAAGTGAAAAAGAACCCTGATGGAATCGTAGCCGGATTTAAATCGAGACTTGTAGGAAAATGTTTTTCTCAAGTAACTGGACATGATTTTCATGATATTTACAACCCTTTGGTGAAATTTTCAACAGTCAATGTGTTTCTTTCACTTGCTACCTACTATGGTTGGAACCTTCGAAAAATAGATATCAAGAATGTGTTCTTAAAGAGTGAATTATCTGAGGATGTATATATGATTCAACCTTTGGGTTTTGAGTAACACCAAGCTGATGAGACTGATCTTGTATATACAACATAACAATTTCATTAGTTATTTTGCTATATTTCAACATATGTCAGTGAGTAAAAATATTTGAGACAAGATATTCTTTAAATTATTCTTTAAATAACATATAGATTATGATATATATGCTAAATTATTTGTTTTGCTAATAATATTCTAACAAATTAAATATGCATTATAGTTTAAAAATAATAAAGTAGGTTGTATATTATTTTTTATAATATTATATATTATTTTTATTAATTCATATTTTATTAATTGTTATATTAAAAATATTATTAAATTATATATTATTATTGTTAAATTATATTTAATAATAAATTTATTAAAATAGGATTAAATTAAGTATTATTGTTTTTATTAAATTATATTTAATAATAATCCTATTAAAATTTAATAACAATAATATCTTTTTAACAAAATTTCTGCTAAGGGTACTCTGGTCATTTCAGACTCTTTATTTATGCTATTACAACTCTATTCCATTCAACCAAACACAAGAATACTATTAATCCCATTTTAATAAATTTATTATTGAACTTAATTGAATGAGCTCTTTGTCATAATCATTATTGTTAATTCGATGTTTCTCTCCAAAATTTTTATAACATAACAATTTTATTCTAAAGAATCTTGGACATTTATTTCTAAGCAGCGGCTTTTCTTTTACATCCTTCATGTTTTGTGCAGGGAGAGGCCATCTCTACACTTGTGGGCCATATACACTGCGTCTCCTCTATATCCATTTTTTGTTTTATTTGCATGCACTTGTGTTCTATGTTTGGATGTACCATTTTTGTTCATCCGAGAAAAAAGGGTAAAATGATACTATTTCTTAGGTTGCTTTCATTTACTTCACTTCTCTAACCCGGTCCCTCTTTTGTTTTCATGCACAGTTCTGTGGCAAGGCCCTCAACTGCATTGATATAGGAGGTGAAGGATTGGCTCTCATCGCAACTGGTGGTTCAGATTCAGTTCTTATAATATGGGATCATCGTAAACCAGGTCTGTTGTTCATAATTTTATGTATGATATTATATTTTTTTCTTTTCGCTTTTTTTTTCTCCTACTTGTTGCATGTGCAGACACATGAAACCACTGAAACTCCATCTGACTTGAAACTTTTTTTCTACTTTTCAGGGAACATCGACACCCGTGTTTCAATTCTCTTCACATAGTTCTTAGATTTCAGCTTGTAAGTGGCACAATAAGTCTCATCTTCATTTAATTTCTTCATCTTGATATTAAAAATTCTCAAATTCAATTTTTTATTAAAAATTCATCAAAGTTATTTTTTTCCTAATAAAGAATATATATATATTTTTAATCAAAGATTTGACTTGATATATTAATGAAAAACTAAATATAGAAGTATTGGGAATACAACCCATTAACAAAAGCCAGAAAAGAAGCAATGAAATATAACCTAATAAACCTATGCCTAAAAGTTGGAAATAACCCATAGTTTTAAATTCAAAAAAATAAACAGAATTTGTTAAAAAAAGAAGAAGAAATAAACAGAAAATCTACTCATATCTGAGTCAGTCAGCTGATTGGCATTATTATACGTCGTTTCTTGTAATCGTCAAGTTACTCTATTGGGCACTACCTCTGTGTGGTGGTTCTCAATTTTACGATAGCATTTATACAGAACAAAATAATCCCTTCTTTGGTTTATATTCTTTCTTTTGTTTTTACTCACATTCTCACTTTGTCTTCTTGCTTTGATTCAACGGTCCACTCCTTCGCACCATGACTGGTAATGCTGCTTTCTTTTTCCCTGCTTTCTTACGCCAAATACTTTACTGGGTTCTCTTCAGAATCGGATTTATTTTCACTATGCCGATAAGATTCCTTTTAAATGATGGAAAAAAAGGAGGCTTCTGTGATAAATCTTGAATGCCCTTTTTAGTTTTTCATATATAGATTTCATTACTACGCTTGTTTTGGTGATTCATGATGATATGATTCTTTACCAGTCTTGTTTTTGCTTTGGAATATATATATATACACATATAGCAATGAAGTAAAAGATGATATACATTGTGTTTTAGCTTGACTTTATTTTTAAATAATGTGATTATGTTTTATTTAAAAACGGGTTTTTTTACCTCAATATTAAAAAAAAAATTATACACGAAAATGGGTTGTCAGTCAAATTAATTACGAAAATGGTATATTTTTTTAGGTTGTGCCTACCTGACAGGCACAACCGATTTTTTTAATATTAAATATTTTTTCGTTTAAAAAATTATTATTATATTATTTTTTTAATATTTATATTAATATATATGTAAAAATACGGGTTTTATATGGGTAAAATATACTCGAAACGGGTCGAGCCTGTCAGGTAAGCACGACACCCCCATTGCCGCTCCACCTGCTGCTACCTATTTTTTCTCATGCATGAGTCATATCACTCATGGGAAAAAAAATTTTATGGGGGACCTTATAAGCATGGTCCTCTCTCCCCCATATTGAAGCAGCCACCGATTGTGAGAAAGAAAAGAGAGAAATGAGAAGGAGAAGAAGAAGGAAGAAGAAGAAGAAGAAAAAAAAGGTAATGTATATTAATATTAATTTTTTTTTCGTTTAAAAAATTATTATTATATTATTTTTTAATATTTATATTAATATATATGTAAAAATACGAGTTTTACAAGGGTAAAAATACTCGAAACGGGTCGAGCCTGTCAGGTAGGCACGACTAGTCGTGCCTGACAAGTAAGCACAACACCCCTTGCTGCTGCTGCCTTCCTTCTGCATGCTGCCCATTTTTTCTCATGAATGAGTCTTATCACCCATGGGAAAAAAAAATTTATGGGAGACCTTATAAGCATGGTCCCCCCTATATTGAAGCATCCACCGACTGTGAGAAAGAAATGAGAGAAATGAGAAGGAGAAGAAGAAGGAAGAAGAAGAAAAAAAAAGTAATGTATTATTTTAGTAATTTATTATAAAATTATGGTGTTTTGTGAGTTTTTAATATGTATTTTTTTTTTAAAAAATTGTATAATTATTTTGTTAGTAGTTTATGATTAGGTTATAAATTATTAGTTTTTTTTGTATTTTGTTATAGTTATTTGTTTTGTTAATAATTTATGGGATTAGGTTACAAATTGTTAGTGTTTAGTGTATTAGTGTATTGTGATTTTTTTAGTAATAATATATTTTTAAAAAAAATAATTTTATAGTTGATTTGGTTATATAAATTGTTAGTGTTTAGTAGTTTAGTGTATTAGTGTATTGTGATTTTTTTAGTAATATATTTTTAAAAAAATAATTTTATAACTATTTTATTAGTAATTTAAGATTAGATTACATAAATTGTTAGTGTTTAGTGGTTTAGTATTAGCGTATTGTAATTTTTTTAGTAATATATTTTAAAAAAATATTTTTATAGCTATTTTATTAGTAATTTAAGATTAAGTTATATAAATTGTTAGTGTTTAGTGGTTTAGTGTTGTAACACCCAAAACCCAGCCCAGACGTTATGATCGAATCCGACATGCCACATCGAAGCATTCAAAACATTTTATATTGTTGATCCAGAAAAACTTACTTAGTGTTTTAAAAGATAATTTCATTATAGGTTAAAGTGAATGGAAGCTGTGCACCAGGTAGGAAACCGGAAAAGAGGTGGTGAGTCCATCGGATTGCTTAAGTACCAAGCTCCCTTCGGATCCAATCCTAGACATACATACCACAATTGCCACACCTTAACATCATGGATATTTCTAGAAAACCGATTTGATTAAGTCATTTTTTGGAAAAGTGATTAATTTTGGAAAATACTTTCATTGCGGAAGCTTTGCTTGTTGTCGTGTTATTTTGAAATCAATTGTTTTTTTGAAAACGCGCCCTAAAACTATCAAATTTCAACAGTTAAAATAAGTAATACCTATCTTAGTAATACATATTAAAACCATCAAAAATAATTAAGCGGCCTTATTACATTTAAAAACCCAAAACTTCAAACGTAAATAAAAGGATGTCCAGTTCACCAGAAAAAATCAAACTTTTAGAACGGGTGGCCACTCCGAATTCCCTTACAGCTCCAAGCCCACTATGGTTGGGGATTACCTGCGTGGATAAAAATAAAAGGGGTGAGTTTGGGGAAAACTCAGTGTGTAAATTAACCCAATCATAGCCTATATCAACTCAAACCACAGAAATAGAATAAGTTGGCCTTAGCCCAGAACAGAATTCAGAACAAAGCCCATAGGCCCATAACAGAACAGAACAGATATTACATTTTTATGCAGAAACCCAAACCAGATTCATCCATAACACTCCCGTACCAGCCTTACACCATGTAGGGAGACTACACGACCCACCCAATCGCTACACCACAAAAATCGCAGCGAGGCTGCCAGATATTGTGACGAAGTCACCAGATACAAATATTGTGGCAGAGCCACCAGAACAGATAATTGTGGCATAGCCACCAGGATAGATATATGTGGCAGAGCCACCAGATCAGATAATTGTGGCATAACCACCAGGACGCTTCCTCCATAGTATAACCCAAGTCCCCATGCAACAGATATATAATCATGGCATACATCGTACAGAATCAGATCGTCATGCTTTTCAGTCAAAAGTAACCCTAGGGGTATAATGGTAATTTTGCATATATAGGGGTATTCAAGTAATTTAACTATTCTTAATGTTTTCATAAATAACATAGCCATTTACGTACGATCAGAAACACTTACCGCATTTTCTTACCAATTTGGGCCCGTTGGCCCATTATCCTGTTTTTGGCCCATTAAGCCCAAAAATATCGAAATGCACAGAATCGCGCACTCTGCAACCTTATCACTTTAATTTACCATATACATCAAACTATTAATCTCATGAGCATTCACACACTCGCAAGATCTCAAAATACTGGCTTTTTGATATTTCAGCTTTTCGGCTTGTGCCGATCTAGTCTATAAGAGGGTGTTAGTTACACACTTGTTTGTGACGATATGCTAACGAGATCCACACACGAACCGCCTTCAATTTTCCTCCTCCTAGTGACTGAATACTCAAGAACTTTCTCCTCTCCTTTCTCTTCTCTAACTTTCAGCTATGATGAACAAAGATGGACAAAACTTTATTTTTTTCACCCCTTTTTCTTTTAATAAAATCTCATATTTCATCCATTTAATTCTTTAATACAAAAGACATGAAATGCCCATCATGGAACATTTACCTAAACCATTATCATGGAACATTTACCTAACCCATTATCATGAAATATTTACCTAAACAATTATCATGGAACATTTACCTAACCTATTATCATGGAATATTTACCTAATCCATTATCATGGAACATTTACCTAACCCATTATCAATTTGTACCATGAATTATGGACATCAAGTGCTTATATTATCTACAACAACATGATGGCTGGCCACTTCATGTAAAATGGGAGGTTTGTCATGTAAATCCTCTTATTTTGCACTCCTATTTATTTGGCCACTTCAATTTAGCCTATAACATTTTCAAACATTTTCACATAGGTTCTATTTCATAATTTCACTCACAAATGACAAAATCAAAGCATGAAATTTTGCTAACATTCACAGAATTCCCGAAAATTGGGGCGTTACAACTCTACCCTCCTTAAAGAAATTTTGTCCTCGAAATTTACCTGATCCAACTAGTTGAGGATATTGTTGACGCATAGTCTCTTCTGATTCCCAAGTAACTTCTTCTGATCCAACCGTACCGCGTATTGAAAGGCCGTGTTAATAGTATAGAGTTTCAGCAAGATGAATGCTTAATACTGTTCTTGGAGTTAGCCGGGTTCGGATCAGCAGCATTGATCCAAACTTTTGATCTGCGATATGACTTGATTTCCACTTTAGTCGAGCGATGGCGTCTGAAGACCCACACATTTCATTTGCCGTGCGGGGAGTGCACTATCATTCTAAAAGACGTTGCAGTATAGCTCGGGCTCCCCATCGATGGGAACGCGATCACGGGCGTAAGTTCGATCTCCAGGCCGGCAACCCTTTGCTATGAATTACTTAGACGCTCGCCAAGTGTGGGGAAATTTGCCAGTTTGAGGTTGTCATGGCCAAAGGCCAATTTTGAGTATTTGTCGAGTACTGCCAATGAACAGGAGGTGATGCAGGCTATTCGAGCTTACATTATGCACCTTATAGGGGGTGTACTTATGACGGAATCAAACGGCAGTACTGTTCACTTGATGTACTTACCCCTATTATCTAATTTGCATAACACTCGTTCATACAGTTGGGGGTTCGCAGTGTTAGCCATGTTGTATCGAGAACTTTGTCGGACGACAGATCCTTCTACGATGGACATAGGCGGATGCTTCATACTGCTGCAATCGTGGGCACTTTACCGGATGCCATTCTTGGCATCAATTAGTCACTAATCATATATATTTTCACTCGTTAATAGGTGATGAATTTTTATGTGTTGTAACAATTAGTTGACTTTTTTTTGGATTATGTTCTAATAATTTTTTTCTTAGATGGAGCACAAATCTGGGTATCGGAAGATCATACACGGTTCTGATATACCGTCTGATGATCGAGAATGATTCTAGAGAGGGGGTAAGTTTTTCTAATATCAATTTTATTTTATTATTTTATTTCACTTGACCTACGTTAATATAAAAAATATTATTAACTGTGCAGTTCATTTGGATGTCGTATTCTGTTCTAGAAATTATGGCGATTATTCCCTCGTCTGCCCGCGTCCACTCAAACTTATGGTGCATTAGCGCACCCGTTATCAAGTTTCAGATAGTGGAGTGATATCATGGCGATCGAGTACTTCGACAGTTCGATTGCATTCACTATATCCCGAGTCCGCTAGTACGATTGGGAGATATTCATGGGATGACCAGGAGGGGAAGGCATGGGCTTGATTAGGGAGATGAGCATGAAGAATATGTTACGATGTGGAACAACCGGTTTGGGAGGATACCTCAAATGGATCGTGGCTTGGATTTCCAGCCCTCGTTACAGTACCTACAGTGGTACTATGAGATAGGGAAACCATTTTTGTCTGGTGGGAGGTCGATGGTAGTTCCCCCGCATTCGACACGAATTGGGCAACATCTTCTAAATCCGCATCATGCACCAGAGTCAGAGCCAGAGCAGGAGCCAGAGCCGGAACTACACTCTGAAGGTAGTTCTCATCATCCAGATTTAGGGGGCGATGACTATTTCTCGGGCTCCTCAGGCTACGAATATCATTCAGAGTTTGATATCTTCAGCCCACTACTATCTCAGTACTCCAGTCATCCCGACTCATATTTATCTCAGTACTCTGCTCCTTCCAGCCCGTATCCACCGCTGTACTCTACTCTTCCCGGCCTATATCCACCGCCATATTCTACTCTCGGCTCAAGTTCATCAGTGGCGTTTGAGACATGATTTTTCGTCTATGTTTCACACACCCCCACATACAGATGAAGAGAACGTTGATCGCTGTAGTCGTCTGCAACGTAAACGTCGGGCTCCACAAAATATACCCCTAGAACCACACCATCAAACCATCAATTTTAGGGAGTTTTGTAATATAAATAACTTCCTTTTTATGTAATGATTTTTTTGACATTTTATTTATCAATTTAATTTATTTTTAGCAAATTATGTAATGACTATTTATGTAATGAGTTTTTTATCATTTAATTACAAAGGATAGTCATCATTCCCCCGGTTGAATAACGTAATTATAATAATAAATGAAATACATAATAAATCCGAGTTAAGTATGTATGAACACAAATAGTCATGCTTCACCCAGAGTAAGTATGTAAATTGTATATAAACATGTGCTTCAAAGGCAAATTTTGGATTTGCTTGGGTTGAAATACATAATTGCAAAAAAAGAGTATTAAAAACAATCAATTTTAAAATGCTTAAAAAATCTATTTAATGCTACTTGGCGGGACTTTTTCTTCCACCATGTAATTAACAAAATCTTAATTTCTATCCGATCGCGACGATTGTCCAATATGGTAGTTTCAGAGCGGGCATTTATTCCAATTATGACCGGGTAATCTGCATACTCCACACAACTTCCCATCAAATTTCTCTCTAATGTCCATTTCGTTACGGATTCTAGATGATTACAGACGACCTTTTGGGTTCTTACGCAACCCTTTGTCTGGAACAAGATCGAATGTCATCGGAGGAACCTCCCAAGTAGATAGGTCAGGAAGTACGGGAAACCCATTCTCCCATACACGGAACATGTGTTCGAGGGTATACACTTCATCGATAAATTGATCTACATTGAGCGAGACTTTAGCACAAGATGCTACAACATGTGCACAAGAATAATGAAGTGTCTGGAACCTCCTACAATCGCACCGTCTATTTCGGAGATCAACTCCGTAGGACCTAGGTGGTATACCGAGTTGACGACCGTGGTCTCTGTAACGCGAAACGTTTCATTACGTCGTGAATATACTTCTGCATTCATCGACCTCGCCATCCGACGGTTTGCAACCATTGCATCCCTGACATATTCGAAAAACACGTGTCCTGCCTCCATCTGGTTGACTTGTTGCTGACCCATTCTTGGCATCAAGGTAGCCAACCTGTAGAATGTAGCCGAGAAGACAGATGAAATTGGAAGATTCGTGTTTTCAATAACAAAGCGTTGATGCCTTCCACCAAGTTTGTGGTCATTTGACCGTAACGAATGCCCTCGTCAAAACTTTGAACCAATTGCTACGGCTCTATGATACCCAACCATTGTCGGAAAGATGTGTTCGTTTGACCTTCCATGTCATTCTCAAGTCGAGTCATCCTTTGCCGAAAAATGTGTGGCTCAAGCTCGTACGTTGTGTATGTATTAAGAAAATATAAGTTACAGTCTAATTACAAAACATTAAGTTATATATTAAAAGGATAAGGTTATTCTTTATCCATTTTCACAACTTGTCTCTTCCAGTCTGTATTCTTATAATCTCGATAGAAGTTAGACGCAATGTGCCGTATGCAGTAAACAAATCTCCATGACACACTGGAATGCCTAATGGCGACAATTAATCATTTCCCTCTATCGGAGATGATGCAAATACTATCATTACTAATAACATACCTCCGCAGGTTTGTAAAGAAGAATTCCCACGACTCCATATTTTTTGTATCTACGATGGCAAACACAATCGGGAGCACGTTATTGTTCCCATCCTGAGCAATCACAAGAAATAAGATCTGTGTATATTTACTGTATAGCCATGTCCCATCTACTTGCACAAACGGCTTGCAGTGGGGAAATGCATGTACACATGGATCAAACGTCCAGAACATCCATTGGAAAATTCTTTTTCTCCGTTGTAGTTGCTCATCTAGGCCGTCATAAGGTCGTGTCTGCAACTCAATGGCAGTCCCTGGTACATACTCCCTCATAGCGGCAATCCATCCCTGCAACTCATTATATAATGCATCTAAATCTCCGTACAATTGTTCCATTGCCATCTGTTTAGCTATCCATGCCTTTTGGTATGATACTCGATACCGGAATCGTACCTGTATTTCGGTAATCAGTACCGAAACCTTAATTGTCGGCATGTCTTTAACCATTGGCATGATGCACATACAAATAGTTTTAGAATCAAGTTTTCGATGATCTTCTGTCATATGTGATGCAATGCATGTGTGAAGCCCAACAAATTTTCGTATCTCCCACATCTGCGACTTTTGGATAAATGCAGCTCGTATCCTCCAATTGCAACCTTCCGCCAACTTCCAACACTCTCCAATAGATAATGTCGATTTAGACACTGACAACTTTATAGTCTACTAATATATTCATACTATACTGTTTAATGGAAAATATGCACTCTTCCTTATTTTCGAATCTCTAGCCCATAAACAACTCCTCAGGATCAGAATATACGGCCATCCAATAAGCAGATTGTATTTCAGGGTACTTTGGGAACTCGGCTACATGCGCCCTATGATTATTATGTATCACAATGCGACGAATCTAGTTCCCGACTAAAGACGCATTAACATTTAATTCCTCATTCACGCCTTATATCGTCATTATCATCCGAGACCTCATCCACGTCGGGATCATTTTCACTATCGACTTCATGATCAGAAGGATCACTACTATGGTATATATCATCACCAATCACAGCAGTCACGGGTGCAGCATTAAGATTAATGTCGATCCTATGTATAGTTGATTGACTACCAGCGTATGATACCAGAACCACCATACACGGTTCTTGAGCTCCATCTTCTTCACCTAATAGAGTGGGATCTTCAGTTTCCTCCACACCAGCTAACTCAGCAAATAACTGAATCGGTGCATTTTAGTTGCTCTAAGTCCTAAAATAGAGAGCGACCACTGTCTCCACGTCTTCATCGTCTACAAGTTCCATTTCGGTGAATTTTATCGGATACGTCGAAACTGGAAACTTGTAGAAAAGTTTCGAGATCCTTCTTCCACAACGTTTATAAATTTTTTCACTAATTTTTTTCTTCATATCATCAAAAGAGATATTTCTATTGAACCTTATTACTACTTGTTTGCGACATTCAAATAACATCCTACGCTTGTTGTCAAAATTTCTCCATCAAAATAAATGCATACGAAAAACTGATTCTCCATATTCAATACTAGATCTGTTAAAAAAATTTCAAAATTCTCAAAATAGTTTCGAATAGCAAAAAAGTTACATAAAATTTTTAATGCAAAATTTTTCATTCAGAAGCTAACAAAATTATTAATCTAACAAATTTTTAAATAATAAAATTTCTAACAAAATTCTATATTCTATTTAAAAATAAGTAAATTAAAATACCTTATCCTTCTTTTTGCTTTCATTTCTTTCCTTCTTCTCCCTCTCTTCTTACTTCTATTTTGCTGCTAAATTTTCTGTATGTTCATCTGATTTTGGGGGGAATATATAGAGAAAAAATTAAGCATGTGGGCCCTACCAATTGCGCCTACCAAGAAGGCACAACATGTATGTATGCTTTTCCAGTCCATATACACAGGTTGTATACTAACCAGAAAAAAATATATAATAATAATTTTTTAAACAAAAAAAATTAATATTAAAAAAATTGGTTGTGCCTGTCAGGTAGGCACGACCTAAAAAAATATACCATTTTCGTAATTAATCTGATTGACAATCCATTTTCGTGTATAATATTTTTTTATAATATTGAGATAAAAAACCCTTTAAAAACAAATTATTTCTTTTAAGTAATTTCTATATATATAATACATAAACATTATTTTTTTTAAAGTCTAATCCACAAGGGAAACCAAATAAAATATAAATCCCCAAATATTAAAAACATCTGCAAAAACAAATGATGGGTAGATAACGAAACATCTCAAAAACAAACAGCAATATATGTTTAGTTTACTTTCGAGGTTAGAATTTGTTTTCAATTACAAAAGCAAGGTAAAGCTAGCATTAAAATTATGGTTTGACTAAAAAAATGGTAAGAAAATGGTGCTTTTGACTTTTAGAAATTGACTTTTAAATGAAAAAGTTCTATTGTTGTCTCGAATCTAAACTTCATCTCTTTTTTTTCAATGCCAAACAGTTCTATAAATTTTCAAAACCAAATTTTTTCTTTATTAATTTTTGAATTTACAATTAATTATATCAATAATTCTATGCAATATCATTCATTATAAGTACTAAACTAAATAACTAACTAATCCATTAAGCTCATGATCCCAAAGCCCCATTTGACTTTTTTTACACTTTTTCTAAACCAACTTTATCTAACAACAATTCTAAATTAAACCTTATACCCATTGATGCAAAATGGTAACAATAAATGAAAAAAAGTAACCACATAAACTGAAAATAAAAGAAAAGAAAAAAGCCAATGGATGAATTGGAAATTAGGCAATCTAACAAAATGTCTCTAAAAGTGGCAAAACAATCAACAAGAAACCTAATATTCCACCCTGTTTAACCCCAATGATCTTCTTGCAATGGAAGAATATGGCAACCAAACAATAAAACAATAATTCCAAACAATAATAAGTATCCAAGCCAAAAATTATGGAACTTTCCCTTTTTATATTTACTAGTCTCCAGTATTAGATAATAGATAGAGATATCTAACTACCAAGGCTAAATCTAAACTATATAGCAACTCTTTCAAATATTAATAGAATTAAAAGAGCCCCATAAGCCAAGCTAATGAAAAGCATAGTAAACAATGAACAAAAACATGGAAGGAAATCATGATATAACAGCATTTCAACCAACATGGGTTTGAGCAGCATATTGTTTCTTTAAATCTACTTCTATATATAATTTTTCTTTACCGATCTAAGCACTTCCATAAATAGGAAAACTTCCCGCTCGAAAAAAAAGTGCAGACACAACCTTTTCACTTAAAATGTGAAACACATATTAAGATGAAATTGATAAAAGGAGTAATTGCTCTCCACCAACCCACATACAAAAAAAATGGCAAACCACAAATTAACATAAATAGTCATTCATGTTCCTTGTCTCATTGTTCATTAAATTAAGAGTGTTCCATACAAAAAATGGGCATGCACGTCAAACAAAAATGCAGGGACCATATTTCATAAGTGTATTAACTCTCAATAAATCATGATTGTACAAGTTTGTCCAATCATCACAGCTACCTTTACCTAGCACAGGAAACATTGAATGATAAAATAACCTAACAGGCAGAGCTTTTTGCAGCAAATACTACAGGACGACGAAGGAAATGATCAAGGAAAAGAATCACTCAGATCACAATGAATAACAGTTTAAGTCAAAAAACTAGCACGTAGTTTAAATCCAAAAGTGACAAGACACCCTAGAAAACCTAATTAGATAATGGTGCGATAAAAAACTGAGAACAACAATCAAATGGACTGGAGAAAGAAGGAAAACATGCATAGTGACAACATGCAACAACATAGATTAAATCAGAGCGCCAAATAGATGTTCATAAATGGGAGATTATATTTAAAATTTACCCTAAGGGCGGAAGTTTAATGCATATCCATCATCAAACAACAATAAACTAAAGGTTCCATACCTATTTCTTAAACTAATCCATATTAGCTCCAAGCACAAGAAAGCTAGGCACACACTTACATATATTCATATCTTTAACAAATAAAAGAAATAAGAAATGACCTAATTATCAACCCAAAAAATGAAATTTACAGTAACCTTAAAGTCTTGGCCAAAAATAGTAACCTTAAAAAAACCCCTAAATCAAAGTTACAAAAACTTTGCTAAAGGTGTGCTAAGGTAAACAAGAATAAGAAAACGTAAAGCAGCAAGGGTGAGCTAAGGTATACTTACCAGTACTTTTCTGGTAAAATTAACTTTGAATTTAATGGTATTACTTTAAAGTCTTGGGCAATTTCACGAATGAGCCTCTGGAAAGGCAATTTCCTAATGAAGAGTTCAGTACTTTTTTGGTACTTCCGGATTTCATTGTATCCAATGGAAACATCATCAGTTCAATTTGTGTAAACAAGAATAAAAAAACGTGATTTGATGACTAACCGCAGAGCTGTAGTTCTAGGGCGATATCGGTGAGGCTTTTTCATGCCTCCTGTTGTCGGTGCCGACTTGCGAGCAGCCTGAGAAACACATAATAGGAAAAAAGAAATTAAAGAAGATTGAGCAAAAAAGTCTCAATCGAACTTAGGATTGAAAGGGGAAAAGAAAAGTTGAAAGAGGTGAAAGAACTTTAACTAAAAGGAGTCAGGAAAAAAAGAAAAAGAAAACGTACCCTTTACAATATTTGAGGAGATGAAGATGAAGGGCGAACGGATGCTTGATTTGGGGAGGAAGAAATTTGGAGAGAATTTTGGGAAGAAAAAAGGCAGGCTATTTTGGTCAAAAAACCTAAACGGTGTGGTGTTGAAAAGGTATTTAGACCCCCAAACCCTGAATACCTAAACGGTGAGCTGACGGAATGAGACTGTAATAGCAATTCCGTAGAATCACCTAAACATGAACCAAATGGCTGCTTTACTGTAACGCGTGAAATTAGGGCGGAATGGAATAGTAATTCCATCCAACCAAACGTAGCATAATTTTTTTCCCTAAAATTTTTCCCCAAACCCTAAATTTTCTCCAAATATGCATCGCCGGACCTGACCATCTGCTGCATCACCGTCGACTCGATCATCTGCTGCGCCACCGTCGCACTCCTATTCGTAACCAATCGGTAAGCAAGACATAGCGAGATTAACCCAAAACCCTCACTCAGCTCTTTTTGCCATCTTCTTCTCGGTTTTCATTTGCCTCTTTTGGTAGAACATCTTATTGTTTCAAGGGGTTTTTGTTCAGTTTCAAGGTTTTTTTACTTTTTGTTCAGCTCTTTTTTCCATCTTCTTCTCTGTTCTCATTCGCCTCTTTTGGCAGAACAACTTATTGTTTCAAGGGGTTTTTGTCTAGTTTCAAGGTTTCTTGCTTTTTTGTTTTTACAAGTTTCAATCTGCAGCCATGGGAAAAGCAAAAAAGGCCTCCAAATTTGCTGGCATGGAAAAAATAGTCACTCAAAAAGCTGTTAAACAACAAGTGTTTTTTCCCCGTTTTCCTAATCTCTTTTTTAAAAATAAAAAATAAAAAAAATTCTTTTCCTTCTTTTTAATTTACTTTGGTTGATATAATTATCTGGATTGATTGTTGTTTATGTAAAATTTCAGTCATGCATGGAAAAACTCCCCAAAAACGTGTAAGCTTATTTATATTCTTGTATGCTATTTCTAATTCTTCTTTACATCGTTTTTTTATATTTAATATTTTATTGGTTCCTTTCTAATTTCGTTGATTGTTTTATGGACTAGGCCGAACGTTTCTTCAACTCTTTTCTATACACAACACCTCATTGGAACCGCCTTATCGTGTTTTGGTTGATACCAACTCCATCAATTTCTCCATCCAGAACAAAGTAAGTGCTTCGTAGTTCTTACCCACTTGAATTTTGTTTTAAGGTTTAATTTGACTGTGATAATAGTAAAATTAGGTCTGTTATAAAATGTTTATAATCCCCTCTTGCAAAGTAAAAAAATAAATTGTAATGTTAATTTTATCGACATGCTCTTTTTTTATGATTCCTTTTTATGTCATTGATAATTCTTAACATTTTTTCCCCTTTGGTAGTTGGAGCTGGAGAAGGGAATGATGGACTGCTTATATGCAAAATGTGAGTTATTGAGTTGGTTTTCCTTTTAAACATTACTTTGAATACATTTTGCATTTTTCTTAATTGCTAAATCTGTCCTTTTTAGTTACAATCCTAGTCCTTTTTATTGCTGAATCTAATCTGTTCTTTTGCATTTGAAAGCACACCTTGCATCATAGATTTTGTGATGGCTGAGCTTGAAAATTTGGGCCAAAAGTACCGTGTAGCTTTGAGGTAAAGCCTCCATTAACCTTTAACATGCAATATATCTTTACAGTATCTTATTTGGCTAAATGCATCTAAATGTTAGTCTTTGTTTCTTAATTTGCCCTCAATCTGTCTTTGGAACCTTGATTCATTTGTTGCCATATGACTTGGTTCAATGCTTCTAAATGTTAGGCTTTGTTTCTTAATTTACCCCCAATCTATCTTTTGGACTTTACACTTAACTATCCTATCTCTATTCTACCTTGGCTATTCATTCCTTTTTATGTTACAGGTGCAGTTCATGAACTTTTCTAGAAATACAAGGTGCTTAAAGTGTAAAGCAGAAGGTCCAAAGAAGGTTGCTACAGATGATATTCAAATGAAGAAAGGGGATTGGAATTGCCTAGGGTAAGTTTCTTTTTAGTTTATATTGTTAATAAGCCATTTTGTTCTTCAAGAATATCTATCTTCAGTATAATTCTATTAAATAGAATTTGTACTGTAGTCCCATATTTTATGACCTGCTAGATGATTTGGCTACATCCATGCTTGTCCTCTTGTTGCAAACTAAGTCTCATGCATATCGTATTAGCATATATTGTAATAAAACACAATATAAAGTAAATGGAAAAAAACAAAGAAATACCATGATACATATGAAATATATAAAATATATTAATGAGGATTAGGTAGATAGAAATGCCATCAAGAAGTATGTTGCTTGGGTTAACTATTTGTGATTTGAACTTATTTTTAATGATATGGTGCAGACTAAAAGATCTTTGATATATGAAGTAAATACCACTTCTTAGCACTAGTTAACGTTGTTTACATTTAATTAATTAGTTTTTAAAATATATTTGTATAAAGTATTTTAATTTTTTTACTAATTTAAATAATTTTTTTATTTTTATATTTGTAAAAGAAATTAGTTATAAAATAAATAAAAATAGAATTTAGTTTGGTTCAGATGATTATAGTTTTCTAACTTGCAAACAGTGAATCAAATTGAAATCAATTTATTTGAATAAATTGAAATTAAATTGAAATAACCAATAAAATGGTCAAATTTTAGTTTTGTCCCTTTATAATGCTAAAATTTAATATTTAATCCTTATACTTTGATTTAACATAACTTAATTTAATTGTTATCTGTTAGTTCAATCAGTTAGTATTGTTGATTCTATCAAAATGCTAATTTGAATTTTATTATTAGAATATATATATTTTAAAAATATAATTTTTAGCATTTTAGCCATAATAGTTAATATTGTTAATTGACTATTGAATTAATTGATTAAATCATATCAAATTAATTGAAAGAGCTTTTTGTCATAATCATTATTGTTAATTTGATGTTTCTCTCCAAAATTTTTATGACATAACAATTTTATTCTAAAGAATCTTGGGCATTTATTTATAAGCATTGGCTTTTCTTTTACATCCTTCATGTTTTGTGCAGGGAGAGGCCGTCTCTACACTTGTGGGCCATACACAGTGCGTCTCCTCTATATCCATTTTTTGTTTCATTTGCATGCACCTGTGTTCTATGTTTGGACGTACCATTTTTGTTCATCCGAGAAAAAAAGGGTAAAAGGATACTATTTCTTAGGTTGCTTTCATTTACTTCACTTCCCTAACCCGACTCCTATTTTGTTTTCATGCACAGTTCTGTGGCAAGGCCCTCAACTGCATTGATATAGGAGGTGAAGGATTGGCTCTCATCACAGCTGGTGGTTCCGATCCAATTCTTAGAATATGGGATCCTCGTAAACCAGGTCTGTTGTTCATAATTTCATGTATGATATTATATTTTTTTTCTTTTCGCTTCTTTTTCTCCTACTTGTTGCATGTGAGGACACATGAAACCACTGAAACTCCATCTCACTTGAAACTTATTTTTTATTTTCAAGGAACATCGGCACCTATGTTTCAGTTCTCTTCACATAGTTCTTGGATTTCAGCTAGGGGTGTGCAAAATTCGGGTAAAATTGAAAAAATTCGGTTAATCAGTCGGTTAACCGAATTAATTCGGTCGAGGGTCGGTTAATAATTTTTTGAGTTTTCGGTTAATGGTTAATTCGGTTCGAAACCTGTCGGTTAACCAAATATTTTCGGTTTAACCTAAATTATTAATAAATAAATTTATAATATATAAATAGCCCACTATTGATTCAAATCCAATTCAACATAAACTCAAATACCCAATCTAATATATATTAACCCAAGTACCTAACCCAACCCAATCATAAAAATTACAAATAATTTAATAAATAAAAATAAAAATAAAAATCTAAAAATAAAAATAAAAATAAAAATAAAAAACATATAATTTTATACAAATAATTCGGTTAATTCGGGTAATTCGGTTAATTCAATTAATTTGGTTAATTTTATACTTATTTTAACCAAAAATAAAAAAAAAAATATAATTTTCGATTAATTCGGTTAACCAACCGAATTAATTAAAAAATTTCGGTTCGGTTAATTTTTTTGAAAAAATTTCGATTCAGTTAACGGTTAAAAATTTTGAAGGGTCAGTTAATTCAGTTAATGTTATTTCGGATCAGTTAACCGATTGAACACTCCTAATTTCAGGTTGCAAGTGGCACAATACCTCTCCTCTTCATTTACTTTCTTCATCTTGATATTAAAAATTCTCAAATTCAATTTTTTATTAAAAAATCATCAAAGTTTTTTTTTCCTAATAAAGAATATATATATATTTTTAATCAAAGGTTTGACCGGATATATTAATGAAAAACTAAATATGGAAGTATTGGGAATACACCCCATTAACAAAAGCCAGAAAAGAAGCAATGAAACAGAACCTAATAAACCTACGCCTAAAAATTGGAAATAACCCATAGTTTTAAATTAAAAAAATAAACAGAATTTGTTCAAAAAAGAAGAAGAAATAAACAGAAAATCTACTCATATCTGAGTCAGTCAGCTGATTGCCATTATTATACATCGTTTCTTGTAACCGTCAAGTTATTCTATTGGGCACTGCCTCTGTGTGGTGGTTCTTAATTTTACAATAGCATTTATACAGAACAAAATGATCCCTTCTTTGGTTTATATTCTTTCTTTTGTTTTTACATACATTCTCACTTCGTCTTCTTGCTTTGATTCAACGGTCCACTACTTCGCACCATGGCTGGTAATGCTGCTTTCTTTTTCCCTGCTTTCTTACGCCAAATGCTTTACTGGGTTCTCTTTAGAATCGGATTTATTTTCACTATGCCGATAAGATTCCTTTTAAATGATGGAAAAAAAGGGGGCTTCCGTGATAAATCTTGAATGCCCCTTTTAGTTTTTCATGTATAGATTTCATTACTACGTTTGTTTTGGCGATTCGTGATGATATGATTCTTTACCAGTCTTGTTTTTGATTTGGAATATATATATACACATAGCAATGAAGTAAAAGATGATATACCTTGTGTTTTAGCTTGACTTTGTGAACATCCGATAGGTTTTGGTCAAAAACTTGGATATTGCCAAGCAAATCAGTTCATTGGTAGGCTATTTTTCTTTGGAAATTTATATTTTTGGTTCTCTTTCATGTTTGCTTACTTGTAATTTCCAGGATCCCGTTGAAGATTCCTATTAAAATCCAAGGGAGGATTTCTAGATTATTGCATGAATGTTCTTGCATGTTTTTCTTATGTTCTTGAAGTGGTCCTATTTTTTTTCTTTATGCTCTTTATAAGAAGAGTAGTTCTTTTTATCCTCCATTTTTGTTTTACTGTCCATGTTAAGGTTTGTGGAAGGGCCCTTCTAACAATGTCGATAAAGGTATACTTGTAACTTGAGAAACAATTTAACCCTTGGTTCCTACCTTAAGTGTGCTGTAAAAGTTAAGTTTATAGTGCTGGGATTTGGAAGACTCTCTTTCATGATCTTTTGTTGGCAAAAGTCAACATTAGTCCTGTTGATGTTAGAACATTGATCTTATTTCATTAAATTTGAGTTTTCTATTGTTCAATTACAGATAATCAAGAATCTATTGTCAACAAGGAGGAAAATTTAATGGATGAATCACCATTTCTTAAACTGAAGCGGTTTCAATGGTGGCTTTTGGTGGCAATCAACATATTCTTCCTCATTGCTGGCCAAGCTGCAACAGTTCTTCTGGGGAGATTTTATTATGATAAAGGTGGAAACAGTCAATGGATGGCCACTCTTGTGCAAACTGCTGGCTTCCCAGTCCTTTGTATCCCTTGGTTTCTTCTTCGCCCTTCTCGGGAGGCTTCAACTTTTTCCACTTCACCTTCCATCAAAACCTTGCTCTGCTATATTTTGTTCTTGGTGTACTTGTTGCTGGTGACAATATGCTGTATTCTGTAGGGCTTTTGTACCTCTCAGCCTCTACTTATTCGCTTATTTGCGCAACTCAATTAGCTTTCAATGCAGTTTTTTCCTACTTCCTTAACTCACAGAAGTTCACTGCTTTGATTCTCAACTCAGTGGTCACCCTGTCATTGTCTGCTGCCTTAATTGCAGTGAATGATAATTCAGATGGGCCATCAGGAGTTCCCAAGGGTAAGTTCCTTATCGGCTTCCTCTGCACCCTTGGAGCTTTTGCTCTTTATTCCCTTTTGCTTTCCTTTATGCAACTTTCATTTCAGAAGGTTTTGAAAAAGGAAACGTTTTCTGTCGTTTTAGAAATGCAAATCTATACATCAGTCGTTGCAAGCTGCCTATCGACTATCGGCCTCTTTGCAAGTGGTGAATGGAAGAGTTTGCAGCACGAGATGGAGGTATTTGGCACCGGAAGTGTTTCATACGTGCTGACATTGGTGTGGACTGCTATATCTTGGCAAGTATGTGCTGTTGGTGTTGTGGGGTTGATTTTTGTTGTGTCATCTCTCTTCTCTAATTTTATCAGCACTCTGTCTTTGGCTGTTACCCCACTAGCTGGGGTTAGCCAAGAAAGCCTTAGCGCGCAAAGGCATAGAGCTCAAACACAGGCTTAGTAAGAAATTCAAAGGACTGAAACTTTCTTTCTTCGATCGGAATACGGATAAGATCAGAAAGGCCATCATTGGGGCAAACGATGCAATAGCTTCGGTGTGAAGGTAATCGCCATGCTTTTGGCTCTTTGTGGTTTTGCTGCTTATATTTATCAAAATTATATTGATGATAAGAAGGCAAGGAGGTTGCAGAACCATGTCCGGGAAATCCAGCATACTGCTTGATATGTTTCGTACCAATGTAGACATACTCATTATTTACTGTGAAATTATGTCTGTTTTTTGTTCAACTGGGAGACCAAACATTAGTTTATAGCTTATTACATTGCAATAAGATCTCTAAAGATATATAAAGCAAGTTATTTATAAGAAAAGCACTAGTGTTTGTTAGTTTAATACTCAAGATTTTGCAGGGAAGAGCATTTGCTTTTGCAGACCTTCGATTAATACAACTGATTTTTTATGGTTCATTCATGTGAATTGTAAATGTTTTGATAATTTTCTTGTATGATGCTGTTGTTGTAGGTTTTGTCAACCAAATGATTTATTACAACCACTATTGTACAATGGGTTTCAAGCCATGCTTATATTTAACAAATCTATTATAAATGTACGTGCATGTGTCATGGGGCTAGAATTTGTCTTGCAATTCATGTAATTTTAGGCAATTTCTTCGCTATAAAAATGCCTAAGTCAGCTTAACTCCTAATAATTGAGGATTCAAACAAAATTTTTCCAAGGCACCAACGAAAAGCAAAGCGAAAGTAACTCAAAAGTTGAAAGAATTCGAAAGATGAAAAAAACGAATTCTATTACTCAATGAATAAAATACAGTGAGGGGGTGAGGCATCCTGTCTAACATGACAAATATTGCACCATTAGCTGATATTAAGATTTGTTTGATCACATTTTACAGGCTCTATTTCGGAAGATTGCAGCTGCATTGCCCGGAATGGAAACACTATCTTCAACAAAGCCTGAAGATATGGTGGATGTGAATCTTAAGTCGAGCAATTCAAATGGATCGCAGTCACAACAAGAGTCAGGAGGATGTGCCTGCTAATACCCAAAATGATTCATCTCTGCATTTCTTTTGTGCTTCCATGATCCTACTAAGTGTATGTAAGAAATCTTGTTTTGAAGCACTGGGTTTGGTCGAATATTTGAGCATATAACTCGAGAGAGAAGATATTTGGTATGGTAGTTAGGCTAGTCCTTAGTCTTAACCAGTCATATATGAGTAGGGTTCTTGTGATCTCAAGCAATTATGCCAGTTTGATTTTGCTTATTTATATTAATAGTGGATTTGCTTCGCTCTTGACCATGTAAAGAATATTATTAGCTTCACTTTAAGCGATTTTCCTCGTCAGTGATGGTTGATGCACTATTCCATTTTTTCCTTCTTAAAATATATATTGATTAAGCTTTAGTTTTGTTGGTACGATGCAACAAGGCATTGGTTCTAATGTGCTTAAATGCATGTTATCTTTTGATTTAAAGATTTTGAAGTATATGGATAGTAATAGGAATTAGATTATATATATATTAGACTTTGATCTAAAATATATTAGTCTATAATACTTTCTAATGTATCTTTTTGAAGGGTTCTTTGAATGGCAAAAAAAAAAATAGTTAGTCTTTTTCTTACGTTTTGCAGATACTTTAAAGTAGATAAAATTAAACAATAAACGTTAATATTAAACAATAAAATTCAACCAATGTGATGAAGAATCGAACTAATTTGAAAATAATCAAATAAGCTGCACACATGGCATATGTACATGGTGAAGCCAAGATCTATATATTATAATCATAAAGTTGTAAATGATGAAACTCAAACTCAAACTTTCAAAGTTGTGAGAATTTATTTTTACTAACAATACTAAAGATAGCAAATAAATTTATTCGTGCCTTTCACCTAGTTATTTATTTTAATTTTAAAATTTATAGACTATTAGGTGAAAACAAAAACCAAAAATGCATGACAAAAAGAGCTAGAAGTACTTGATATTAAAAATTCTCAAATTCAAATTTTTATTAAAAAATTCATCAAAATTTTTTTCTTAATAAAGAATATATATATTTAATCAAAGATTTGAGTGGATATATTAATAGAAAACTAAATATAAAAGTATTGGGAATACAACCCATTCACAAAAGCCAGAAAAGAAGCAATGAAACCTATGACTAAAAATTGGAAATAACCCATAGTTTTAAATTCAAAAAAATAATCAGAATTTGTTCAAAGAAGAAGAAGAAGAAATAAACAGAAAATCTACTCATAAACAGAAATAACCCATAGTTTTATATTCTTATTGTTCATAATTCTTCTTAATGATGTTTTTTTTTCTTAATTTCTTTTCAGCAAAACTCCTAAAACTTATGGAACCCATAATTAAGCACATTATTTTATACCTTCAAGTACAAGTTCAAGTGTAGGACAATCGACAAGAAAGTTTTAATTTTTTTTTCATATAATTTGAAAAATTTTTAAAATGAAAAAAAAATTGATTGAGTCTTAATTCAATTGACATGTATATTGTAATTAATGTAGGAGATATGAGTTTGAGTGCACTGAAACGAATTATTCTCCTATTTATGAATTATAAAAGGATTATAAATAATTCTAAATATTATATAAAAAATATATAATAAAACTTATAATAAAATTATTAAAAAAAAAAGTGCAGCAGGCAAGTTGGGCAAGCCACCAAATGGTCACCAGTAGCATATGTGGACCCATGGCCCAACCTTGTTTTCAATCAGCTCGACATTTTTCATACAAAAACCGAACCATGTAGCCAACTTTATAGAGTCAAGGCCAGCCCCCATTTCTCCCCCTTATCTCAATTATAAACAGTTTCTATCGGCTTGATAGTTAAATTGGTCAGATTATAAGTCCAATCAATTTAATTGTTAATTTAAAAATAATTAAAATTTTATAAAATTAATAAATTTTTGTTTTGATTTCAAGTAATATTTTAAAATTTAATTTAACTAAATTTAAATCAATATATTAAATAATTTCAACTGTGTAATCTAATTCGATTCAAGGAACACCCCATACCTCAGCCTTTTCTTTAAATCCCATTCCCTCTCCCACTTTGAAGTTAACAATTCAACAACCTTCCACTACTATTACTAATCCATTAATTCTCCCTTAATTTTCTTTTCTAACCATAACCTTAGCCTCATTATTTTTCTAGCTAAATAACAATATTTTATTTCAAAATTCTTTTTTTTTTAAATAATTAAATCAAATTAGGATAGTTTGGATAGATGATGATATAAAGTGTGTTTAACTTATTTTTTATCTTACGTTACAGTACTATTACAATATTTAATTTCATTATCACTATTATTTTTACACTAATCGTAGATAAATACACTGCCCATCTAAACTCATCCTTAATCATTCGTTTCACAATGTTTAAAAATACCAATTAATCATTCAGATTTTGGATATCTTTTATGGGAAACATTTATCATATCAAATACATAATATAAATATTAGCTTCTTCGAAGGACGTAATGAGGGGTAGGTCGGGCCCCTTCGTATTTAACATTTAATATTTTATAGTTATTTTTTTTTAAAGTCAAATATAAAATTTCTAATTCCATCCTTCATTAACTTTTAATCTCTTGTTTTTTAGTTGACCGGACATTAACAAAAAGGATATATAATTGTATATCATTTTGGGCGCGCCACGCATGCTGTAGCCGCATTGTCCAAATGATTGAGTAGAAAGGGTTAATTGCACTAAGCACCTTAAATCATTATTTGAAATTCTAATTTATTCATAAATTTTAAAATATTTAATTGGATCTTCAAAGTATCAATATCATATTAATTAAGCCTTTTCATCAACCTAATGTCGGCTCGAGCATTAAATATCATCTTGAATCTAACACGAAGCTATTTGAAATGTTATATACCTATTGCACAAGCAACTTGGATTTGACGTGTTAAAAGAAATATACAATGCCATTAATTTAGGATATCTATTTCTTTTCTTTTAACACTTAAAAATCAAATTGTTCATGTAACAAATATTAACATGTTTAAAATTTGATCCGCATGTCTTAAATATACTCAGCATAAAATCAAGCCTAACAATCAATACTCAAGTTGGCGGCTATTCTCACAAAAAAACACTTGAATATTGATACAGGATTAATACTTTAAGAACTTAATATTTTTAACAATTTGAAAACTAATTTAAAAAATGAACCATAGTTTGAGGACCTTTAGAGTAATTAACCCAGTTATAAATTCAAAACAGTTTTATTTACAATCACCCTATTCAATGTGATGTTAAAAATATTATATTATATCACATTCCCAAAAATATTTACTATTTTTAAAATAAAGCGCTAGTCTTGAAAAAATACAATAAATAGAGTTTTGGGTTTTTTTTAGTTGATTTGGGCATAAATGGAAGATTAGATAATCAAATACTCTAATTGTAGTGTTTGATAAAATGAATGTTTGTAAGAGCTTGTTGAGCTAAAACTTCCAAAACAAAAAATACTGTGATGGACAACTTTTTTTAATGGTTGATTGAGAATGGGATATATGTAATAACACATCTGGCCATGCTAATTTTCATTGACACATGCTCTCAAACCTAATAGGGGTCTTAAGATATCAATATTCTCTATTCTCCTATTTTCACTTTCACTTTCAAAGTTCAAAGTAAACCTCTAAAAAAAAACCTCCACTGTAAATTGACAAAAATTAATATAGAAATTTTCAATCGAGCTCATTCATCCTTAAATATTTATATACTCTTAATTTGTTTTCAATTTACTTGTGTAAAATGATTTCTTATGCAACTTTATATTAATTGAAATATATTATTTGACAAATTTATTCAGAGTGTGACATAATTATTATTAAGAATTTAGTTTACAATTATATTGATACACTATTGATATTTATCAATTTCTACAATGTTAATATTTGCAAATAAGGAACTTAAGAAATTTGTTTATTGAGAATTTAAAAAATATTCATTAATTAATTTCTATAATTGACATTTTAATTCATTGGTAATAGTGTTTTATTTTAATGATTTCACTCAATAAAGACTAAAGTATTATAAACAAATAAATACTTAACAATAAAATTTGTCATGCCCTTATTTATCATTTTACGCAAATCAATTTTCAACTATCATCTGAATTTTATCAAACTTTTTTAGCTAAACAATTAATAGAATCATTTGATCAAATTAGTTAATAAAACTAGTTGATCAAAAATTAATTAATAAAATTAGTTGATCAAACCAATTACTGTAATTAGTAACCAGTCAAGTGCTAAATAAAATCAATACATCTAGAGTTACTTTTTTTTTAAAGAAATTATTTTAAAAAATATCATATAAAAAATAAAAATAAAATAAAAAATAGTTTTTATAAATTTAATTCAATAAAAACAATATATTAATGATAAATAAATACATAAATTTGATGTTGGTAGACTCAAAATTCAGTGCCTTTGGTTTTTGCTTCGTTGCAAATGCCATTTGTGAGACTAAAAAACGAAACCCAAATTCAAATCCATTTGCTAATTACAAAGGGAAACAAATAAATCCTTCATGGGAAAAAGAAAAAAAAAACCGATAAGATCGAGAGAGAAAAAAAAAAAGGAAAATTATTATCGAGCGTCAGAAAGTGGGGCCCAAAAAGCACATTTAATTATTTTTCATGTTTTTAAAAAAAATCATTTAAAAATATATTTTAAAAAAGAAGGGCCCACTTTTTGAATTTCAGGTACGTTAGGGATCGTTGGTTCTTAGATCAGACGTCTCAAATTCAAACCTAAAAGCATTATTTTTGAATTGGACATGAAATCATATCTTGGTTTTTAATAATTTTGGATTAAAATTATGTAGAAATAATAATAAATTATAGTTCCAGTTTTGACCCTCTATGTGAATCAATAGAAAAATAAATAGTTAACACGTTGAATTCATGTCGTACCGTATGAATAAAAAGAAAATTAATAAGAAGGCAAGGGCTAAGGAACATGGTTTTTTTTTTCAATTATTATAAATTTATGAATTTAGAGAGAAATTTATAAATAAGATAAGTGTTCGATCGAATCGAGTGAAAAAATTTCGGATTAATTGAGTTGAGGAGTCCTATTTTATCATCCCAACTAGATTTAAAATTTTTTCGAGTTAAATTTAAAAATTAAACATATCAAATTAAAATCTTGTTACAATATAACTAATTCTATGTTAGAGTATATAAATTTGGAACCATATATATTTAAAAAAAAATTCAAAGCAAAATAATTAAAAAAATTACTTTAATATGATAAATTTGAAAATTAATTAATTTATTTAGGTTGCCCAAATTATTATTCTAGAAAATTTTTAATTTTTTACCTTTCTTTATATTTTTTTTTGTTGAGAGAAAGAGAAATTTGCTCATTTTTAAACTTGACAAGGACCAAAAAAATATTTACACCAATATGTTATTTGAATTATTCGAGTTGTAAAATTTAACTTGATTCGAATAATTCGAATAATTCAATTCGATTAACTCGAAATTTAAATTTTTTTTCAATTTTTCGAATCGAATCAATTTTTGTTTACCTTTATTTATAAAGTTGTCTTCAACGGGTTTGATATTATTCTAAGTGAAGGGTTGTGTATGAAGGGTGGCTCCACCCCTTGAAATGGGAATTTAAAATTTATAAAGTTTTAAATTAATATACGATATAATTTATGAAGATATAAGTTATTAAAATGATAAAATTACATTTTACTTTTTGTTTTATCTTTCACTATCAGCGTGAGTCATGAAAGGATCATAAAGAGAGTGCTTCATTTGTTAAAAAGCTCGATATTTTATAAGCTTTTTTTCCGAATAAATCCAATCTCTTTTAAATAATTATAATTACAAATACAAATAATACGAAATAGTTATAAAAACAGGGATGAAATGATAATCAGTTAATTATTATGAACGTATTACGTTACATTTCAAATGAAGCAACAACTTTTTGTTTATTACTTTTTATAATCCCTTTTCAGAAAAAATAATAATAATAACAAATTTTCAAGTAAGAGAAGGGAGAGGGATAGTTATGTAATTTCAACCTCTTGTTTCTTATTTCGAAACTCCTAATTATAAATAAAGAAAAAAAATGGAGGATTTTCAAAAACCCTTTAGAAACGAAGGCAGTGAGAGAGGAGAGTCAATTTTGAAGATCAAAGCGAAATTTCAAAAACATACACAAAAGGGGGAAAAGAAGAAATGGGAGATATTGCTTTGTTTATCGATGATTTACCATCAGATTCTTCGATTTCACACTGTAGAATTTGCCACGAAGAAGAATTTGAAAGCATGAAAAGCTTGGAAGCTCCTTGTGCTTGTTCTGGCTCTGTTAAGGTAAAAAAAAAAACAATTTTATTCTTTATTCTTTTGATTTTAATGCTTGTTTTCATGTTTTTGATTTTTTTTTTGATTCTCAGTTTGCACATAGAGATTGTATACAGAGATGGTGTAACGAGAAAGGGAACACAACTTGTGAAATTTGTCTTCAGGTTCGCAATCTAATGATCACATAAAAAAAAAAAAAGAAGTTTCTAAATTTTAAACCTTCATTTCTGGGATTCTTCAAAGCTTGTGATTCAGTGTTTAATGATTTTCATTGCTTCATTTAAAGAACTGTTGTTAATGGTTGTTTATTTAATCTTATTAGAACATTCAACAATTAGCAGTTATTAATGAAAACTTTCACTGTTCAATTAACCTTTTGTTTTTTTCTAAATGATGAAGGAATATGAACCAGGATATACAGTAATAGCACCTTCAAAGAAGTCTCAACTAATTGAAGCTGCAGTAACCATTAGGTATAATCATTTAAAATTTCTTTCTTCGGATCAGTCCGGTACAAACCACTATTTGTTTAGCTAATAATTAGTTAAATTTAATCGCTGGTGAAATAATGATTTCCGGTAATCATAATTTTTTTTGCTAAAGAAAATTGCCAGCTTTGTGCCGTTGAAATAAAAAAATTGTTCACTTTAAAATAAAAGTGTTCATCTTTATTTTAAAAAAAGGTTCTCTAATTTTAATCAAAAAAAGCCAGAGACCCCAAACATGCTTTTTTCCGCTAATTACTGATTCACAACGGGGCCTAGTAGCAATTAATTATACTGTGATCTTCTGCAAATTCTGTATTTTACTTAGCAGCCTTTTCATTTAGCAGTCTATTATTTTATTTTATTTTAAAAAAATTTAAATTTTTGTTTTTGGTCCCTCAGAGATAGCCTGCAAATTCCCAGAAGAGAGGTTGAACCACAAGAAGTAATGAACGACGAAAATGAATTCTTTCAATGTACTTCAACCATTGAAAGAGGTGCCGCTTGTTGCCGATCAATGGCCCTCACCGTAAGTGTGTTTTTTTTTTTCAATTTATTTAAATTTGCTGTATCCATATTATGAATTGAGTGAAACCCTTTACCTGATCTGAAAACCACTTCATTGTTAACAAATCATTGATTTCTTTATGGTTTAGATAAAAGGTCAAATTCTATAGAAGGTTCCTGTGTCATGTGTTTTTGGTTGATTTCGTCCCTCTACTACAATTCGGTTAATTCTATCAAATAATTTAGCAATTTTTGTATAGTTCAATAATTTTTTGCATATTTTAAAAATATAGAATATTTGGTCACTTACAAAAAAATGGAAAGGTGTATGGGCTGGATGGTAGTAGGAGCTGGGACCTGCCTCCACTCTCAAATTTTTTATTGGAAAATCACATTAGACCCTTGAAATTTTTTAAAATTTTAATTGGCCCCATAAATTTTTTAAAGTTTCAATTAAACTCTCTCAAAAGTTTTCAAAATTCTCATTATATCCTCCAAATTTTTAAAAATTTTAATTAAATCCTCTAGAACTTCTAAAAAATTTAATTAAGCCTCCAAAACTTAATGTTTGAATCCATCACTTTTTACACTAAAAGTCGTCAAAAACATATGGTATAGGGACCATCTATACAATATGATCTAAATAAAATGGGGTTAACTATTGCACATGCATTTTATTTTAGTAGTATTCCACATGCATGTTAAGTTACTAATGTTGGTTTATTATCATGTTAATGAATTGCCAGTTTACCGTGGTTTTGCTCATAAAACATCTCTTTGCTGTCATTAATGGCGAAACAGATGATTACCCGTTTGCACTTCTTATGGTAAGAAAATCCACCATTGTTGTACTGGCTATACTTTTTTAGCATTTACAATATTAGGAACAGTTCACTTACTTGCCATAAATTTTTACAGATACTGCTTTTGAGAGCCACCGGAATTTTACTCCCAATGTACATAGTAATTCGATCAATTACAGCCATTCGAAACAACATTCGACGGCGACGACCACGACAACATCATGTCAGTTTTCTTACCTCAATGCAGTGTTATAAAATTTTCGGGTTTTTTCTTAACGATATCGCCTTGTTTCAATAGGATTCCGAGGAGATTGCCATGTCTGAAGACGATGATGATGATTAAGCAGCAGCAACTTCACATTGCCCGACAGATATAATCTTGTTGTATGTTCTTAAATCAATTCCCACTTTTAATCTGGGCATTACATTGATGCCCACCTTGTCCAAATTCCTCAATTTTTTTTGGCATCAATGGGAAATATCGTGAAGTATTTATTTGCAGTACCGTTTTAAATGAATAGGCAAAATTTATAAGCCCATCAAACCATCCCGATTCTCAATTACAAAAATCTTTTAAATAACAAGTAATGCTATTACAGTGATATTTTTTATATAATTTTTAAACAAAATAACCAAAAATAGCATATTCAAAGATTTTAATAAAATTTATGTTATCTCTTCATTGAATAAATTTTAAGAGAATATTCATTTTACCTAAAATGTTTTAATGGTGGATGTAATATAAATTAATATTTTATATAATAAATGTGGAGCAAGCAATGCAGCATTAAATTATATACGATAGATGGCCTAACTTAGAGATGACCGCAACATTTTCGACAAAGTCAGCTGATGGGCCCAATTTTTACATACCGGATCGGAAATTTAAGGTGAGTTTAGATAAACAGTGGGGTGTGATATATTTAGTTTATCTTGTCTCACGTTATAATATTATCATAATATCTAATACCATCACTATTGTTATTTTTACGTTAATTATAGATAAACATACTACTCATTTAAAGTCACCTTTAACTTTGCTAACAGTGCTACAATTCCATTGAACATACAAATGATTAATAATTTGAAATTTAATATATATTATAGTCAGGTTGGGAAGCAAAATTGGAAAGTTGAGTTAGTCATATGACATTTGGCAAAACAGACTACTGACACATGGATTGATTGTACTTTTATTACGCTAGTATTTTGAAACAATTCAATACATTATAAGGTGAATAATATTTGTATTATAAATTTTCATTCAACACATTCAATTTCCTATGTTGTACTTTAAATATAAAAGTTAATAGTTTAAAACACCGTACAATTTGTTATTTTACTTATTTACATAATATAAAATAGTACATGTGCTTTTGATGTTAAATTCAAAGTATTAATGATTAATTATGTATTTTAAATAAATTTAATATATTACAATGTGAAGAATATTTATATTTTAAGTTTCCATTAAACACCATTAGATTCTTTATTTTCAACATAAAATCTAAAAGTTTATAATTTTAAAACTTTCCTAAATATAAAAAATTATCATAATCTAAGCAATATTAAGATAAATTAACCCATGAATTAAGGCATATATTAGTAGAATATTGAATTAATATCATATATTTAATCAAATATGTTAGAACAACATTGAATTAGTACAACATTGAATTAAGACATATTTTGTTAAGATAAGATACAAGTTAGTTAGTTATCTAAGTTAAGTTAGTTTAGTTAGTTGTTATATGTTGTAAAGTTATAAATATGCAGTTCATGTAAACTAGAAGTATGAAATATAGAGTAAAGATATTTTTTTCAGTTTTATGGTTCAAGATTCATCAGTTTTAATATGGTATCAGAGCTAGGTAAGGCTCTAGTTTTGTCATTCTCGAATGGTTTGTTTGTGGTTGACAATTTTGTAATAAAAAATATTATTTTCTAGTTTGTTTATTCAAGTGTTTTGATAGAATTTTGGTATGATCTTAGTTCGTATTTTGTTTATTTTTATTTTATTTTATTACTTTATTAGTTGGAGTAACTTGGAAGAGCAAACAAATACAGTAACAACTACAGCAAGTGTGGAGGTATTAGATTACAATCATCCATTGTATCTTTATGCTTCAGATACACTAGGTACACTTCTTGTGTCAAACCAGTTAACAATGATAGAAAACTATAGCATTTGGAGTCGATCAATGTGTACAACATTATTAGCTAAAAATAAATTGGGATTTGTAGATGGTGCATGTTACAAGGGTCTATATAATGCATCATTACATCCTCAATGGTAACGGTGTAATGCTATGATTCTTTCTTGGATTTTGAATAATGTTTCTAAAGAGCTTTCAAAATGCATAATATTTGCTTCTTTTGCATCTTTAGTGTGGAAAGACCTTAAAGAAAGGTATGACAAGCTTGAAGGTTCAAGAATTTACTTCTTGCATAGAGAAATAACATCTCACGTATGGGGTGTATGTTTTGTTTCTACATGCTTTACTAAGCTATGTTTATTGTGGGATGAATATGATGTGTTAGTGCCATACTCTTATTGTGCTTATGAGAATTCAACGAAAAATGCTACTCATGCAGCCTTTGCATACAATTAATCAAGCCTACTTGTTGATTCAAAAAGAGTCACAAAGATAGATTGCTCATAGTTCTAGTAGCTTGGAATCAATAGTCATGTATGTAGCATCTCAAAGTGGTCAAAAGAAAAGGTTTAATAGAACATGTGACCATTGTAAACTAAAATGCCATAGGGGAGAAAATTGTTATAAACTGATTGGTTATCCTTCTAATTTTAAGATCACAAATAAGAAATCATATCAAGCTATTAATGCTTCTGCTTCAAATGGATCCCATACTAAAGATGCTACTCAATAAAGTTCAGAAGCTTCTATTCCTTCTAATACAACTCTTATTTTTACACAAGATCAATATCAACAGATGCTTGTGCTTCTTAACAAAAGTGCTGATGTTGCTGTAGCTCTGCTAATGTGGTAGGCTTGGCTACTAACACTCAACACAACAAAGATTTTGAATTGATTCTTGACGCAGGTGCTACCAATCATATGATCTTTATATTAGATATTTAGAAAATCTTAGATATTGTAGTTCCAATTAAATTGTAACACCCTACACCTAACCCGATTTACCAAACCCGGATATAAGATGCTACAATATTTAAATACTTAACAAAATTTTGCAATTGGCGAAAACCATACTGAACATTCTTCTTATTTATTTATTTTCTTTTCTAAGTCAAATTTTTTTAAAGGAAACGTTTATTGATTACAATAAATTCTCAAAACAGTATAAGACATTACGACTTAAATATTTTTTAAACCAGATTTAATCATGGCGTAGGATACTAGTTGCCATATTTTCAAAAGTGCCATTCTATATGCATAATATTGCTTTTCGAACTGCCACCTTGGCGCATTCCTGGCTTGGTCCCTCCTGGTGCATTAGTTCAATTCCAAGAACCTGCATTACATATAAACGCTTGTAAGTTCAACGAAACTTAATGAGTCTCAACCAATATTACATTTAAACGATGTTGTTAAATTCCTCGACCTAAGTATTTTGGACTTCCTTTCAGAATTTGGCTGATACTTTTCTAATTCCTAGCGGAAACCATATGCTAACCTCTGCACTTGACCCCATTATACACATTATAACACCCCAGTTCTAGCGGATTTAAAGTTTTAGGCATACAGCCGTAAACAGTCTATCTGGCATGGTGTTATCTGCCCAAATGATCATTTTGGCGCATACGTGTGGGCGTTTAGCATCCGCCACTTGAGTTAGTAAGAATTTGATTTCATGATATCCTACTATATTAGGGATACATTTGTGTTAAAGGATAAAAGGGAAAAATAAGATGAGTATTCACCAAAGGTGTAGTATGCCCGGTTTGTATGGAATACTATGCTAGTTAGACTTTAAGTAATTTGGTTAGAAACCAACCGTATAGTTTAGCCTAATAAGTTTGATGAAGGGAACTTATTTTTATTTTTTCAAAAATTGTAGGTCGATAAGAAAGCAAGTTCTAATACGTATGAAACTTGTTAAATTCCAATAAGAAAGATAAGCTATATTTATATGTGAAAGTGTGTTATGAAAGGGGTTATTTTTCCTTTTCTTTAAGTGGAATTTACATATACCTTCCTTAAATCTGGATGTATCTTTTTATCGATAATCTAGAAGCTAAGGTTATATCATGATCAGTGGCTATTCCATTCTTAGATAAGTATTTCTATTTTGCATGTTAAATTCTAAAAGAGTAAGTGCGTAATAGGTGCATGAATGGTAAGATGTAAGTATAATGCTTTACATGGGAGTTGTTAGTATTTGAATCTATAGTAAATTGTATACAAATGAGTCTTAATGATGTTCTTATGTTCTGAAAGCAATGTTTGTTTTTGGTTCGAGATGGATATTTAGATCTATAGTTCTGAACTGCCGTTATTAAGAATCAAGTGAGTTCTTGCTGATTCCTATATGTATACTGTTCATATTGGGAGATACCTATAGGAAATTGATTGAACTGTGAATTAGAAACTATAGAAAGTATAGTATGTATCTGGGTAGTGAATATGATAATTTCAAGTATGTAATGATTAGCGTACGAGTATTGAAACATTAAAGTTTGGCTAAAAATGTATATGTCTTAAATGCATGCTATGAGGTGTGTGTCTTGATTGGGTGTATGTTAGTGAAGGAAAATGTTGAATTTAGATTGTGTTAATGCATGAAGAGTCTGTTAAGAGAGTATGTATCTGTTCACCGCGGTGGTGTCTAATGGAGTCCATTGGGACTAAAAATATGAACTCTAATATGAACTTTGAAGGAAAAGTCCATGGCCATGGCACCCTTTAAAATGATCTAATGAATGGTGATTTCCCAATGAGGTTCTTTGCGTGTCCCAAGATGGTGATGGGAAAACCTCACATAATGTAAGTTTAGGTGAAACCATATTGTAAGCACGATAACTAATATTAGCCTTTGTGGTGAAATTTGGAAGAATAACCTTTGTGGCATGTTCTGTTAGGCCTATGTGGCATGAATTGACAGAAATATCTGGTAAGCTATGGATCAGAATGTAGCGTGTCTGTCTTTATGATATGATATGAGTAAATTCTAGTAGTTCTGTAATAAGTATAACCAATATAAGATATTGATATGCTCTAGAATAATAGTTGAATAAAGTCATAAGGGTTTCATGAAAAAGAAATGCGTATCTATATGTTGAGAAGTGTATCTGTCACAATGAAATGTAAATATGGAAAGTAAGTGGTATTGCATCTTCTTCTAAAATTATTCTGAATCAAAGTTAATGCTATTTTGAATTATGAGATTCTGGTATAGCATATTATGTTCATTTGGATGGTAGACGTAGTGAAATATCAGTATGGATATATGTACAGAACTGGATTGGGGTATGTTTGAGTGTGAATTAATGGTATAAAATTCTGCGTAAGTATTTGCCATATATATATGTATCCGTTCAAGATAATGTCAGTGAGAAATTGTTTGAAAAAAGAGTATGAGTTAAGGTATGGGTTGTTGGAAGTGGTTTCTAAGGGTTTGTTATGTTAAGTAAGTATTATGGGATAAGAGGTCTGTGAAATGATTGGAAGGATTCCTCTGTTAACAAGATATAGAAGATTAGGAATGATAAATGTATGATAATTGGTGTATAAAGGAATGCTAACATTGTATTGGTATCAGCTGAAGTAAATGAGGCAGGATATAGTTGGCTCATAGAAATTCATACAAGATTGCAAAGTACCCATAAAGGTATAGTGTAACACCCCTTAACCCCAAGCCGTTACCGGAATAGAGCTACGAGGTATTACCGGACTTATACACTAACGTTTATACCAAACTGAGTCGTAAAATTTACATTCCAAAATATATTCAACAAATTTCATCATAAAGTCCCTAATATGGGCCTACAGGGCCCAATATATGTTTTAGAAGTGATCTGGGACTAAACAGGCAACTCTGGAAATTTTTCCTTGAAGATAGGGGCACACGCCTGTGTGGCCTGGAACATGCTCGTGTGGCCTACCCGTGGGGCTCAACATGGTCGTGGGGCTAGGCCATGGGCAGATTCATTTAGATTCTGACTTATTCACATGGCCTGGGCACACGCCCAAGTGGGTAGGCCGTGTGAAATCCTGATTTTTGACCATTTCTAAGCTATTTTCACATGTTAAACACATTTATTTCATGCCCAAACATATACTAATAGTTCTTAAATCAAATATCATTCATTATGCCATTCAAACTTAGCAAATATTCATTCATTCCCTTAAATACCTCTTAAGAATTATGTACCACATTAACATACTAGTCAAACTCATGTAAGTTTAACTTCCAAAATATGCATATTTCATACCATGCTTCAATAACTTTCATGTTTATAGACTATCATATACAAAATAACACCTTAATAACCTAGGTACATGCCATTTTACCAAAAGAAAAGTATTCACCACTTTGAGTCCGGGATCGGCTTGGATGCTGAGTCCTTAGCTTTCTTTCGTACCTAGCCTGTGCACGGAAACAAATCGTACGCTGAGTATGCACTCAGTGGTATTTCTATAAACTAATACTTAAAACAATAATAAGCTATGTATATACATTGTAATATAACTTTTTACTTCATAATCTTATTAGTTTCATCACTTACCTTTAACTTATAACTCTTAAATGTATTTAAGCAATTCTATTTATACTTTTCACATCATTCAATATCTTTCAATACTTGTATAACCGTCACAGTCACATAATTCATAGCAGTCAGTCTTTGTCTTTAGTACTTTCAATTACCCCTATTAGCATAACTCGGACCTGAACGGATACGCGGATCCAAATCCAACCCACACACCAGGGATGTAATACAATGTTTCATCGGCTGAAGCGAGAATACACCATAAGGGTAACAATATCAGTCATGGTACACATAGTACCTTTTCGGAACAGATCCGAAACAGTCACAGTCATAGTTAGGTACAGAGTACCTCTTCGAAACGAATCCGAAACAGTCATAGTCTAGCGACACATAAAGTGTCTCATCGACACAGAGTCAGAATATCCCTAACTCCACTGATCCTATGGCATGCCAACTATATCCGAATAGTCCGACATTGTTAATAGGGTTTTCAGTCAACTTCCAATTTTCAAATTTCCATTTTTAATTTAATTTCACTTCATTTCAATATTTTTCCATAATAATTCACATGTAATTCAATTACAATACAATAGTAGTAACAGTTTTTATCATATTATTCATATACATTCTAACTATATAAAAAAATAACAATTACATTGTATTAAAACATTAAGCATAGTTTATAGAAATACAAACCGAATTTCTCGAATTTACTCGATATCCTCGTTCACTTTCTCATTTCCCTTTTTCGATGATGTTTCTGGTGCTACGTTGGCTACATAAAATTTAACATTTAAAATTATCAATATATATTATTTAACAACACATTCTTTAATTTCTATGTAACTTTTACTAAAATTCCAATTTAGTCCGTCCACCATAACCATTCTTTTTCTTCAAAATAAACCCTATATTTTCATTCAATTATCATTTTAAGCTATCCCAACTCTTAAATTTCAGCATAAAATACTAATTATAACATCTTCTCAATTCAATCCCTATTATTGCAAAACCTATATTTTCTTTCACAATTTAATCCTTCTCCCACTTCTAACTTGAATTTCCATCAAATTAATACTTAATTCTTCTATTTATTCAACTTAATCAACGTCTAAAAATTAAATAAATTTCTAAATTCCAACATAACTCAAGTAGTATTCTTTCCTAGGATTCCATAGACATCAAAATTACAAAAAAAGGGATTAAATTGACTTACCAATCAAGCTTGGAACTCCAAAACCCTAAATTTTCCTTTTTTTTCTTTCCCTTTTTCCTTCTTTCTTTCCTTGCTCTATTTCGTTTTTCATTCATTCTTTTATTTCTTTCTTTTCTTTTATTTAATTACTTTACTATATTATATTATTATAATATACTTTAATATTATTATTATTTTCTTATAATATAAGTAAATACACATGTTTATTACATGTGTACCATTTATATTTTTACACATTTTATTTATTTTTACCATACGTTTGTCACCTTATGGCCTAATTGCTAATTTAATCCCTTGAATTTCCTCTATTCTACAATTAAACTTTTACACTATATTCAATCTAGTCCTTTCACTAAATTAACCTTAATTCAAGCTAATTCACTTAACCAAAATCTAATTAACTACACTACTAGCTACGTAAATATTTCTAATAAATATTTACGAATTTATTTTTTGGAATTTATAACCTGAAAATTTAATTTTCCGATGACCTTAAAATTTGGGTCGTGACATTTCTCCCCCTTAATAAATTTCGTCCTCGAAATTTACCTGTAAAGAGATGGGGGTACTGTGATCTCATTGTATCTTCCGGTTCCCATGTTGCTTCTTCAATATTGTGACTTCTCCACAACACTTTTACTAAGGGAACTCGTTTATTACGTAATTCCTTTACATCATGTGCCAGTATTTTGACCGATTCTTCTTCATATGAAAAATCTGGTCGAATCTCTATATCTTCAGTTGAAATCACATGAGATGGGTCTAACCGGTATCTTCTTAATATAGAAAATGGAAAACATCATGAATCTTCTGTAATTCAGGAGGTAGAGCTAAATGATATGCCACTGGTCCAATTCTTTCTATAACCTCATACGGTGTAATGTATCGCGGACTCAATTTACCTTTTCGGCCAAATCTCAAAATTTTCTTCCAAGGAGAAACTTTAAGAAACACTTTGTCTCCAACTGAGTACTTACTGTCCCGTCGTTTCATATATGCATATGATTTCTGCCTATCAAATGCTGCCTTTAATCTTTCTCGAATATTTTTAACAATATTTTCTGTTTCTTGGATCAACTCTGGACCAATCACTTTTCTTTCATTCAATTCTGTCCAACACACTGATGATCGACATCTCCGACCATACAAAGCTTCATACGGTGCCATTTGAATACTTGATTGGAAACTACTGTTATACACAAACTCAACTAACGGTAAATAACGTTCCCAACCTGATTCAGAATCTATGATACAAGCTCGGAGCACGTCTTCTAAAATCTGAATAACTTGTTCTGACTGCCCATCAGTTTGTGGATGAAAGGCTGTACTAAAATGAAGTCGAGTACCGAGAGACTCATGCAATTGTTTCCAGAGCCTCGATGTAAATCGTGGATCCTGGTCAAAAATTACCGATACAGGAATACCATGTAACCTTACAATTTCTCGGATATAAGTTTCTGCCAACCTTTGAAGTGACCAATCTGTTTTGACTGCTATAAAATGAGCTGACTTTGTAAGCCGATAAACAATCACCCAAATAACATTTTTCTTACTTGTTGACAGTGGTAACCCGGTTACAAAGTCCATCGTGATGCAATCCCATTTCCATTTAGGAATATTAATCGGCTGAAGCAACCCTGTTGGAACTTGATGTTCTGCCTTTACCCGTTGACAAGTCAAACATTTAGCCACATATTCCACTATATCTTTCTTCATACCTGGCCACCAATACAGTTCCCGTAAATCATGATACATCTTTGTTCCTCCGGGATATAATGCAAAAGAACTGTCATGTGCTTCTCGAAGTATTAACTCTTTCAACTCTGAAATAGTTAGAATACAAAGTTGATTCTGATATCTCAAACAATCATGCTCATCAATGCTAAAATTCTCTGTTGTACCGTTCTGTACCGTCTCCCTCTTCTTTATAAAATTTTCATCTTCTAACTGTGTTGTTCTAATTTGATCAAACATTACTGGTTTTACTCTCAATTCAGCAAAAAAATTCCATCATCAACAATACTGAGCTGTGCAAACATTGCTCTAAACTCAGTTGCAGCCTTCCTACTTAATGCGTCCACTACCACATTAGCTTTACCCGGATGATAGTCAATAACACAATCATAATCTTTTAAAAGTTCTATCCACCAACGCTGTTTCAAATTCAATTCTTTCTGTGACAGAAGATATTTGAGACTTTTATGATCAGTGTAGATATAGCATTTCTCACCATATAGATAATGTCTTCAAATCTTTAAAGCAAAAATCACCGCTGCTAATTCCAGATCATGAGTCGGATAATTACGTTCATAGGGTTTCAATTGTCGTGAAGTATAATCAATTACATTTTCGTTTTGCATCAGTACACACCCAAGAGCATTTAAAGAAGCATCACTGTACACAACGAAATCATTTCCTGACTCTGGCAAAGTCAATACTGGTGCCTCTGTCAACATTTGCTTCAACGTTTCAAAACTTTTTTGACACTACTCACTCCAAACAAACTGAACATTCTTTTGCAGTAACTTTATCATTGGTAAAGCTATTTTTGAAAATCCATTCACAAACCTTCGATAATATCCAGCCAAACCAAGGAAACTACGTACCTCTGACACATTTCTAGGAACTTTCCACTGAAGTATGGCTTCAATTTTCTTTGGATCTACTCTTATCCCATATGTTGATACTACATGACCAAGGAATACAACCTCCGTTAACCGAAATTCACACTTACTGAATTTCCCATATAATTGTTTCTCTCGCAATATTTGCAAAACAATTCGGAGATGCTGTTCATGCTCAGTTTCAGATTTCGAATATATCAAAATATCATCAATAAAAACCACTACGAACTGATCCAAATATGGTTGAAAAATCTGATTCATAAGATCCATAAAAGCAGCCGGAGCATTTGTTAACCCAAATGGCATCACCAAAAATTTATAATGTCCATACCGTGTACGGAATGCTGTCTTAGGTACATCACTCTCCTTTACCTTCAGCTGATAATATCCCGATCTTAAATCAATTTTTGAAAATATAGAAGCTTTCTTTAGTTGATCAAATAAACCATCAATGCGAGGTAACGGATATTTATTCTTAACAGTCACCTTGTTCAACTGTCGATAATCAATACACAACCGTATTGAACCATCTTTCTTTTTAACGAATAACACTGAAGCTCCCCACGATGACGTACTAGGTCGTATAAACCCTCGGTCTAATAAGTCTTGTAGTTGTACCTTTAACTCATTCAACTCAATAGGTGACATTCGATATAGCGGAATTGACACTAGATCTGTACCCGGGTATACTTCAATCGAAAATTAAACTTCATGATCAGGAGGTAATCCAAGCAATTCTTCAGGAAACACATAAGAAAATTCATATACAGTCCGAATTTTACTGCACTGACTCTCTACTGAGTCGGAGTTAATAACATATGTTAAGAAAGCAACACATCCTTGGTAAAGAAGCTTACTAGCTTTAATTGCAGAAATGATTCGAGCTGAACCACTAGTCCTTATGCCATTTACTTCAATCTATTTTACATCTTCATTTTGAACAGTAAATTTGTTTTTATGATAGTCCAAAATTACTCTATGTTCTGACAACCAGTCCATACCCAGTATAATGTCAAAATCGCTGAATGGCATAATCAGCAGATCAACAGAAAAGATTCTATCCTGAATCATTAACGGACATCTTTGACATATTTGATTTACTAACACAGTTTGCCCCAATGGACTAGACACTTCTATCGTTATTCTAGACAATTCAGATTTTAAATTTCCCCTCTCAACTAGTTTCGTATTAACATAAGAATGCGGCAATCCTGGATCTATTAAAGTATATACGGGTTCTGAATGTAATAAGAATATACCTATCCCTACATCATAAGCATCCCCCTCGTCTCGAGTTCTTACAATATATGCTCGGGCCGGAGCTCTTACTTCGGATTGTTGAGTAGTATTTTCACTAGTTTTTCTAGTACCTCCTCTAGCAACTGGACCACTTCGGCCAGATCCTCGACCTCTAGAAGCAGATTCAGATTTTTGTGATACCATTGGTGCTGCCTTACCAATCTTCGGGCGATCCTTAACAAAATGATCAGTGGATCCACATCGGAAACAACCCCCAGTTAACCTTCTACATTTTTCTCTATATTTGTTTCAACAATACTCACATCCTGGAATTTCAGTATTCTGAGCTGGGCTTCTAATACTACCAGTAGATATAGTAGTTTATCTCTTTCGACTTCTGTCTCCTCTTTCTAATCTTGAACTAAATCTTCTACCACCGCAAGATTCACTCGATCGTTTGAATTGTTGATTTGAACTAGTAGTTCCAGGATGTTTTTTAGCTGAACGGACAGTTTTAGACTTTTTACTCTTCCCCAGTACTTGTTCAATCATTTTAGCTCTTTCTACTAGATCTGGAAACTCTGTAATCCGTAGAGGCATCAATTGCAGTTGAAATTCATCTCGCAGTCCTCTTAGAAATCACTTACATCTGTCAGCTTCAGTCGGTACAAATTCAATGGAATATCTGCTCAGTCTCAGAAATTCCCGTTCATAATCCACTACGGACATATCTCTCTGTTTCAGCATCAAAAACTCCTGTTTCCGGTCTTCCATATATGTCTCTCCCAAATACTTCTTCTGAAATTCTCGTTGAAAGAATTCCCAGTTTACCTGTTCTTCTGGTATATTCAGAATCACTGATTCCCACCATATATAAGCCTCCTCTTGTAACAGAGAAACAACACATACCAAACTTTCCTAGGGTGTACATTCTAATTGCCTCAAAATTCTCTTGGTAGTCTCTAACCAATTTTCAGCTGTTGTTGAACCAGTTCCCTTTGATCCCAAAAATTTTGTAGCTCTATACTTTTAAAGTTCCTTAATAGGGGCTCTTCGGGTAGCAGGGGTAGAAGTAGTAGCAGGCATGCTTCCTACCGCTCTTGGAAGAGCTTTGGCAATTATTCTAAATAATTTTGTATTATCCCTTACAGTATTCGGTGGTTGGTTACCTACCGGGTTTACACTTGGGGTTGTAGATTCAGATTCATTGACATCATATAATTCATCTCTACTGTACATTTCTTGATCAGTTCCCCCCATATTTTCGTCAGACATCTTTTATTCACTATAAAACAAAATTAATTTATCAGTATATACATCAGCATCCAATCCCGACTCAAAGTTAACATAATAATGGCATGTACCTTGTGACACCCCTAATTTGACCCTAGTCGAAAAGTGATTTCGGGACCACAAAATCGAGTCATAAAAATAATTAACCGTCATAGTTGATGCTTATTATATGTATATATGCATGTGTGAAAATTTCATGTTTGAATTTTGTTAATTGTAAGTGAATTTTATTAAATAGGACTTATGTGAGAAAATTTAGAAATGTGCTAGGCAAATGTAAAGTGGCCTATTAATGCATGTAATAAAAAAGGTGGACTTGCATGTCAATTTCCCCCCTAAGTAGTAGTGGCCGGCCATGACAAATAGGGTGGACAAAGTGTGATGGGCAAAACATGTCATAAACATGTTATGTTGGTGTTTCATGGGAGGAATGATAAAATAAGGAGCATGGTAATAAAATAATGGAAGGGAAAATGATGAAAACAAAGAAAAAAAAAGTGTCCATCCTTTTACATTTTTTGGCTGAAAGTTCTAAGGAGGAAAGAAGAAGGAAGGTGCTCTCTTGCTTCATGTTCGGCTTGGAAGAGGATTAGGAAGAGGTTCGACCATACTTGTATCTAGATTAAGGTATGTTTGATGATGTTCCATGAGATGCATGCATGTTTTAGTTGTTAGCTTGAGTTCTACCTAGCCCATGGTTCAAATCTTTGCTATGTCATGGAGATGATATTCGGCTAAGGTGGATTGGTGTTGATGCCATTTGCATACTAAAAGTGAAGCTTTGTAAGGATACATGTGAGGGTGGATTGATGACTTTTGAATTTTCTTTTTAGCATTTTTGAGTTAGACATTAAGTTCTTTGTTTAACCATGACCAAAATTGAAATGGTATGGTGTTTTGATGCATTCGGCCATGGTAGGAAGTAGAAGAGAAATATGGTTGTTGTTCACGTTATTTGGATGAGAAATGGTAGTAAGGTGAAGTGCAATTGTTAGTGTTTGATTTACTAGTGTATATAGTTGTACTAGCCGAGTTTTGAAATTGAAAAAGGGCTTGAGCACCATGTGTGGTATTGAGATTGTTTGAGTAAATTCATAGTCATTTATATGATGAATTCGGTTGTAGATATACATGCTTGAATAAGATACACGCATGAATGAATAGATGGATTGGTGTTGCATGTGTTCGGTTATAGGTAAGCATGATGATGAATCTATCTTGACTTGGATAATCGGCTCGAGGAGAAATTGCTAAAGTGCTTAGTAATTGATATTAGGTTAATGATGTGTGTTTTCGGTCATAAAGGTGCACATGAGGAAATGTTAGATTAATTGTATTAAATTACTCAATGTGATTAAAAATGCGTTTGACCGTTTTGTATTTGAGCTAAAAGTGGCCATATGACCTATCAAACTCCTTGTCATATTCGGCCATAAGCTAGCATAATGAGACTTTAATAAGTTAAATTTGTTTGAATTAGCTCAAGAGCTTAGAGGACCAAAGTTGGATAAGGGAAAGGAAAAAGTGATCGAATAGCCGCCGAAATCGTCGACCACTTCCGAGGTAAGTTTTAAGTGATTAAACGTTGAGTAAATTCAATCATAATAGGACATAATGAGTTGATTTAATAAGATATGATGTGGCCATGATATCTCTTAAACTCAAATGGTAAGTTCATAAGTGTTTGGACTTGGAAATTTAAGAGCAAATTGTAATAATTTGCTTTGGACAGCAGCAGTAACGTGATTTTAGAAAATCACTATAAATTGTTGGTGTGGAATTATAGGCTGAATAAAATATGTAATCAAATCTTAGTCAGTCTAGTTTCTTATAAAAGAGACCGTGGAAGCAAAGAAATTTCCTATAAAGAGATATTTAAAGTTGTGTGGGACAGTGTCAGAATGACCCCGAAATCCCCTGTTCTGTTTTTGGAAAATCATTATAATTTGTACAAAAATGGTTATAAGATAAGACTTATATGCTTAGACTCCTTAATGAGTCTAGTTTCAAATGAAATCAAATAGAACACATTATGAATTCTGTATAATGAAAAATTTGATTCGTAGTGAAGAATGGTCAGATTAGTCAAACAGCGAAACAGGGGAAACTTTAAGAAAAATCTGGTATTGATTGGCCAAACCTAAAATTATGAAAATTTTATGGATGGAAGATATACGAGTCTATATTCAGGGAAAATTATCAGCAAGTGATTTGGAGTTTTTTAGCTCCAGTTATAAATAATTTAGTGACTATTGCTCAGGAAAATAACTCGTAGTGAATATCTGATTTTGTTGTAAACATGGATAAAACTTGTTTTAGTTGCTCATAAGCTATTGATTAAACCCATACGTGAATTCAAAATCGTGATATTGTAAAACGATATATGAGTGTTAGACGGATCTTTGATATTAAAATTTGTGAAATTGTAAGTTTATGAGTATTTGAATATGAAATGATAGTATGGCGTGAAATTGAATTATTCATTGGAAAATGATTGATGTAGATTCGGCCAAGACAAAGTGTATACATGATAGTATATGTGGTATGTGAAGTATATTTGGATAATTGTGATGTGAATACATGAAAATTTATATTTTGATTTAGGATTTTATGTGATGAATGTGAATGTGTATATATGAGATAAGGCCGAATGGCCAATGTGATGAATGTGAACATGCATATATGTGATAAGGCCGAATGGCCAATGTGATGAATGTGAGCATGCATATGTGTGATAAGGCCGAATGGCCAATGTGGTGAATGTGAACATGCATATATGTGGTAAAGCCGAATGGCTAATGTGAAATATGTATGAGATATGTATATGTGGTAAAGCCGAATGGCTAATGTGAAATATGTATGAGATATGTATATGTGGTAAAGCCGAATGGCTAGTGTGAAATATGTAGGCGATGTGCGTATATTGTGGCCGAACGACCAAATGTGAAAGGTGTGTATTATTAGATATTCGATGAGGCAAATGAATTACAAATATGACAGTCGATGTGAATGTTGTAACATGTGATTAAATGTACATGAAATTTGGAAATATATTCCGGGTAAGACCCGATGACTACGTGTGGAGATTATGTCCGGGTAAGACCCGATGACTACGTGTACAGATTATGTCCAGGTAAGACCCGATGACTACGTGTGGAGATTTTATCCGGGTAAGACCCGATAACTTCGTGTGGAGATTTCGTCTGAGCTAAAGGTCTCGCCGATAATCTGAGTAGAGGTTAAAGCTATAAGACTTCGTAATAAGAATTGCTTATAATTATATATTCAATGCGAAAGGTTAAACAGGTATGTACTCCAAGTTTATATGTGAGCTTGATTTGAACTAAATCATAAGGTAGTTATGTGATGCATACGAGAGCAATCTATGAGACTATTCCTATGATTATGTGACATCGGATCAGTGTGAGAGGTTATGTGAAATCATACAATATATCTATATCACATGAGCTCACTTTTATGTGAAAGTTTATCTGCCTATTGTATATCATGAGATGTGCATATTCGGTAAAGGGATGGTATGCCCGAAGGAAGAGTGAAATAAAAATACGAACAACTATGTTATAATTTGATTGTTATCTGTTGACACTGCTTAAAACTTACTAAGCATTGTAATGCTTACTCCGTTTACTTTGTTTTCTCTGTTTTATAGATCTCATTGCGAAGCTACAGGCTCGGGGATCATCAGCAACTAGTCACACTATCACTATCCACTGCTTGTTACTGTTATGTTTAGAATTATTTTATGGCATGTATAGAATAGACTAGTGGCGGAAGAATATTTTTGGTTAATGTATATAAGCCATGCGAAAATGGCATCTTTTGAATGTTTACTTAGAGAAGTTTAAATTTTATCCCTGGCTGTGCTTAGTACTTATTTAAATGAATGATCTTTATTTCAAGAAAAAGTTCAAAATTTTACTGTTCTGACATGAGTTACAAGTCCAGTAATGCCCCTTACCTATTCCGGCGACGGTTACGGGATAGGGGTGTTACATACCTCTAGACTCTATTTCATGCTCGACTTAATCTTAGAATCGGCTAAACCCGATTAGCTCTGATACCACTAAATGTAACACCCCCTAACCCAAAACCGTTACCGAAATAGGGCTACGAGTTATTACCGGACTTATACACTAACGTTTATACAAAACCAACTCGTAAACTTTATATTCCAAAATATATTCAACAAATTTCATCATAAAGTCCCTAATATGGGCCTCTAGGGCCCAATATATGTTTTAGAAGTGATCTGGGACTAAACCGATAACTTTGAAAATTTTTCCTTGAAGATAGGGGCACACGCCCGTGTGGCCTGGAACATGCCTGTATGGCCTGCCCGTGGGGCTCAACATGGCCGTGGGGCTAGGCCATGGGCAGATCCATTTAGATTCTGACTTATTCACACGGCCTGGGCACAAGCCCAAGTGATTAGGCCGTGTGAAATCATGCTTTTTGACCATTTCTAAGCTATTTTCACATGCTAAACACATCTATTTCATGCCCAAACATATACTAATAGTTCTTAAATCAAATATCATTCATTATGCCATTCAAACTTAGCAAATATTCATTCATTCCCTTAAATACCTCTTAAGAATTATGTACCACATTAACATACTAGTCAAACTCATGTAAGTTTAACTTCCAAAATATGCATATTTCATACCATGCTTCAATAACTTTCATGTTTATAGACTATCATATACAAAATAACACCTTAATAACCTAGGTACATGCCATTTTACCAAAAGAAAAGTATTCACCACTTTGAGTCCGGGATCGGCTTGGATGCTGAGTCCTTAGCTTTCTTTCGTACCTAGCATGCGCACGGAAACAAACCGTACGCTGAGTATGCACTCAGTGGTATTTCTATAAACTAATACTTAAAACAATAATAAGCTATGTATATACATTGTAATATAACTTTTTACTTCATAATCTTATTAGCTTCATCACTTACCTTTAACTTATAACTCTTAAATGTATTTAAGCAATTCTATTTATACTTTTCACATCATTCAATATCTTTCAATACTTGTATAACCATCACAGTCACATAATTAATAGCAGTCAGTCTTTGTCTTTAGTACTTTCAATTACCCTTTTTAACATAACTCGGACCTGAAAGGATACGCAGATCCAAATCCAACCCACACACCAGGGATATAATAAAGTGTTTCGTTGGCTGAAGCCGGAATACACCATAAGGGTAACAGTATCAGTCATGGTACACATAGTACCTTTTCAAAATAGATCTGAAACAGTCACAGTCATAGTTAAGTACAGAGTACCTCTTCGGAAAGAATCCGGAACAGTCACAGTCTAGCGACACATAAAGTGTCTCATCGACACAGAGTCGGAATATCCCTAACTCCACTGATCCTATGGCATGCCAACTATATCCGAATAGTCCGACATTGTTAATAGGGTTTTCAGTCAACTTCCAATTTTCAAATTTCCATTCTTAATTTAATTTCACTTCATTTCAATATTTTTCCATAATAATTCACATGTAATTCAATTACAATACAATAGTAGTAACAGTTTTTATCATATTATTCATATACATTCTAACTATATAAAAAAAATAACAATTACATTGTATTAAAACATTAAGCATAGTTTATAGAAATACAAACCGAATTTCTCGAATTTACTCGATATCCTCGTTCACTTTCTCATTTCCCTTTTTCGATGATATTTCCGGTGCTATGTTGGCTACATAAAATTTAACATTTAAAATTATCAATATATATTATTTAACAACACATTCTTTAATTTCCATGTAACTTTTACTAAAATTCCAATTTAGTCCTTCCACCATAACCATTCTTTTCCTTCAAAATAAACCCTATATTTTCATTCAATTATCATTTTAAGCTATCCCAAATATTAAATTTCAGCATAAAACACTAATTATAACATCTTCTCAATTCAATCCCTATTATTGCAAGACCTATATTTTCTTTCATAATTTAATCCTTCTTCTACTTCTAACTTGAATTTCCATCAAATTAACACTTAATTCTTCCATTTATTCAACTTAATCAACATCTAAAAATTCAATAACTTTCTAAATTCCAACATAACTCAAGTAGTATTCTTTCCTAGGATTCCATAGACATCAAAATTACAAAAAAAAGATCAAATTGACTTACAAATCAAGCTTGGAACTCCAAAACCCTAAGTTTTCTTTTTCTAACCCTAAGTTTTCTTTTTCTTTCTTTCTGTCCCTGCTCTGTTTCATTTTTCAGTCTTTCTTTTATTTTATTTAATTACTTTATTATATTATATTATTATAATATACTTTAATATTATTATTATTTTCTTATAATATAAGTAAATACACATGTTTATTACATGTGTACCATTTATATTTTTACACATTTTATTTATTTTTACCATACATTTGTTACCTTATGGCCTAATTGCTAATTTAATCCCTTGAATTTTCTCTATTCTACAATTAAGCTTTTACACTATATTCAATCTAGTCCTTTTACTAAATTAACCTTAATTCAAGCTAATTCACTTAATCAAAGTCTAATTAACTACACTAGTAGCTTCGTAAATATTTCTAATAAGTATTTACGAATTTATTTTTTGGAATTTATAACCTGAAAATTTAATTTTTCGATGACCTTAAAATTTGGGTCGTTACATATGGTCATAGTGAGTTCACTAAGTACTCTTGTACTTACAGGGTTTGTTATTGATTTTCAAGTTTGTTGAGGAGAGGCTTCGCCTGGAAAGGCAATGCTAGGAATAGGCCAAGCTGGTGGCAGAGTGGGCTATTATGCATACAGTGGATTTGTAACTCAGTCTTGAATACACCTTTTTGAGTCTATCTTAAAATAAAATTCTAACTTGTAAAGATCTGTATCAAATCTAATGTAATAAGTTATTTATAATATATTTTATTTTAAATTTTCAAATATTAAGTTTTTTTTTGGAACTTTAAATAACAATTTTAAATACATAAGAAATTACAAACTGTTTTTGTTAAATGTTTTGTATCGTTTAATAACACTCAAGATTTAGACATTTCAGGGTTATTTTTGTTCACCAATCAAACTTATATGAAGACCTAGGATATGTCGAAGACCTAATTTGGGCTGCTAACACCTTTATATATAAGACATTAGGGGTTGATTAGTTTATCAATTTAATTCATTTATTTATTTAGTTTTATTAGTCTAAATCTATTTTATGATCTATCATAATATAGGAATTAACTATTACTACTTAGAATTAGTATTATAAAAAATACTTTCGTGATTTATTCCATCATCCTTTGGGTACGATCCTCGGAATACTTCTAAGTATTTCATTGTACACTCTATATCACAATTTGACTCGTGCGCTTGTGAACGACACCGCCATTCTTAACTCTTATATTTTATGGTGTATTATTTAACTATAAACGATAACTCGTTTATAGGCGGTCAATCTGCTACGCTTTTTGGATATCGTGGAAGAAATCTTACACCACAAACCAATCGAGGAAGTGCCCCATCAAAGGAACATTCAAATAAAGATACAGAACTTAGAAGTTGAGTTTTTGATCCAAATATTGATGATCCCTCGGAAGGTGCAATAGAGTGGATTGTATTTTGGTGAGAAATGGCTCGAAATGTACATATCGAAACCAACTTAAGTAAAGGCAGGATCGATATGTTCATTTGTTGAAAGAGGTCCTTATCAACCCTAGGATGAACGAGTGAAGGGTCAAAGTCTCTAGAATTTCGTGGAAGTTCCACTTCGGGGGCATAATGTATCACTAAAGAGCTATTTTTTATTGCTTTTGTGCAAAATTCAAACTTTTTTTATAAATAATTAAACTAATTATGCTGTTGCTCTTTTTACTTTTTTTAGTTTAGCTTTTAAATTCATTACATGTTTAGATTTAGGACTTTATAGGTCTAATTTTTGTGTAGTTAGGAGTTTAGCTGAAAAATTAAGAACTTTAGGTATTTTACAGTGGTACTGGTATCGCGATACCCTAAACAGTTACAAAATGAGGCACCAAAACACTTAGGATATCACTATACCCAACCCTAATTTTGCGATACTCCGATTGGGTCCTGCAAAATGCCCGTTTTAGGTATCATGACCCATGTGTTTTAACCTTTTTTAACCTCAAGTGCTCCTTGAAACCTCAAATCTCTTTTATTTTCAAGCCCTAAACTCCCTACTTGGTTTGGATTCTTTTCTTTTTTTTTTTGGTTTTTTTATTTGCATATGTTTTCTTTGTGTGTTCTCTATTTTTCTATGTAGGTTGCTCCATTCGAAGACTACACTATAACTTCAAGCTATATTACGAAGGTAGGCGACCCGATCATAACACGATAAACAATCTCGCTATTGGATCTGCTGCAATCCGTTTTAGCAAATTAAACCATTTTTCGTACTTGAAGAGTTCGTATAAGAGTAATTTGTCATGTTTTTACTTAGCTTTTAATTTTAGTTCATAAATAATGAAAGGAGTGATTTGAGCTATTTATATGTCGTTAGGGGCCAAAATAGGCTTAAAGGAAGGCTAACATATTCGGTGAGTATGCAGGACATTATTCAAAGGCATATGAACACGAGAATGGCCGTGATGTTGCAACACAAAGTGTTGATGTTGCAACATAGTGAGCAGAACACTCAAAAGGAGAAAACTACCTTCTGAGTTGTGATTAAGATAGAGTGTGTTGCGACACAGCTCTACAATCCAGCCTGAGCTTGTAAACTGCCATCAGTGTCGTGACACATGCAAGAAGGTGTCACGACACCAACATGATGAGGTGAAATAATGAGTCAAGGGCGTTTTGGTCCTTACAACAATCTTTAATGCAAAAACGTTAGTTGAATAAGGTCGATGGATGGTGGGCAACCCTAAGCCTATAAATAGATAGCTAAACACTTTATAAACAATTTTTATTCAAGTTTTAGTTTATGACTTCATTTGGCTTTACTTTTCAGTTCTCTTTAGTTTATTTTGTACATAAGTTTATTTTCAATTGTAATTCTATTTTAGTTTTTTTTCTTTTGTTGTGGAACTCGATTTGTGTATTCATCAACTCTTCGTGGATTGTTGTCTGCACAAATTATCAATATATATTAGATTTTTCTTAAACTCTATTCTTAATCTATTATTTATGTTCATCTTTTCAATTAAGTTTATGATATTTATTAGATCTACGAGGAACTAATCCTTTTATGGAGATTAGTAAGTGGATGTGAGAGTAATTAACTTCTATGTAGGGTTTCTTAACTGATAAATTGGTTAGGATAGGAAGAACTTAAAATCCTAGGCCTGGCAATCCTAGGAAGTCATCTAGGTGGGAATGAACCCAAAATTGGTATTACGTATCTGTGAACAGCTTACCCCAATCTGGTCTAAACTGTGAGGTCGAGAGATAAGTAGTTCTTGCCGACCCATTAGTTTATTGGAATATCAAGGGATCCTGCTAGGTTAATGAATAGTTGATTAAACAGAACTCGAAATAGGAGTTAATTATGACTACCGATGCGAGTTAATCTTATATCCTTAGAATTGATAAAATCTACTATTTGTTGTCCCTTATTTATTTTTATACCTTCAATTATTTTATAAAATATGATTTTCCATCACCTTAGGATTCATCGTAATATAGTTTAATTAAATTACTATTAGATCTATTAACGTAGATATTAGAATTAGTTTAGTTTTGCCTCCCTTGGGTACAATCATCAGACTACTCCAATACTTCGTTGTATAAATCTATATTACAGCCTAATTCGTATACTTGCAAAAATCGCCTAACAATTATATTTGGTTGCAGGATTTACACCCTAAACGTTAGTATGTCCAGAGATAGTCAAGTTGTTAGCACCGTTGCCGAGGAGGCAACGCTATTAAATTAGTTTTAATTTTTGTGTTTAATAGGATAATTAGGAAAATTTTAAATTATAGATACGATTTTAATTTATAGTTGTTTTTATTTTTCTTTACTAACATTTGTTTTTATTTTTCTTTACTAACATTTTAGCTTTTTCTTTGTGGTTTCAATGCATGACTTGAAGTAGGAGCACACCCGTAGAGCCACCCACTGATCCAGAGAGAATTATTCATAGAAATCATCGATAGTAACAATAATAAATGCAGAATAACCCACCTACTACTGTCAATCCACCACATGAAAACCCACTCTTCAACAAATCCGCAAACAAATAACAATTACAACAGCCTAAAAAAATTACAAAAAGTAATAGTTTAAGAAACCAATTTCATATTTATTTAATGACACATAATATTAGGTTTACAAGATTATCAGTTTTGAAGGTGTTGCAACTTCAGCATTGACAATTTCTAGCGACTATTAAAATATCAGATAAATATCAAATAAGATATTTATTAAATTATAAGTTTAATATCAGATAAATAATCACCATTGAAATATATTTAACATTAACCATATAAATTTCATCAACAATTTTCCAGTCAATATCCTCCCACTCACCATATGTACAGTCCGGTTTAGACCCTAGTCGGAATAGTGGTTTCAGGACCATAAATCTAAGTTAGAAAAATATTTTAATATTATTTTCCGTGCTTATGATATGTGAATTAGCATGTGTAAAAGTTTCGTATGAAAATTCGATCATTTGTGTGCTTAATTTGATAAAAAGGACCTAATCGTGTAAAATATAAAAGTTGTATGCTATTTGTTAAAAGTGGTGAAATGACATGGCTTATTAATTGAGAGCCCTTATGTTGATATTAAACCATTGGTTTTGATAATGGACATAAATGGCCTTAATATATATGATTTTATAATGTTTATAATAAGGTTAAAATGGTAAAAGGTATATTTAAGTTATATTAATTAAACAAAACATGAAAATAGGCCATAATATGTTTGTATATGCCGAAATTGAAGAACAAAAGAAGGAGAAAACACAAGTTAGGGATTTGACTATAGTGTTGCTTGATTGAGGTATGTGTTTTGATCCGTTTTTGATAATTTTCATGTCTTTGTGATTGTTGCTTAATGTTCTCCAAAGCACATGTTTGAATTTCTGAAATTGTTGATGATTTTGTGTTGAGCTATTGATGATAATGTGAGCTTTATGAAGTTTGATGTCAGAAAATGAAAGATATGTGTTAGATTACTAAGTTTTGTCTTTGATTTTTTGACGAATTTGAGTAAAATGGACTAAATTGTGAAATTTGTATTGATGGACTAAAATGTGAAATAAATGAAATATATGGGATTATATGAGCACTATGAATATTCGGCTATGCTTGGGTATATGAAAATTATGTGTATTTTGTGAATTAAGGACTAAATTGTCAAAATGTAAAAATGTGAAGGCTAATTTGTAAAATGCCCTAAATATGTGTTTTTGGATTGATTTGAATGATCTGGTGAATAAAAGAATTAAATTTGAATTTATATAGATCAAGAATTAAAGAAAACATAATTAGATCGGGAAAAGTCGAAAGTCGTCGAGTAGCTGATTCCGTCTATTCGAATCCGTACTGGGTAAGTCGATATAAAAATAAATGTATTTTGAATTGAATTATTATTGATTATATGATTTTGAACAACGTTGAATGAATATATGTGCTGAGAATGAGATATCCGAGAAAGTATAAAAAAAGTTCCGATGTCTGAAAAGCCTCGTACGAACCTTAGAAACAGTATAGGATACATATGTCATGACATAGGATCTGATATGTGTTATCGTGTAAGATCACGTCTGAGACGTTGGCATCGACTTATGATTTACGTGTAAGACCACATCTGGGACGTTGGCATCATATTTGATTTCGTGTAAGACCCTGTCTGGGACAGTGGCATCGATATTTGATTACATGTAAGACCACGTCTGAGATGTTGGCATTTTACGAATTATGATGTGAACATGTGTTCGATTTAGGTACGTTTAGAGTGAGTATCATATTCGATATAAAAGGTAAGTATATGTACTTTAGTGATCAACTGATGATATGTGATAAAAGCATGAGAAAATATGCTATATGTGCTAAAGAATTGAGAATATATGAAATGTATATGAATATTGAGGTTTGTGATAGTATTTGGCTATGAATTATATATAAATAGATGATGATTATATTATTTAATTTGATAAGTTTATTTGTATATGGCTTACTAAGCTTTTAAAAGCTTACTTTGTGTGTGTTTGCATTGTTTTATAGATATCGTAGCTATCGGGAGCTCAAGGATCGTCGAGGATTGTCACCACACTATCAAACCTTAATTTGGTACCTTTTGAAAATGTTTATATTAAAGTATGGCATGTATAGGCTAAAAGTACTTTGATTATGTTTTGAGATGTATATATTTAGCCATGTGATATGGCTTGGTTTAGTTGATCTTATGTTTGATTTTGGTATATGATATGTGATGTGCTTATGAATGGCCAAATGAAATGGTCAATTTTGGTAAGTTTTGATATATATTTATTTGAGAAAATGGTAAGTTTGGTTATAAGATTGTATTGTAAATTTGAAGTATTGAAACAGATGCTTGGTAAGTTTGGTTTAGATTTGGTATGATTTGGTTGATGAATTGAGAATGGAATTTGTTGATAATGTATCGCTATAAATGGTGTATGTTTTGGTTGTGAAATGGTTGGAATTTGATGTGCAATTTGTGCCTATTTGATGATTGTAGTGAATGGGTGGCAAATTGGCCTTGTAAATGGCCTATTTTTGCCCACATGGGCAGAGACTCGAGCGTGTGTCTTAGCCGTGTTGCCTGAGGGCAATCTCGAAATGAGCCTGGGAAGACCACACGGTCGCACAAACAGGCGTGTGCTAGGCCGTGTAGCCAAGTTAGTTTCGACCACGGGCTAGACAGACGGGTGTGTGACTGGCCGTGTGATTCAGGTCAATAGCCTTCCTAATTTTTACATGGCCTGACACACGGGCGTGTCTAAAGCCGTGTGAGGCACACAGCCTGTTCACACGGGCGTGTGACTTGTGAAACTTTGAAAAAATTGTTTAAGTTTCAAAAAATTTTGTATGAGCTCAGTTTAGTCCCGACGCCTTTCTCGATGACCTATGTAAAGGACTTTGTATTGATATTTGACCTTTGATGCTATGATGTTTGTTATTAAAAGTAAAATGTTTTCGATTATCCAGTAAGGCCTTTAACCCTAGTCCGGTGACAGATACGGGTCAGGGGTGTTACATTTGGTTGGTATCAGAGTTATAGTTTAGTCGATTTTAGGACTAACGTAGCGTATGCAAGTCTAGCTATACATGCCATATTTATGAATTGCGATAGTGTGATGAATCCTGACAATGAAAATGTGTTTTATATAACAAATAGATCCCGAACGAGCCAGAGCTGACAATGTCGAGAATAATGCGTCTGCTCCCGCGCAAGGGACAGTGCCATACGATTCTAGACCGGCTACAAGTAGCTGTGATAGGGAGGCTAGACAAGCCTTCTATAAAATGATGAATGATTGGTTCAGTCAGTACATTAGAACTAATCCGGCTATTCAACAACCTCTAACCCTGGTCAATCTTTCGCAAGTCCCTGCTAGTTTACAAACTAATTCAAATCAGTTGAATAAGACTCCAATTGACAAAATTAGAAAATATGGTGCCGAAGAATTCCGTGCTACAAAAAATGATGATGCTGAAAGAGTCGAGTTCTGATTAGAGAATACGATAAGAGTGTTTGATGAATTGTCTCTGACTTCGGATTAATGTATAAAATGTGCCATTTCACTTCTGAGAGATACAGCGTATCACTAGTAGAAGACTTTGATATCAGTGGTTCCGAGAGAGCAAGTCACCTGAGATTTCTTTCAAGCTGAATTTCGAAAGAAATACATCAATCAGAGATTTATTGATCAGAAATGCAAAGAGTTTCTTGAATTGAAACAAGGCCGTATGTCTGTTACAGAATACGAGCGAGAATTTGTAAGATTGAACCAGTATGCTCGAGAATGTGTTTCGATTGAAGGTATTATGTGTAAGAGGTTTAGAGATGGACTGAATGAAGATATTTGTTTGTTAGTCGGGATTCTTGAGATCAAAGAGTTTGTAGTGCTTGTTGAACGAGCATGTAAAGTAGAAGAACTTGGGAAAGAGAAAAGAAAAGTCAATTCAGAATCTAGAGATGTGAGAAAGAGATCTGCAAGTAAATCATTTCAGCCTGTGTCAAGGAAATTCTGAGATGATTATAGCCGTTCAAAGGCTAATGTGGGGCATTTGAGTAGAGATCATGCTAGATTGCATTCGAGCTTTAGAGCTCTAGCTACTTCTGTTGCAAGTGTTGGAAATGTCAGATTTGATCGCCTTGAGTGCAAACACTATGGTAAAAGATCTCCTGGTAATTGTAGACTGTATGATCGGGTTTGTTTCAAATGTAGATCACTAGATCACTTTATTCGTGATCGCTCAGAGTCTATTGAGCAAGAAATGGTACAAAATTCGAGGCCAAGTGGCAATGTATCTTGTGGTAGACCTCTCAGAAATACGGGTAATGTGAGTGTCAGTCAGAGGGGAACAAAAGACACTGCTGTTAATTCTGAGGCTCGCGCACCTGCCAGAGCCTACGCCGTCCAAGCTCGTGAGGAAGCTTTATCTCTAGATGTTATAATGGGTACACTTACTCTTTATGATACTTCTGTGATTGCTTTGATAGATCTTGGATCAACGCATTCTTATATATGCATGATTTTAGTGAATAGTAAGACTTTTCCTGTAGAGTCTAGAGTCTATTGAATTTGTAATTAAAGTATTGAACCCCCTAGGCAGATGTGTTTTGGTTGATAAAGTCTGCAAGAATCGTCCATTGATGTTTCGAGACATTTGTTTTCCGGCTGATTGATGCTATTACCTTTCAATGAGTTTGATATAATTCTGGGTATGGATTGGTTAATGTTGCATGATGCTGTTGTGAATTGAAAACGAAAAACTATTGATTTGAGATGTAAAAATGATGAAATAGTTTGAATTGAATCCAGTGATTTAAATGGGTTACCAGCTGTGATTTCGTCAATGAAAGCTCTGATTATTATAAGAAAAGGTTGTTAAGCTTACTTTTCTTATGTGATTGATTCAAATGTGTCAGAAAAGAAAATTGAATCAGTACATATTGTCTGTGAATTCCCTTATATGTTTCCTGAAAAACTTCCAGGATTACCTCCGATCCGAGAAGTTGAATTTGGTATTCAGTTAGTATCGGTAACTACTTCGATTTCGATAGCTCCGTATAGAATGGCTCTAACCGAGTTAAAAGAATTAAAGTCTCAGTTGCAAGAATTGATCGATAGAGGGTTTACGAGATCAAGTTTCTCACCTTGGGGTGTTCCTGTTCTGTTTGTGAAAAAGAAAGACAGTACGATTAGAATGTGCATAGATTATCGTCAGTTGAACAAAGTGACTATCAAGAACAAGTATCCTCTGCCTCGAATTGATGATTTGTTTGATCAATTGAAAGGAGCTACTGTGTTTTCGAAGATATATTTGAGATTGGGTTATTATCAGTTGCGAGTAAAAGACTCAGACATTCCAAAAACTGCATTCAGGACGAGGTACGGCCACTATGAATTCTTAGTTATGCCTTTTGGATTAACTAATGCACATGCTATCTTTATGGATTTCATGAATAGAATTTTTAAACCGTATTTAGATCGATTTGTTGTTGTATTCATTGATGACATATTGATTTTTTCGCATGATAAATTCGAGTATGCCGAACATCTGAGAATAGTGCTACAAACCTTGCGAGATAAGCAATTGTATGCGAAGTTCAGTAGATGTGAATTCTGGTTACGAGAAGTTGGTTTTTTGGTCCATATTGTATCAACATCAGGTATTCGATTTGATCCGAGAAAAATTTTAGCTATTCTAGATTGGAAGCATTTGAGAAATGTTTCTGAAGTTCGCAGTTTTTTAGGACTTGCTTGTTATTACTGAAGATTTGTAAAAGGATTTTCTAAGATTGCAACTCTGTTAACGAAACTGCTTCAGAAAGATTTGAAGTCTGAATGGTCCAAAAAGTGTCAGAAAAGTTTTGATCAGTTGAAAACTTTGTTGACTGAAGCTTCAGTGTTAGTACAACCCGAAACAGGTAAAGAATTTGTAATCTATAGTGATGCTTTGTTGAACAGTCCGGAATGTTTTTGATGTAGGAAGGTAAAGTCATTGCTTATGCTTTGAGATAGGTAAAGTCACACGAAAAGAATTATCCGAAGCACAACCTTGAGTTAGCTGCGATTGTGTTTACTTTGAAGATTTGGCGCCACTATCTGTTTTGTGAGAAATTTAGCGTATATTCTGATCATAAGAGTTTGAAATATATGATGACTCAGAAAGATTTGAATCTACGACAGAGAAGATGGTTAGAACTGTTAAAAAATTATGAGCTTGTAATTGATTATCATCCGGGAAAAGCAAATGTTGTTGCTGATGCTTTAAGTCGAAAATCACTGTTTGCTCTGCGTGTGATGAATGCTCATTTGGTTGTGTCTGATGATGGTTTGGTTTTAGCCGAATTAAAATCAAGACCGTTATTCATTCAACAGATTATCGAAGCTCAGAAGATTGATAATGAGATTTTAGCAAAACGTTTCAGTGTGAATTGGATTCTGATTCTGAATTTCAAATTGTTAATGACAATTGTTTGAGACTCTGAGATCGAATTTGTGTTCTGAGAAATCCAAAATTGATTCAGATGATTTTAAATGAAGTTCACAATAGTCGTTTATCTGTTCATCTGGGTAGTACGAAAATGTATAATAATCTGAAATAGCTTTATTGGTGGCTTGGTATGAAGCGTGATATCTCTGAATTTGTTGCAAAATGATTAATCTATCAGCAAGTTAAAGCTGAACATCAGGTGCCGTTCGAGTTGTTACAACCGATTATGATTCCAGAATGAAAATGGGATAGAGTAACAATGGACTTTGTTTCGAGTTTGCCCCTATCTCCGAGAAAGAAAAATGCAATCTGGGTTATAGTTGATCGATTGAAAAAATTAGCCTATTTTATTCCGGTACGATCTGATTACTCACTTGATAAGTTAACTGAGTTATATATTTTCGATATTGTGAGATGGCATGGTATGCCATCATCTATTTTGTCAGACAGAGATCCGAGGTTCACATCGCGATTTTGGAAGAAATTGCAAGATGCTTTGGGTACAAAATTATACTTCAGTACTGCTTTTCATCTGCAAATGGATGGTCAACCCAGCGGATTATTCAGATACTCGAGGATATGTTGATATGTTGCATTCTTGAGTTTGAAGGTTCGTGGGAATAGTATTTGCCTTTGATTAAATTTTCTTACAATAACAGTTTTCAATCGAGCATCAAAATGGCACCATACGAAGCCTTATATGGTCACAAATGTCGTACACCTTTGTATTGGACTGAGATTAATGAGAATAAGATACATGGGGTTGATTTGATAAAAGAAACTGAACAAAAAGTAAAAGTGATCCGAGATAGTCTGAAAGCAGCTTCCGATCAACAGAAATCTTATGTAGATTTGAAACGAAAAGACATTGAATTTGAGATAGGTGACAAAGTGTTTTTGAAAGTGTCTCCCTAGAAGAAAGTACTTCGATTTGGCCGTAAAGGCAAATTGAGTCCGAGGTTCATTGGGCCGTATGAAATTATTTAGCGTAGGGTTTAGGGTTTAGGGTTTTAGGGTTTAGAGTTTAGGGTTTAGGGTACCAGTTGCTTATAGATTGTTATTACCACCAGAGCTAGAAAAAATTCATAATGTATTTCATGTATCGATGCTTCGATGATACAAATCTGATCATTGGCATGTGATTTCTCCGTCTGAGATTGAGATTCAGTCTGATATGACCTACGATGAAGAATCGATCCGTATTTTGGCTACGAGATTAAAAAATTGAGAAATAAGAAAATTTCGTTAGTTAAAGTATTTTGGCATCGACATGGGGTCGAAAAGGCTACGTGGGAGCCCGAAGATGCTATAAAACAACAATATTCGAACCTATTCGACGGTAAGATTTTCGGGGACGAAAATCCCTGAGGGGGGAGAGTTGTAACAATTCGGTTTAGACTCTAGTCGGAATAGTGGTTTCAGGACCACAAATTTGAGTCAAAAAAATATTTTAATATTATTTTCTGTGCTTATGATATGTGAATTAGCATGTGTAAAAGTTTTGTATGAAAATTCGATCATTTGTGTGCTTAATTTGATAAAGGGACTTAATCGCATAAAATATAAAAGTTGTATGCTATTTGTTAAAAGTGTTGAAATGACATGGCTTATTAATTGAGAGCCCTTATGTTGATATTAAACCATTGGTTTTGATAATGGACATAAATGGCCTTAATATATATGATTTTATACTGTTTATAATAAGGTTAAAATGGTAAAAGGTATATTTAAGTTATATTAATTAACCAAAACATGAAAATAGGCCATAGTATGTTTGTATATGCCGAAATTGAAGAACAAAAGAAGAAGAAAACACAAGTTAGGGTTTCGACTATAGTTTTGCTTGATTGAGGTATGTGTTTTGATCTGTTTTTAATAATTTCTATGTTTTTGTGATTGTTGCTTAGTGTTCTCCAAAGCCCATTTTTGAATTTCTGAAATTGTTGATGATTTTGAGTGGAGCTATTGATGATAATGTGAGCTTTATGAAGTTTGATGTTAGAAAATGAAAGATATGTGTTAGATTACTAAGTTTTGTCTTTGAATTTTTGATGAATTTCAGTAAAATGGACTAAATTGTAAAATTTATAAATTGAGGGACTAAAATGTGAAATAAATGAAATATATGGGCTTATATGAACACTATGAATATTCAGCTATGCTTGGGTATATGGAAATTATGTGTATTTTGTGATTTTGTGAATTAAGGACAAAATGTGAAAATGTGAGGGTTAATTTGTAAAATGCCCTAAATATGTGTTTTTGGATTGATTTGAATGATCTGGTGAATAAAAGAGTTAAATTTGAATTTATATAGATCAAAAATTAAAGAAAAAAAATTAGATAGGGGAGAGTCGAAAGTCGTCGAGTAGCCGATTCCGTCTATTCGAATCCGTACGAGGTAAGTCGATATACAAATAAATGCATTTTGAATTGAATTATTATTGATTATATGATTTTGAACAATATTGAATGAATATATGTGTTGAGAATGAGATATCCAAGAAAGTATCGACAAAGTTCCGACGTCCGAAAAGCCTCGTAAGAACCTTAGGAATAGTATAGGATACATATGTCATGACATAGGATCCGACATATGTTATCGTGTAAGACCACGCCTGGCACGTTGGCATCGAATTATAGTTTACGTGTAAGACCACGTTTGGGACGTTGGCATCGTATTTGATTTTGTGTAAGACCCTATTCGGGACAGTGACATCGATATTTGATTACATGTAAAACCATGTCTGGGATGTTGGCATTCTAATAGCTTTTCGAGTTATCAGCATATCCTTATGATTCCGAACGATTCAATGGGCATTCTGAGAAAATGAGTTATGATGTGAACATGTATCCGATTCAGGTACGTGTAGAATGAGTATCATATTCGATGTAAAAGGTAAGTATATGTACTTTAGTGATCAACTGATGATATGTGATAAAAGCATGAGAAAATATGCTATATGTGCTAAAGAATTGGGAATATATGAAATGTATATGAACAATGAGGTTTGTGATAGTATTTGGCTATGAATTATATGTAAATGGATGATGATTATATGATTTAAGTTGATAAGTTTATTTGTATATGGCTTACTAAGCTTTTGAAAGCTTACTTTGTGTGTGTTTGCATTGTTTTATAGATATCGTAGCTATCGGGAGCTCGGGGGTCGTCGAGGATTGTCACCACACTATTAAACCTTAATTTAGTACCTTTTGAAAATGCATATATTAAAGTATGGCATGTATAGGCTAAAAGTACTTTGATTATGTTTTGAGATGTATATATTTAACCATGTGATATGGCTTGGTTTAGTTGATCTTATGTTTGATTTTGGTATATGATATGTGATGTGCTTATGAATGACCAAATGAAATGGTCAATTTTGGTAAGTTTAGTTATGAGATTGTATGATGTAAATTTGAAGTATTGAAACATATGCTTTGGTATGATTTTGGTTTAGATTTGGTATGATTTGGTTGATAAATTGAGAATGGAATATGTTGATAATGTATCGGTATAAATGGTGTATGTTTTGGCTGTGAAATGGTTGGAATTTGATGTGCAATTTCTGCCTATTTGATGATTGTAAGGAGGACCCTTATTCGGTGGAAAATTGGCCTTGTAAATGGCTTACTTTTGCCTACACGGGCAGAACACGGGCATGTGTCTCAGTCGTGTTGCTCGAGGGCCATTTTGAAATGAGTTTGGGCAGACCACACGGTCGCACACATTGGCGCATGCCAGGCAGTGTTTCCAAGTCAGTTTCGACCACGGGCTAGACACACGGGCATGTGACTGGCCATGTGATCCAAGTCAGTAGCCTCCCTAATTTTCACACAGCCTGGCACATGGGCGTGTCTTATGGCCGTGTGGACAAGTCAGTATGTATGCCCTGTTTTGACACTGCCTAGACACACGGATGTGCCTAAAGCTGTGTGAGGCACACGGCTTGTTCACACGGGTGTGTGACCTGTGAAACTTTGAAAAAATTGTTTAAGTTTCGAAAATTTTTGTATGAGTTCGGTTTTGTCCCGACCCCTTTCTAATGTATGTTTAAGGTCTCAATAACCTATGTAAGGGACTTTGTATTGATATTTGACCTTTGATGCTATGATGTTTGTTATTGAATGTAAAATACTTTCGATTGTCCAGTAATGCCTTTAACCCTAGTCCGGTGACGAATACGGGTTAAGAGTGTTACACACCATCTGCCTCAAAAGCCCCTTGACCAACACCCTTACCATCCCCCTCACAGTCCCTATTGTTGGACCCATCTATAGCTCCCAAAAGAACCCTCCCACTAGCTCCAAAATCATCATTCTTATAAACATGTGATGCATCATTCTCTTGTTTTATAAGTGGCTCACTATCTATTTCATGCTCCACATATAAGTCAATAACAAAATGCTTGTACCAATAATTCAACATATCTATGATGCTACTATCATCCCATACTACCTTAAGCCTACCATCCAAACTCCCACTGTTAGGCACATAAAAGTAAATAATTTTCACAATATGAAATTGCAGATCTTTTTGTACTTTATTACATAACTCAAAGTAAGATATGGTATCAAGATCCTTTATTATTTTAAGCTTATTCCCACCCATGTACCTAAGTTATGAGTTACATAGAAAATGCCAACCCGCATGCAAGTTGATGTAATATTCATCATCAAACATCTGCATTTAATTAGAAAATATAATTTAAAAAATTTCTATTACACATATTCACATATAAATTAAATAACAATTGATGCTATATGATCATGTAATAAATAATAATTAAAAAAATAGCAACCAATAATAATTATTAATTCAAGAACAAATACAAGTAACAAATAATAATTTCAAAAATATGTTGTTGTCGACATTCAAAATAAATTCACATTATAATTAAAAAATACACAAAATAAATTCATTATAGTAAATTGTCACCCACATGTTAAATATATCCACAACAAAATCACACATTGTCACTCATGCTAAAAAAATACATAAAATAGATTATTTTATTGATTGCTCACTAGAATATTAAGTTATTGAAGAGTTTAATTCAGGTTAATTTAGCTTAGGTGTCTTTGGCTTTTAAAAACTAAAAACAGTGTATTTAAATTTCCAACCAACCCATGAAGTAATATGTTCTATAAACGTATTTGAATTTAATTATCGTTTCTTATTATTATTTATATACGAGCAAGCAAATAACCTATCTAAGACCAAGAAACTAAACAAGTGTTGCTTCAGCTTTTAATGAGTTTACCAGTAAGACATCCATGCTACCTTGGAGCACAGCTTTTTTACTCGCTTCCAGAGCAGCCTACAAGGGGAGCTCCTCTGCTGCCTATTTTGAACTAACATTTACTCTCAGAAAGGCATCTGCAAATTATATATTATGAACTCAGACTTCTAAGGTGATCTTCATTAGATGGATCTACATCAATCAAAACAAATCATGTGTACTTAAATTTTCAAAATTTTAAAAGTTCATGTAGGATCTAGAAATTTGTATGCTTTAACATTTAGTGCACCTCTCATTTTTCATAAATAACTCCTTACCGAACAAGCAATAGAAAGTAATAATGAGGCAACTATAGATATCAATTCTAGAGTAACAATAGTTAAGTGGCAAGTCATAGACATGACTTTTGCTTTGATAAACCATAAAAGTAACATATTTTAATCCCATGCTTGACATATTTTTGGATGATTTTTTATGTGAATTAATGAATTTTATGCTCCTAATCATTTTAACTTATGTTTCTATACTTAGGTGAGCATAAAGAAGCAAAAGGAGTGGAAAACGGGCCAAAATTGGACAAAACGAGCTATTTTCAGGAACTACATGGCCTGGGCATTCCCTTATGGGCTGAGCACATGCCCATGTGCCAGTCTGTGTCGATATCGCTCCCTGTTTCCCAAACACGTGAAAAAGCCAATTTTTAGGGTTTCTAAGCATTCTAAAGTCTATAAATACACACTAGAAGAGGATCTAAAGGGGGACGCAGAGAAGAATGAAGAATTCACTCGAAGAACGCCAATGGATTCAAATCAGAAGCAGGATCTCCTTCAAGATTGAAGATCTCCACAATTTCTCTAGAAGTTTTTGGGTTTCTTTATATTTTGCTGTTTTCCTAATTTTGAGATGTCTTCCTTACAAATTATGAACTAAATTCCTCAGACACCTAGGGAAGATGAAACCTATGATGGATCTCGTTATTTAATTTCTGAATTACATGATAAATACTTGATTTCTTGATCTCAATTATGTGTACTTATTTCATGTTTTAATGTTTTCAGGATATTAATTCATAATAGATGTACTTATTTTAGTGGAGCAAAAGTCATTATTTAAGAGTAGATCTAGCGTAATTGAGTGGAGTTGCATGCAATCCTAGAAATAGGGTGAAATAAATCTACCAGATTAGAGTCAAATCTAATAGGGGAATCTATTGATCGAGTTAATGCGATAATAGGGGTTTCAATTAGAAAGAGATTTCAATTAATCAACCTGGAGTTAGTTCAATTAATCAGCCTAGAGTTAGTTATTTTTACTCTCGAAAGAGATATTAATATAATTTAGAGATTTCTATGGATCAAGGCAAGTGAATAGATTGTTTAATTTAGATTCAGAATAATAAGTGAAGTTTAGGTGGATTCTTTCCTGGGTATTATGTATCTCATTAGTTCATTCGAATATTTTCTTATTATGTCTCTCATTAGTTCATTCGAATATTTTCTTACTTAATTCTCTGTTGTGTCTTAATAATTAGTTTAGATAATTTTAGATTAAAAACAATTCCTTCAATTTATCGGCTAGATAATAAAAAGATAGTAATTACTAGTATTTTTAGTCCTCGTGGATACGATATTCCTGACTCACCATAACTATACTACTATTTGATAGGTGCGCTTGCCTTTGTCGTGATTTTAGTTAGTTAAGTGAATCATCATCAGCTAGCTTTAGGTTAATTATATTTTCAGTTCAAGTGAACTAGGATCTTTAAAAAGTGAGAAAAGATTAATGAGATTTCTTTGGACCTCCATCAGGAATCAGGAAAAAGCAATGACATGCCCATGAGACCATTATTAGTAAATTTAAACCATATTGTTATCATCTGAGTGATTTGAAACTCCAAAAGTGTAGAAATATTTTGAAGAGCAACAATCACAAACAGAAACCTGATATGCCTCGTAGAAGGTAATTAAATGTCCTAGCAACATACTATTTAAGAGTAACTTGGGCAGCGGAGACCACAAAAGAGTATCATTCAACAGAGCATTGTCCTCAATATGAAAATAAGCTATATTTACTTAGATTAGAGGAAGAAATGAAATATAGACTAAAAATATAATGGGTCAAATAAGATTCAAGAAAGAGCTCCAGAGAAAAACAATGTAGAACGGCCTCACTTAACACTTCATCCATTAGAAGCACATCTATCCAAATAATCCCTGCAAAGGATTTTGAAATCAATAAGAAAAAGGTTAAATAAGTTTAAGTTTCAAAATACAAAGAAAAGAAATACAATAAATGAAAGCATTGTTTATATGATTCCAACAAAACTCAGAAGCAAACAAATTCAAACTTACACCATCATTGATAAAACAACATGGTACCAAGGATCAATTTTCTTATGAACTCAAAGAAGCTTCAGTTCTAGTTGAGAACATGCTCAACAAGCAGTAACATCAAGAGCACTTTCTTGTCTCTATCAAGTACAAAATGCTAAAGACATCTCCAAATATCGAGATAATAAATTATTTGACTAGCAGACACTTGTAAAATGTGCATTTGTAAACAATGATATAATTTTTAATTAATTACATTTAATATTCGGATAGCCATTGCATAACCATGAACAAGAATAGGTCAGGAAAGGCAAATGCACCCTACTTACAAAGAACACCCAGGAGATTGCCACAAGAAATTCGACCCTTTACATACTACTCAGTAGTTTCAAAAGTGCCTAAAGAAAAGGAACCATGTGAGTAAAATGTTTTCATGTTTTGTATTTTGAGAAACAATAGAGTTACAACTTATCATGGGAAATCAAATGAAGTTGTTACTTGACAACTAAGTCTTGAGCAAGACCAGTTAGTTGGACCTCTGAGTCAGGAAATATTACTTGATAAGCAAGGATAGCCTCTGCAAACCCACAAACCCCTAATTATAGATAATTGAAAACAAGATATTCTTCATTAATCTATCTAAATGGTAGTTTTCCTCCCTCCCCACACCCCAAGTCTTCTTTTCATTTGAGGAGAAGCTAGGAAGGCCAATCCAACAAGCCATATATAAAGAAATTAACAAAATGCTAGTTTATTCCCAGATTGGTTATGGTCCTGCATGTGTTGTGGATATACCATAGCTCTTATGAGCATCCCGATATTTGGCTTTTGTGAGCTTACTGATTAATGACTCTCTTGAGCTTCTCAATAATTGGCTCTCATGAGCTTCCCGATTTATGGCTCTTATGAGCTTCCCAATATACAGCTCGATTAAGCTTCCCGTTACATGGCTCGAAAGATTTTTCTGTTTACATACTCGCATGGGTATACCATTATATGAATTAATACATTACAGATTTGTACACCTCGTGTGTACTACCTGTGTATCCAACGATATTCTAAATGGTTCAACAGGCTAAGTTCTGATATGAGACATTCTGAGTTCGAAACAAACTATTAACGGTATATACATAGAAATACATGGAAATGATATTACATGATATATTGAAACATGAGAGGGATGATACATGTATGTGAAACTTACCTAGTGATTATGTACATCCATGTTTATTGGTTATTGAAAGTGTTACATGGCTAACATGTTGAGGATATGTGTTTAAGCATTTGACCAAAATAATTTGGATAAGTTTTGTATGCTTACCTTAAATGCAATTGAATGGTAAGTTAATTTCCATGTTATACAGACTTACTAAGCGTAAATGCTTACTTTGTTTTATTTCTCATGTTTTATAGTAAATCAAAAGCTCATTTTGGTTGGAAGCTGGTTAGAGCAGATTCACACTATCAGCGGCCCATTTTGGTATAAATAGTAAATTAATTTTGGTTAAAATGGCATATATAGGTTTGTAACACCCCAAACCCGGCCCAGACGTTATGGCCGGATCCAACATGCCACATCGAAGCGTTCAAAACATTTTATATTGTTGATCCAGAAAAACCTACTTAGCGTTTTAAAAGATAATTTCATTATAGGTTAAAGTGAATGGAAGCTGTGCACCAAGTAAGAAATCGGAAAAGAGGAGGTGAGTCTATCGGACTACTTAAGTACCAAGCTCCCTTCGGATTCAATCCTAGACATGCACACCGCTATTGCCACACCTTAACGTCATGTATATTTCTAGGAAACCGATTTGATTAAGTCATTTTCAGGAAAAGTGATTAATTTTGGAAAATACTTTCATTGCGGAAGCTTTGCTTGTTGTCGTGTTATTTTGAAATCAATTGTTGTTTTTTTTTGAAAACGCGCCCTAAAGCTATCCAATTTCAACAATTAAAATAAGTAATACCTATCTTAGTAATACATATTAAAACCATCAAAAATAATTAAGCGGCCTTATTACATTTAAAAACCCAAACCTCAACGTAAATAATAGGATGTCCAGTTCACCAGAAGAAAACCAAACTTTCAGAACGGGTGGCCACTCCGAATTCCCTCACAGCTCCAAGCCCACTATGGTTGGGGATTTCCTGCGTGGATGAAAATAAAAGGGGTGAGTTTGGGGAAACTCAGTGTGTAAGGAAAACTCATTCAAAGCCCAAGTCAGCTCAAGCCTATTGGGCCTAAGCCCATTCAGGTAACAGTGGTACTGGACCAGAGCCCTTTTCAGATTACAATAAACTGGGCCTTAGCCCCTTATTCAGATAACAGTATGGCCCATAGGCCCATTTCAAAATACATGCAACATCAATAACATATGCAAGCCCATTTGGGGAGACTACTCAACCCACCAGCCACTACACACCACCGTACCAGCCCTACACTCCATGTGGGGAATAGCTCAACCCACCCAACCCAACACTCCACAGTTGCAGCCTTGCTGATCAGTTAACAGTAAATTGAGGCAAAGCCTCCAGTACGTGGACAAGCTACTTTCAGTACTTCCTCCGTCAATATCCCAATCCCATGCATCAGATAATAACAACATGACATGCAGTAAATAACAACAGTCAAACATGCATTTAGGTCAATTTAACCCTAGGGTATTTCGGTAATTTATCTACTAAGGGTAAAACTGTAAATTTTCTACTTTTAAAGGTATTTCAGTAATTTATCTATTATAGGGTTTTTCATGCATATTCCTACTTTTCACGTATAACAGAATCACGTACCGAGGGTTCTTACCGAATTGGGCCCGTTGGCCCATCATTCCAATTTTGGCCCATTAAGCCCAAAATATCGATGGCACAGAAATCATGCACTTTGCAGTCCAAATTTTGCAGCTTACCAAAAACATTAATTGATTTACCTCATGAGCATTCGCACACTCGCAAATCTACAAAATACCGGTTTTCGGCATTTCGGCTTTTCGACTTTTGCCGATCCAGACTAAGAAAGAGGGTGTTAGTTACACACCTGTTTGCGACGATATGCTGACGAGATTCACACACGAACTGCCTACAATTGGATTACTAACACATTAATCTAACTATTCAAATACGAACTACGTATTAACCCCTTACAATATTCGGCCAACCACACCTACAGATCAGAGTAAGCTTATAAGAAATCAATAAGCAACTCATTAACAAATTTTTGTCAGTGTTTACCACATAATCATAATTTCACTGCAAGCTATCTTCCTGAGCAACAGTCACTAAATCATTTATAACCGGAGCTACGAAACTCCAAATCAAGTTTTGTTAATTTTTCCTGAAAATAGACTCATATATCTTCTATCCATAAAATTTTAGAATTTTTGGTTTAGCCAATCAATACCAGATTTTTCTCAAAGTTTCCCATGTTTCATTGTTTGACTAATCTGACCACTCTTCATTACGAATCAAATTTCTCATTGTACAGAATTCAAAATATGTTCTTGTTTATTTCATTTGAAACTAGACTCAATAAGCTTTAATTACATAATTTATTCAGCTTCTAATTTATCTCCCACAATTTATGGTGATTTTCCAAAGTCACATTACTGCTGCTGTCCTAAGCAGATTTATTACCAAATCACTCTTTCACACCTAACTTGCATGCTTGTTATTTAAACATGTATATCACCAATCAATCATCACATATCTATGATTTTACTTAAGTATAATCTCTATTTCATCATTTTAAAGCACAACATGTTAGCCGATTTTTCCCCTTAGCATCTAAGGCACATGCATGCTCATTTGTTTGGCTCAACTTCACCTATCTTCCATTTTTCATCAAAAGAACATGAAACAACAACCATTTCCTTCATTTTAATTCATGACTAAATGCTCACAACACAACTAAAAACCAAAATATGCTTCAAGAGTTAAGGTAGAATCAAGAAGAACTCATGAACATCAAGATAGAAGCAAACTACCATGAACTTACCTTCAATTTCTTCCCCAAGTGACCGAACATTCAAGAGCTTTCTCCTCTCCTTTCTCTTCTCTAAATTTCGGCTATGATGAACAAAGATGGACAAAACTTTGTTCTTTTCACCCCTTTTCTTTTAATAAAATTTTATATTTCATCCATTTAATTCTTTAATACAAAAGACATGAAATGCCCATCATGGAACATTTACCTAAACCATTATCATGGAACATTTACCTAACCCATTATCATGGAATATTTACCTAATCCATTATCATGGAATATTACCTAACCCATTATCAATTTGTACCATGAATTATGGATATCAAGTGTTCATATTGTCTACAACAACATGATGGCTGGCCACTTCATGTAAAATGGGAGGTTGTCATGCAAATCCTCCTATTTGCACTCTATTTATTTGGCCACTTCAATTTAGCCTATAGCATTTTCAAACATTTTCACATAGGTTCTATTTCATAATTTCACCCCCTTTTTCTTATGGAACAAAAATTAACTAAAATTGCCGGGTTCTATCTTAAGCTTGGGCCTTCTAGAGGCCCACTAACATAATTAAACCTATGCCAACATTCACAGAATTCCCGAAAATTGGGGCGTTACAAGGTTAATTTGGCCAACGTTGGCATATATACATTTTGTTGAGATTAGTCATTTGTATGGCTTGTATTTTGTATAAATTTACATATTTGAGTATTTGGTCAATTTGGTAAGTATGGATTCTTGGATATATGTGGTATTATGTCATGTATAAGATTTGGGTTTGGCTTGGTGGATTGCCTTGATATAGATTGTTGATGTCCAAAAATGTTTGGTTAGATTGTTGGCAAATTGGGTGAGAAATGTGGCTTGGAAATGGCCGATTTTGTCCACACGGGTAGAGACACGAGCTTGTGTCTCAGCCTATGTCCCTTGTATCTTTTAATTTGCAAAACAGAATGCTCACACGGCCTAACACATGGGCGTGTGGCTTGACCGTGTGACCCAAGTTAGAAAGCTTATAAGTTTGGACACAGGCTGGGACACGGCCGGTGTCCCTATTTCGAATGCCCACACAGCCTGAGACATGGGCGTGTTTATTGACCGTATGAGACACACAGCCTTGCCACACGGGCATGTGTCTCCTGCACCTTGAAAAATTTAATGTTTTTCCAAAAAATTCTTTAAGTACTCGATTTAATCTCGACTTGTTTCTAATGTGTATTTTAGGCTTCGAGGGCTCATATAAGGACATTATGCTTGGTTTCGATTGGTTTCTGATATAAATGCTATATGATATGAAATATTGTTTATTTGTTTGTAAATTTCGATAATGCTCTGTAACCCTGTTTCGACGATAAATACGAATTAGGGGTGTTATAGAAATATCACTGTAAGTCAAAGATATTAACTGCTAGTTTTAAAGACTTCCAGTAATTAGAAGTTCAATTTTTAAAGAATTTTTTTAAAAAAAAAACAAGAGAGAGAAAGAATGAAGTCATTTACATCCCTTTGCTGATGCATTTCATGTGGAGTAAAGCCATACATGGTAATTAGTTTTTAAGCTCCATTTTGACAGAGCACAACCAGCTAGATAATTCAATGTGAAAGATTGCGGTACAAACCTGGTAATTTAGTTTTTAAGCTCCATTTTGACAGAGCACAACCAGCTAAGATAATTCAATCTGAAAGATTGCGGTACAAACCGGAAAATCCAACTGCTTCAAAAGCACTGCAGCTTCAGCTCAAGCTTGAATGGGTTCAGAGCCTGAGATCAGCTCTCCCCGAGAAGGTAATTTCAGAAAAACATTAAAAATTTTCTTTTATCTGCAATAAATCACCATACATGCATAAGGCAAAGACCAGACGTACGTGCAAGTTTTTTACTATTATATCAATCGCTTCTTAGGTGCTTGTTTACAGTCCTGAAATGACGAATCTCCATATGCCTGGCAAGAAAACAATGGTGTGTGTTAAATCTTTTGAACAGAAAATTTTGACATAAAAGCAAAATTATGTAGAAAACAAAGTGTTAAAATTTATAAAATAGAAGAAAACAAACAAGGTAAGCAACAATGACCTTAAAAATTGGCTTTAAATCTTAGGGCTGCTGTCACATTATTCACTAGCCACCACGTAGATTAACAGTCTTTAATAACTGAACTTGAAGCAGAAGTTACGTGTCCGGTGCAACTTTTCTATGTGTTCTCTCTTCTCAAAAGAGAAGTGTTGATCCCATCACTTTTAGATTGCACTGACATTATCTACAATTATAAAAATGTAAAGTAGGAAAAAATTTCAGCTTTGAGTAATTCCCTTTTCCTCGTTTCTTAATACATTATTCGAAAAATTCAACTAAAACTGACATGAAGAATATTCCAGCACACCTGGTCAAGCAGATGTTCCATATTGATTACTTTCATCCTGTTAAAATCAAAATTCCAGTACAAGAACAGTGCTTGTGAACAAACTTCAAAAGTCCAGATAACTTGATCGAACAAACAACAGTTGCTACCACATCAAAAATCTTGCTGAATCAAAAGGAAATAACAAAATATCTACAAACAGATATAATATGACAAACCCTATAGTTTTTCCCAAACTACGATTCTACTAGCAGTGGCGGATGAATTGAAACAAGTTACCGTTAATTGCATCCGTGGTACTGATAAACTACTTGTAATTCTTGTAAACCAGCATTTGAAAGTCGGTATCAATATTCTTAATTTCGGCTGCCATTTCAACATGCCTCTGACGAAGCGCTTCCAAATTCGACGTCCGTATCTATACATTTCAATCCAATCCATGTTTTAAGGTATCAAACCCTCCGAATCAACTATAAATCCAACCAAAAACATGAATAATCTAATCTAATCGACGAATTCCATTCCAAACAATCGATTTCTATAATATAGCATTAGAATTCAGTAAAATTCCAATCCGTAATTCAGATCAAAACTATTTGGAACGTACCAGGAGATTCATGTACTGATCGACATTGAAAGAAGCAGTTTCGATAGCGTCTAAGCTACCGTGGTTTGAAGGAGAGTCATTTGTCGAAGAAGGATCTGGAGAGTATAAGCTCGATAGCAGATGTCTCATTTTCTTCGCCTTGTCATCCAAAGGAATTCTCACTTGACTGAGCTGAACTGAACTGAACTCCGACTCCGAATCTCACTTGACAGCAGCCGCCATTCCTCACCTTAAATGCTCCGAGTTCTCATAAAATATAATTAAAACTGCTCTCTTTAGAATTTTTTTTTTGTAAGAATTTGGCAAATGTCTAGATTGGTGATTTCATAATCGAGAACATGCCTCAATGGGTGATTTATAAATTTTATATAAAATTAATAAATTAAATATAAATGTTCTTATGTATTATTTTCATTTTTTAATTGTCCACAATATTTATGATATTAACATTGATTGGGTTGTCTTGATATTCATGGCATATGGATAGGAAAATAAAAATGTAGGTTGGAAAGACTACATTTCTATTAAATACCAATTGATGTTATACACATTATTAAATCGAGAGTAAATATATTATAGAAGTATTTATATTAACAGTTGAATTGTATTTTATCCTTTATTTTAAAAAAATAGATAAATCAATTCATATATATTAGATTAAAGAACAAGCTGATTTTTTTTGTTAAAAACTTCATCCAATTTTACTCTTAAAAACTGGAGTAGCTAATGAAATAATCAAATAATTAAATGTGACATACCACGTGTATCTCATGCTGATGTATATGAAATTTTCTAAAAAAAAAGGAAGATAATTTTGCTCTTTAATCTAACTTAGAAAAACTACTTTACTTATTTTTAAGTTAATTTGACTCATAATATAAATGACTCAACGGTATTTTTTCCTTAAATTCCGTATATTTTTTGTGTATATATATAGTAAAAGCATTTAACAAATCCTCCTTCATTTATTAGAATCTCATATGAGATATCATGCAATAATTATCATATCTTCTCTCATTTATATAAATCTCCTAAGATTACATAAACAAAAAATTCATTTTATGATTTTAACATTATATAATTTAAAATATTCAATTTAACGCTATAAATTTTATTTTATAAAATAAAAACGTGTCAATCACATCATATCGCAGTTCATATAAATTCTTTAATAAAAACACATGCGATAATTTAATATTAAAAGTCATAAATAAACATAAAATAAAACTATGATAAATAATAATAATAAGAAATAGAAATCCAGTTTAATTATATTACCATGTGCTGGTATTACAAAACAAAAGGCTGAATTTTGCATGAAGCCAACGTGCATGCCTTTCCATGCCCCATTAATTTCCTTATATTTTTTATCCTCTATTTAAACATTGTCTTTATCATCATTACTCCAAAAAAATATATATTCTTAATTTTATTAAGCAAATATAATCTCATCACATCCTTGACAGTCCTGTACTCAGTCATCTCTCAGGTTCTATTGTCTTCTAAATTCTCATTCTTTTTTCTAATCATTCATACATATATATGCTAAATTCTTATACATTAGTTAGTTTTATTTTGTTTAAGAAATAATGATGTAATTTGTATAAAAAATAATGATGTAATCTATTACAAGTTTGAGATTTTTTTTGGATAATTAAGATTTTTATTTATTTGAGTTATGCCCAAAATATTCTTTTTTTCTTTCATTGAATTAATTTTTATATTTTTTTTTCAAACAAGAAAGAAAAGGTATAATTCCGAAAAGATTATTACAATTATATATTGAAGTTAATGATAAAAAAATATCATCTTATTTTTCTTAATTAAGAGATTCATATTTTTTAATTGGAAATTAAAATTTAAAGTTAACGAATCTCTTAATTAAAGAAAAAAGAAACAATTTTATTCAATAAAATTATACGGATTGGAAAGAAATTTTAAAAAAGATTGAGAGAAATAATGGATTTTCTTAGATTTGTAAAAAAATTGGAATTTTTGTATGGTGAAAGATTACAATAATTAACCATTAGAATATATATATATATATTTTTAAAAAACCCTCTTTTCCAAAAAAAAGTATCTTTAAGAAAAACCAAAAAAATTCCTATTTCTTTTCTCAATGTTGAATTTTCTTCAAAGATGGTCATATATATATATATATATAATAAAATTTTAATCCAATAATTAAAATGTTGTTATTTTCATCAAAATTATCAACATGAAGGTGAATGTTAAGTTGATTTTTTTATAATGCAGAAAATGTAATGAAGCTCAGCATATCTATAGCATCATGCCCTGTCATAATCCTCTTCTTATTGGTAATTTATAGTTCTTCTTCAATTTTTTCTCTTTTCTATTTTTCTTATTTTGTGTTACATGTATAGTAATTGCTTTATCAGTTCATGAATGGCTATATAAATTTATGAAAAGTAAATTTTATTTTATAAATAATGGTTTTTTTCTGAATTGATGAATACCTTTTGGACTATGAAACTTATCTTGTTTTGAAAAAATAAAAATCCTTGCAAATTTGCTTATAATTAGATTCGCGCCATAATTGAGTTTTTTCGACCGTTTTATTTGAGAATTTAAAAAGTTTGTTAATTACGTATATTTAGAAAAAAATATTTTAACTATCGAATAAGATATTAACTCATTTATTAAAAATAAAAAACTATTTCATTGATATTGTTGACACCATTTTTCGGATAAAAACGGGGTCGACTTGGATTTGAAAAAGGAAACGAAAATGGGAGTCGCCACCAATCTTTTTTTGATGAGGTGTGATCGGGTCACCTCGAAAGTGGTTGTTTTAATAAACAATTTAATTTTATTAAAACAACGCTTTTGGTCTACGAAATTCAGAAAAACGGGTTCGGGAGTCGGTTACGCTCGAGGAAGGATTAGCACCCTCGATACGCCCAAAATTGGTACCTAATTAATTACTTAATGTCTTGGTGTCGGAAATTGAGAACTTTAAAGAATTTAAAATACGATCCTTCTATTAATGTTATTTTAAAATTACTCGAATAAATCAAATGGAAAAATGCCTTCTTATCTCGAAGTAACAAAATGTCGCATCCAGTAAGTTAGGACACAACACATCGTATTTTGAGAGTAAGCTTGCTTTTCATTTATTTAAACCTCATTATTTAATTTTAAAGGATATTCGATTATTAAGATCAACGCGAGAAAAATCGAAGCTCAGAAAGTTAGGGCACGATTTCTCGAATCTTCTAAATACGGAATATGCATTATCTTGAAATTTACCCTTTGAATTTTGAGTATGATTTAGTGGAAATTTTTTAAAAAACAAATGCGTGCGATTTTGATATATTTAAAAAAAAAAAAATTGTTCAGAAGGAAAAGAATACCGTACACGACCTATAATGAATATGCAACATAGACTAAATCCATAACATAATATGCGTCATAAAGTATACACATAACATAGATACAAATAAATCGAAATGCATGAATAATAATGTAAGAAACAATATAACAATAATATTAATATAATAACAAAACAAATACAATTCTAATAGATTTAGATTTTAAAACATTTGAAGATGACAAATAAATAATTAATAGAATGAAATTGCAATAATAATGGCAAGGATTAAAATAAACAAAATAATATTTAAAATAGTGAATGAATAAATAAATAAAACCTAAAATAGGCATATATATATGTTTATTTTAAAAAAATAAAACGTATATTTATATATATATATTAAAATGTATGCTTATGAATTATAAAAAATAGAAATACATAAAAAGAAATAAATTTTAAAATATAAAGAATATGATAAATATGTAATATATTATGAAAATAAAAGAGATATATAAGTATGTACGTATATAAATTTAAAGTATGCAGCAAATACATATATGTATGTAAGTTATAATATAAATGTAAGCGTATGTGTATATAATATTAATATGTATATATATAGTAAATTTGAAGTAAATAAAAATAAAAATAAGGATAATAACAGTATAAATAAAAAAATAATATCACATTATCAATTAATTAATAAGATAACAAAAAATAAGGAAAAATGGTTAAATTAAAAAAACAAGGAAGAGGACCAATCGCCATACGCTGAAAGTATGAGGGAGCGAAGGAGAAATATCCCAAGCCCCCTTGTGCGCGGCGTTTCATGCAAAGGCACACATGGTCAGGGACCCAATTGAAACAGGCACAGAACTCGCATCCCAAATTTAAATAAATAAAAGGTCAGATTGCATTTCAACGCGAAATGAGGACCGAAGGCGCAAATTACCCATTAGGGCAAAAGTGCGCAGGTTCCCTTTTAAACGCCCGTATGGAATCTTATAAATAAAATAAATAAATAAAACCCTAAAAAACAAATCAGCCCCATTTCTTTTCTTTTCTTTCAGACGAACTGAAGATCCCATACCCCTCAATCCCTTTCTCGACCGCTCCAAATCACCGCCATGGCCGGTGGCCGGCGTCACGCGACGGAGTTCCCGGTCTGCGCAGTTGAAGCATATTCAGAGGGCCTGAACTTTTGAAAGGGGGTCGAGGAGAAACAAGACCTTGGCCCCTCTCGAGCCGAATCCGACGACGGCAAAAGACCATCGCCGGCCAGTCCAAGGGCCGATTCAGGTATTCTTTTCTTTTCTCTTTTTTGATTTTTATTACTTTAGAATAGATTTGCAAAGAAAAAAAAAACAAAATAAGAGAAACAAATAGAGAAACCAAGAAGAAATAGCAGGATTCAACCTTTTAAAATTTCTATTCCCTTTTGATTTCTGATGTGGGTTTTTACAAAAAAAAGAAAATCCCCTAAATCCGTGATGAAGCCCCCCTTTTATCCCCCGAAAATGATACAATAAATGTTATTTTCTCCCTTGGTCTTGCTTTGCGTGTTCTTTCATTGCAGGGAGTTAGGGGCAGGTGAGGGAGTTGGTGGTGCGTGGGACAAGCGATGCAGAGGGATGGCACGGCGCTAGGTTGGCTAGTGTTTCCGCCCTAGTCTGACTGAGTTTGGGGCCGGTTGGGCTTATTGGCGTTTGTCACTTGGGCTTGTAACGGGTAGTGGCCACCGAGTAATGGCCTGCAACAGCGCCCCTCTTTGCTCGTTGTGTAACGATAAAGAGCAAAGACTAAAAGCCCTTCTGCCGGTCTCGGGTCTTGACTTTTTGGTTACTTCTCCATTTCAAGTAGTTTCATTCCATCCTAGGTCTTGTTGTCGTCCATTCCACTGATTTAGAGAGATGCGTCTGTAGCCTTTATCTTCTTGTAGCAACTTCAGGGACGAGGTTTGTGGTTTTCAATCTATTCATGCATCTTCAGAATAAACTTGATGCGACCTACTCTGCTGTAACCTCAGAGAGATAAGATCCTTTATTTAACCCACTCCGTGTAATTCAGGGAATAGGATAGTGTCTTCGGTTGCTCCGCTGTAATCTCAGGAAGATAAGATCCCTCATTTTAATCCGCTCCACTGTAACTTCAGGAGATAGGATTTCTGGCTTTAGTTTGCCCCACTGTGATCAGGGGACAAGATTTGTATTTCCAACCTATCCACTACAGGTCAGGGATATAGGATTGTGGTTTGAATCCGTTTCTACACCTGAAGATAAATTTGCTGTCTTTGATCTGCTCCGCTACGGTTAGGGAACAAATCGTAGTAACCTTTAACCAGCTCCAAGCAACCGATGGAGGCAAGGCTTGTTTTTGATCTGCTTTGCTGTTAATGCAAGAAGCAAGATCTGCTTCTTTAACTAGCTCCACTGCAATCGATGGACGCAAGGCTTTGTTTTTCATCTGCTTCGCTGTTAATGTAGGAAGGCAAATCTTTTGTCTTCAACCAGCTCTATCACAACCGAAAGAGGCAAGGTTTGTGTCTTCATCTGCTTCGCTGTCAATGTAGGAAGGCAAGATCTTTGTCTTCAACCGCTGCTATCACAACCGAAAGAGGCAAGGTTTGTGTCTGTCATGCTTCGCTGTCATGCAGGGAAGGCAAGATCTTGAACTTCATTGATCTGTCCCTTGGGGGAACATGACCTGTATGTTCTATTTTATGAACCTAATTGTGCCTATGTTGGATGACATAATCAGAATGAATCAAATGCTCCTAACTAGATATGTATGAATGACATTGAAAGAATGCAAAATGTCATGAATGATTCCTTAATGCTTAGGTTAACATCACGTAAAAACTTATTAAGGTTTATCACTGACGTACACAACGCCTTTTGCTCGTGGGTATATCCAAGAAACACTTAAATCTGGTTGGCCCCCCACTGTAAACCTTAAAGTTTAATCTATTAGGGCACAAAATTGTACCATCATTCTCCCTCTACAATCCAAGGGTAGAAAGGTATGACTTTTCTCAATCTTCTCCTATCGCAATTCAATGATATTGAATGTGAAACTCTTTGGTCATTTACCTCATTTCCAAGGTGTCATACCAAATGCTCATGCACAATTGCAAAATTTTTCTTCTCCCAGAAGACCTTCTCCTTTTGCCTGGTAAACATCACTTGTTGGCTCATTGAAGCTTTGCCACAACACATCTTGTCATTTTGCTCAATCAATATTTGGACAACAAATCTGAAGAGAAAGTCCAAACTTAGACTCTTCCTTCTCAAATTTCCAACCTTCGAATTTGGCATGTTCTAAACAATAGTCCTGTTTCAGGTTCCTGTATTATTTAGAAACTTTTCAGAGTCAGAAAAAAAAAACTTCCTTGTGAAAGTTTTATTAGTCCATTAATCATTATTCCAATGCTTGCAAAAAGGTCATAACAATGGATAAGAATAAAGTTGGTTCTGAGCATAGCT